>NC_046665.1:125605366-125632172 GCF_010883055.1 Belonocnema kinseyi
AAGGTCATTTGAAGGTCAAATCGAGAAAAAACGGTAAAAAAATTTAAAAAAAATATGTTATAGGTTTTTGGGGTCGCTGATTACGAACCTGGTGTCCGCTGATTTTTTGGTCCAAAAATAAATTAGGCCAAAAACCGGCCTTACCGACCCTCCCCCTTTAATTCTTTATGAGACGAAGCTAATAAAAGCTGACTGATATTAAAGCAAGGAAAGCTAAAAGTGCTACCGCTAACTGCTAAGTCCTCTTTTTGAGGAACATCTTTTTATTGTAAAATTATACTATCACCGTTTTTGAACACCTATTTCATTGAAAAATTAAGGTTGAGTCATTTTTTATATTAAATACGTACTGCAAAATACAACGGGTCGCTGGAGCTCAAATTAAGGAAAGTTCCGTCATCCCAGCCAGTAGGATTTTAAATATATTTAAAAGTTAGTACACTTTAATTTGATTTATTTCTATATAATTCGAACTGTTAATAGTAAAGTGATTATCTATGCTTCAGTCGTATATTGTATGAATATGGACAGAATTGTGGGAAAAGAAAGTTCCTTAATTTGATATATTGAAAGATTGTAGTTAAAGTTATTCATTCTATTAATTGATAGTTGACTTTAAACAAAAAAATAATAGAAAAAAACTATTTTTTAAACGAACGTAAATATTCTGGAATTTTACAAAATTTACCAATTTTGCGGTGAACTTTGAGTAATTTTGTGAATAATTTTAAAAAATATTCACGAGTTTTTAAAAACAAAAAAATGCTAAGCTTGAATCGATTTCGAAAAGTTTAGAAAAAAAGTTTAGCTTTTAAAGAAATTTGAATGACTTCAAGGACATAAATCAAATAAACAAGAGGAAATTCAAAATAATTTTTTGTTTTACAAAATTAATTCGAAGATAAACTTGAAAAATAATTATTTTCAAAGATTTTCAGAATTTTTTGAACGAAATCTAAAATATTTTAAGATTTTTTGTTTAATTTATTAGAATTTAACAAACATTTCACAAAAATTTATAAAATATTTTTATTTATATTTTATTTTTACTATATTTTTTAGTTCTAAATAACTTTTAGATTCACTCGAAATTTTCCTACTATTTTGTAAAAGCCGGTAGGAGATAAAATCTTCTTCTAAATTTTCTAGATAGTTTCCGGGACTTCTGGAATCTTAAAAAAATTTGAATTTTCATAAGTAGCTTAGGAAACTGATATTCACATATAGTTATAAAGGAGCTCAAAATACCTATTTCCTGGTTCGCATATCTTGTTATCTAACCTTAGTTTAAATTAAAGTGTTTATAATCATTTATAAAATAAATTGTTATTCTCAATTTGTATTTTGTATCAGATATAATTTTTTCCCTAAAATCGAAAAAGTATACGCAAATACAACTAGAAACTCACTATCAGCCGCAATTATTGCACATGCATTCATAGAACAGAATTAATTTTAATAATATTTAACTTAATTATTATAAACAATTTTTAGAAACAAATTTTTATTAGTTTTTTTTTATCATAGAAAAACACGTTTATTTCACGCTAGTTGCTAATAGTTTTGATAAGAGTCATAATTTGTAACAAAAAAATTAGCATGAGTTAACAACTATTGTTTTTATAAACATTTCTATAAACAAATTCTTTATAAACGAGTATTTCTCATAGCTGAATTCATTTTTCTTAACAAAAGTGATTCACAATTGTCTTTAAAGCCATTTATATGCTTTAAGCTTCTTCAAACATTAACAATATAGATTGTTTATAACAATTTAGTTAAACAAGTCTCGTAATTGGCCGTTTCCTCGTAGAAAAAAATGTTCTTTTCTCGAATAATTATTAGAGTGACATTTATTGCGGTGACTAACCAACGAAATTAAATTAAGAATAATTTATAAGATTCTTATAAACCATTTTTTTAACAAAACTATGATTTATTTTTTTTTACATACAAAAAGGACGGATTTCCATTGAAATTATTTGACAATAAGCTAACAGTGATTCTAAAATTGGATATGGGCCATTAAATAATAATTTGCGTAATTGTTAATAACAATGAAAGGTAGGTGACATCTAAAAACGCAAGTACAGCGTTATTGCTATGGACAGTTTGTTACAGAAATTGTTATTAACAATTACGCAAAATATTATTTAATGTCCCATATCCAATTTTGGAATCACTGTTAGTTTATTGTCGGATAATGTCAGGGAAAAACCGTCCTTTTTGCATGTAAAAAAAAATCATAGTTTTCTCAAAAAAATTGTTTATAACAATCAGGTCAATTATTCTCTATTTAATTTCGTTGGTTCGTCACCGCAATAAATGTTACTCTAATAATTATTGAAGAAAAAAACTCTTTTTTTCTACGAGAAAACGGCCGATTAGGTGACTTGTTTATCTAAATTGTTATGAACAATCTATATTGCTTATGTTTGATAAAGCTGAAAGTATATAAATGGCTTTAAAGACAATTGTGAATCACTTTTGTTCAGAAAAATCAATTCAGCTGTGAGAAAAACTCGTTTATAAAGAATTTGTTTATACAAATTCCTTATAATAATTAAGTTAAATATTATTAAAATTAATTATGTTCTATGAATGCATGTGCAATAATTCCGGCTGATAGTGAGTTTCTATCTGTATTTTTTCTTGAGATAAAAATTCACAAAGCTAAAATGGTCAATTTTGTCACTATATTTGTTTATATATTGTTGCTCTGTGAGAAAAATTAAAAAAAAAAGCAAACGACAATTTTCTTAGAAATTAATTGCTAAGCATGCACAGTGGTAAAAAACGTTTTTCTTTGTTCATAAACCTAATACCTCAAGATAGGCTAAGCGGAATTAAATGAAATTTAGACTAAATATAGTTCACGTCATAGCTAATAAGGGAAAATATACAAAAGACCTACATATATTTTTCAAGGCCAGAAAGTCCATGGGAAATCTGGTACTTTTCATATTTCATGAAGAAACAAACTCCAGCTTTTAGAAATAATGTTAGATTTTTTGATATTTACAATTAAATTTCTTTATTTACAATGGCCGAACTAAAATTCGAGAAAAAATTTTTACCTCTGATTTTTGATTTTCTTGAAAAGTTAAAAAAAAATAAGAAAAAACGAGAATTTTCAGCTTTTCTCTCTAGCAAAAATTAACGTTTTTTCATGTTTTGTCAAATTTTCCAGGAAAATGAAAAATCGGAGGTACCAACTTTCCTTCGGTTTTTAGTTTGGCCGATGTAAATAAAGAAATTGAAGTGTTAATTAAAAAAAATATCCGATTTCCCATGGATTTTTCGGCCTTGGAAAACATATTTGGATCTTGTGAGTACTTTTCCCTTGATAGGTATGACTTGAGCTGTATTTAGTCTAAATTTTATTAAATTCTGTTCAGCAAACTTTGAAATATTAGGTTTATGAAGAAAAAAAATCGTTTTTGACTAGTGTGCGCCGCCCATTTTGCTTCAAAAATTGCGCCGTTGCTGATTCGAATTCAGCCCCGACGGCGCGACGGAGTATAGGCGCGCCGACGTAATCTTACGTATATTTACATGGTAACAGATTTCTTCCCGCTGGTTGATTGGTTGTCAACCAAAATACTAAACTAAAATATCACGCCGCCCCGCCGCCGCCGCCACTGAGTACCAAAGAAGGGATCGCACTGCCGATTAAACTTGATGAAACCGCCGTCGCCGGTAAAAAGTCTATCAGCACAACCCTCCAATAAACACATTTTTTTGGCACATTTTCATATTCTGTACAATAAATGTTTCCAAAATTTAATTTAATTGTTGAATAGATTTATACAAGTAATTTAAGAACGAGTAATTGATAAAAGATTATTAAAAGCTGCGTTAGCACGAACAGTATTTTGAAAATGTAAGAAAAACTACATCATTACCATGATTCAGTTTCCGGGACGAAATATTGAAAATCTGAAAAGTTTTGTTTTTGGAAAACTCTGTTGTTCATTCTACACTACGGAGTTCAGCTGACCAAAATTCCTATTATGCCTAAGCTGCAGAGAGTTTATCGGGCATGCATCCACTCAAGACTGTGAGTAGAAGTTCTAGTACGAAACACCTGCGATTCTGTTTCATTATCTATTTTTAAAAATGAGTGAGGAAAAAAGCGAATGATGGCGTTTATTTAAAATTATTGGAAAACGCGTGGACTGTTTGAAAATAAAATGCACTTTATTTGGCACGGAATTTATAGTTTCACGTAGTGATTATGAAAAAGCGGAAAATTCTACGAGTTTTGTGTTTAGACGTGTACGTGATTGACTGCAAGAGTGTAACGATTTTAATAGTCACCCCAGTACTTCAGTTCAATCTTCTTGAGGAATAAATCATGCAGAGGCAGTAAGGCTTCATTATGCTATTGGGGAACTAATAGCACTGGATAATGAGCCTCTTTCAGTGGTCGAAAAAAGAGGATTCAGAAGATTAATGTCTAAAACAGCACCCCGATATAAAATACCATGTCGGAAATATTTTTCTACAAAATTTCTACCAGACATGTTCAAAAGAGTCAAAGAAGCCGTAAAACTAGTCTTATCGGAAGTACAGTGGATGTCTCTACCATCAGATATTTGGAGTTGCAGCGGAACACACTACAGTTTCATTAGTTTGACTGTGCATTGGTTGGACGATCATTTCGAAAGACGTAGTGCTGCATTAAACGTAGATGTATTTCCCGGTAGTCATACAGGAAACGCAATAGCAGATAAATTGATAGATCTAATGGCATCTTGGGGCCTTGACAAAATTCAGGTACATTTGTTAATGCGAGACAACGGCGGGAATATGGCTAAAGGATGCAGAGTGAGCGACATAGGCAGTGAAGGGTGTAATATTCATACGCTTCAATTGGTCATCAAGAATACAAGGTGGAATTCCACATTCTACTTAATGTTGCGCTTCTTGGAGCTGGAAATTTGTCTAGATTTATTTTCTGAGGCTGAAGACAATGATTCAAAAAGTTTGACGTGCGCAGAATGGGAGATACTGGAAGAATTGGCAAATCTCTTGCAGCCATTTGAAGAGGTCACAAAGTCGTTGAGTTATAATGAATCATGTATGTCTGAAGTGATTCCAACTATAAAAACGTTACATTTTTGTTTGTCGAAGCAGAATATAAGTTCGCCGTTGTCCTCCTTTAAAGCAGATTTTGAATCTAATTTGAGAAAGCGATTTGAAGACTTAGAAAGCAACATCAACTTTACAATGTCAACATTCTTGGATCCACGTTTCAAAACTGTCTTTTTTCCACAAACTGCTACGTCAAAATTAAGGAATACATGGAAATGACTTTAATAAAAGATGATAATGAAGCAAACGATAACGTGAATACAATTCCGATGGAAGAAGATTCTGGAAACCTGCAGGGTGCTTTTAAAGAGATTATTGCCAGTTCACATACAAAATCGTGCACAAATCTGATTTTGGGAGCAGAAATTGACATCTATCTCAAGCAAGAGCTGTTAAACAGATCATCACCTCCATCAAAATGGTGGGAGAAAATTAAAGGAATATTCCCAAATTTAAGCAAACTTTTGCATCGTTTCCTCTCCACGCCCTCGAGCAGCATATACAGCGAAAGGCTCTTTTCCGAATCAGGAAGCATTTCGGACAATAGACGGAAAAATCTTCTGCCTGTGAATGTGGAATTACTAACATTCCTGCACCACTATTTGCAACTGATAAACTTCAAATACTAGGTGAGTTAAAACTACGAAATTACAATCGGCGAATTCATTTTAGTTGCGGGCCAGGCTGTGCAGTAGGGCGATTTGAAAATAGAAAATTTTGGAATTCCAAGTTCATAGAGTGGCAAATAGTTGTTTTTCGGGATTAATTTCAATTATTTTACATTCCCGGAAATCTTAAAAGTCTTCCAAAATTTTTTTTCGGATTAAAATCAATCATTTTTTAAGAGATAATTCCTATTTAAGTGTCACCTCTTTTCAGAACAAATTCTTAACATCTGGTGTAAATAACAGAATAATTTTTTTTTGTACTTGAAAACTTTCTTGTGACAGAAGTGCAGCATTTAGTAAAAAATAAATCTCACTAAGCTCCTAAAATCAAAAGAAGAAATTTAGCGAAGCTAGACCATTTTTAGTGTGGTAGTCATTAATATTTTTTCCTAATGTATTTGTATGCTGGAAAAACCACAAATGTTCATGTATGCAATTACATAGGAATTTTATTTTAGCATTTTTTTCTTTGATGGCCTCCAGGAATATGACGAAAAATTGAAAGTCGAGAAAACTTAGAGTCTGCACATGAAATTTTGAAGATATTCTAATTAATTATACTTTTTTAGGAACCCCAAAAGCCAAAACGCAAATTTTTCTGACTATTCTGCGATTTTGAATTCCAGAACTTTTTATTTTCTACCTTACATACACGCATTTTGCGGACGCAGCGTATGAGAATTATGTGGCATTTTTGTCAATTTTCCAGTATCTAAACCAATATATATTATGTTTTTATTGTTCTTTTTGAATTTAATCTATCTTTCATTCCATTTGGAAATCCGTCAGAAAATTTTAAAAAGTTTTTAAAATTAGTAATTGTAAATAAATAAACATTAGCTTATTTTAAAAGAACAATGCAAGTGAAAGAAACGGTAGCTATCTTGAGAAAAACTTGTTAAATTAAAAAAAAACAGCCGTCAAATTGTCCTTTTCTAGCGGATTTCGAGAGATTTAAAAATTTGAATATTGTGCTGAAATGTTCGCAAGTGTTTTATAATTTATAATAGGGCGTGTATCTGTTTCATTCAAATTTTACTTTGTTCAAATCATACAATTTCATTTGCGTGATTTTACTCTAACAACGGAACTCTAAATTTAGCATATTATTTACATTTTTCAGATTATAACTCTCCAGCACAAATGCTACATATGTACTATTTCTTTTATCAATCCACTTTATAATTTGATTAGCTAGTAATATATGACTGTAAATTAGTTACATTTAGTTAAATAATGCACACAATTTAAGTAGGTTTTAATAAAAAAGTTTGGTAAATTCAAATGGCATAATGTTCAAATTCGTTTAATTTTGTGATAGTACAGATTATAATATTGATCCGAAAATAATATTATATCACAATGTACAAATTGGAATAATGAAATTTTATTTCAGATCGACATCCAATCCAGAATCCATCAATGAATCTATCAAATTGATCACAAACTACAGTTGGAACTTTCGTTGGGAATTAACATCACGTCTCTTTAATGAATTTTGCCAAAAATAAGCTCATTCTGTTAACTTTTAATTAAGAGAAACTCAGCCAAGTTCTACTGGTACATGTAATATACACAAACAGTTCTAACTTTTGAATAAATATCTATACATCCAAATTGAAAATAAACTTCTCTTAATTGAACATGCGAACAACTGCAAATTCAACATTTTTGGCGTTCTCTAAAGTAAGTTGTACACATTGTAAATTTAATTATCTGCAGTATAAACATATTAAACAAAAAAAAATTACAAAAAGCATGGAAATTTTAAATTACTCAGATTTCTACCTAATAGAAAACTAGGATAGTCTGCAGAACGTAAAAGAAAAAATGCAGGTAGTAATCCATAAAATTTTAGACAAGCGCACATGTTTTCATTTTAAAGACAGGATCGCATCCGGCCAGAATTCCGCCGGAATTTGCCAGATAAATCCGGCCGGTAGGACGTTCGGTCTCCTGCCAATTCGGTGAGCAGTAACTTCAACCGTTTCAAACTCTGCAGGAGCAGTAAGACAGGTATAGCAGTATTATCCTGCGGCAGTATCGAGCAGGAGACCGGAATATGCCGAACGCAGTACCTGACATACTGTTTGTCCCATCTCTAGACCAGCTCCTTGTGTTAGTTTATCCATATGAAAGACTAAGAGAGTTACTAAAAGATCCAAGGCTCATAAGAGCTTCTGAATGTAACATTGAGCATCACCATCTCGTCTCCAAAATAAACTTAGGTCAAAAATGGAGAAAAAAAAATTAAAAACAGCGAAAAAAAGGCGGTACAAGATGGATAATTTACATAAACTAGAAGTTCGAACAGACTTTCGGTAAAAGATAAGCTAACGGTTGCTGGTAAAATTTTGGAAGGCACTAATAGAAAATAAAAATATAGAGGGAGCATCGTCAAGGATTAAGGATGTCATAGTTAGGAGTTCGACTGAAGTGTGTGGTACTGCGGTTGTAGGAAGAATGTCCAGTGATGCTTGGTGGTATGATCAAATCCGCGCAGCCATTGATAAAAAGAAACAAGCCTATCTAAGATTCTTAATCCTCACTATCCTCAGCGATGAGAAGAGAAATAGACTTAAAAAGTACTACAGAGACAAAAAGAGAAAAGTTGAATGACTACTGAAGGAAAGTGAAGATAAAATCAAAGCAGAAGGAGAGAAGAAAATATAAAACGAGTTTGTGGGAAGCAAGATGTTGCTTCATTAAAACATGATTAACAATATGAACGGTTAAGCCGCTGGTCACTCAAAGGTTATTTAAACTTGAACAGAGTTTAAAAACATCTGAAAAGTGCAGCTTCTTGAAATAATTCAAAGGTTTTTTTTTTTAAATCGAAATTACAGATACTCTTTCTCTTTCACTGGGACATTTCATTTTATATAATAAAATTAGATTCTCAATAAGGGCTTATGATTTTTTTTAGTGGGTTTTATTTAAAACTTACGCAAAATGTTGTACAACTACACAATTCTACACAAGTTTACGTTAATTTCAGAAACAAAATTTAATACATTTACGCCGTTGTTCTTGAGAAAACGCTGAATTTAATTCTACTTTATAACATAATAGATTCAACGTGACCTTGCTTGTAAAGCAAGTGTGACCTTGTAAAAATATTAAAACTTTGAATCTCTACACCTTAAGGTTAATAGGCAAATTTTTCAGTAGAAGCGGCTGAATAAGCGGCCGCAGTCAGATACTCAACGAGTGGAGACAATCTCCGAAGTTCATTCCCTCCACTTACGACTGAATCTTCTCGCTCCGCATTCAGCGAATCAGGCGAGCTGTAGAGTCACACGAAAGATGTGTAGACAGTGGTGGTGCTGGATTTCTCGAACCGACCGCACGCTTCGAAATAGGCTGCTTCGTCCTCACTTTAAAGCTTAATGACAAATCCATTTTTGCAGATAAAAATTTGAATCCCGTTTAATATAAAAAAGTGATTTTGCAACTATCAATATCATCAAAAATCTTTACATTAATTTTTTAACTCTAAGGTCCCTTTCCTCTCGAAACGTCAAAACTATCTAATGAACTAATGGCGATAGGAAAAAATAAAAAACAATTTCATCTTTTTCTTCCAAAGAACATAGTGATAACATTTAATCAAAATTATTAATACATAAAAAATAACTGCGATAAGTATAAATAACATAAATATTCTATCAAATTTAAAGCGGATTGGTGATGACCCTCGAAGGTTTTGGTAGCCTTTTGTTGTCGATGACCTTGTTTTTGGTTTCGAGACGAAAAATTTCGACATAAGACAACAAATAAAGTCCAGCTGGTGGCCACGGGCAAAACTTACAAAAATGTCTTGACTATATCTTGGAAGAATTATATGATTCTCATTTTCTTCCAATGAGGATATTTTAGAGTTTGAATTTAACAAGCCTTATGTTACTGGTGAATTTGATGAAACCATATTTAGCTTGTTCGATGTTGAACTCTAGGAGTTGTTGCTGATTCTGCTGATGATGCTCTTGCTGCTGCTTCTGCTGCAGGTTCTCTCACAGCTACTGCTCTTGATGCTGCTGCTTTTAGTGCTGCTTCTTTTCTGGCTGCTGCGTTAATCGCTGCTGCTTCTTTCTCTGCTGCTTTTATTGCTGCTGCTTCTTTAAGAGTTTCCTTGGCCTGACTCATTTCGGATGAAGGTCCGCTGCTTCTGGGTAACTCACTTGATTCTGAAACAAGAAATGGAAACTAGTAAGTTTTAATACCCTAAAATAAAAACTAGAGCAAACATCGTTAAGGAGATCTGATATTTTTTCGAACTTGCATCATATCCAGTTTATATTTAGTTTAAAACATTTAGTGCCTCATACATGAAAAGGATATTCTGATTTCTATTTTTTGAATAGAGGCTTTTATTCATTTTTCATTTATAATTTAAATCACTATCAACAACAATATTAATAAATTTTTCTGCGCAAGAGGTATCAAATTATATCTAAAGGAGTGTTCGCTGCTGCGGGTTCAAACTATCAACAACTGTATTTTGGCGATTGTGAATTCTCTTTTGTTAAAGCTGCTTCGGCTCTGAAGAATGCATTTTAATAACGTATTTTGTGCTTCGCACTCGATTTCATCCAAAATTGCGAACTCCCCTGCATTATGTTCAACACTATATTATACTGCTAAAGTGAATGAAATTCGGTGCAGACACACTTGAACATTTTTAGTCGTATCTCAAGAACACATATCGATTTTTTTAACTTGAGGGGCTAAAATTACTGTCAAGACTTTGAACTAATTTATTTAAATTTGGCATCTTTGCTTAAGCTTTCCTAGACATGTCACAAGTTAAAGTTGAGGTACCAAATTTAAGAAATTATTAATTTTTTTTTAACCTGCTCGCGGAGTATATTACCTCTAAAATGTTACAAATATATGTATAATTAATGAACGAGTGGTCACTTTCAGTATTAAAAAAGACGTACTTCAATCGACTAGTTTTTATAATTTAAAAAATGCGCATTCTATGAAAATGGCTACAATTAAATTTTTTTCTTTTTAATTCCTTGAATTTGCGGCGGGCATTACATTTGCTGAATACCTTCAGTTCTCTGTATCCCTTGAATTCTCTGAATCCATTAAATTCGCTGAATTCCTTGAATTTTCCGAATTTATTGAATGTTCTGTATTCTTTAAATTCGTTGAATTCCTTGAAATTCTAGAAATCATTGAACTTTTTGAAATCGATACATACCTTGAATCCGATGAATTCCTTGCATTGTCTAAATTCTTCGAATTCTCTGAAATCTTTAAATTTCTTGAATTCCCTGAATTTCTGGAATTCATTAGAGTCCTTAAATTCTATGAATAATTTGAATTCCTTGAATTCCCTGAATTACTTGAATTCCACGAATTCCCTAAATTCCATTAATTCCCTAAATGCCACTAATTCCTTAAATTCTCTGAATTCCATAAATTCTGTAAATTCTATGATTTCCATGGATTCTGTGAAATCTTTGATTCACTGAATTTCTTGTATTCTCTGAATTACTTAAATTCACTGAACTCCTTGTGTTCTCTGAATGACTTAAATTCCCTGAATTTGTTGAATTCATTGAGTTCCTTGAATTCGATGAATAACTTAAACTTTCTGATTTTCTTGAATTTTTTTTAAATCCCTGAATTTATTAAACTCTTAAAAAGCCACGAATTTTTTGAATTCTCTGAATTTATTGAATTCCTTGAATTTGATGGATACCTTGAATTCCCTGAATTTATTGAATTCCTCGAATTTAATGAATACCTTGAATTCTCTGAATTTCTTTAACTCTCAATTCCTTGAGTTTCTTGAATTAGCTCAAAACAAGGCCAATTATTGTCATGTCACAAGAAATGCTTAAGTCACGCAGCGATACATACCTTTTTCCAGTTTTATCATCTTTAAATATTTTTGACCTATATTTCATCTATGCTTTATCAAGACAAGTTTTTTCATGCCGGACTTAAAAAACTATTCATAAAATCATTTTCAAGGAAAGTTTGCCAGATTTAGTAAGGTCATCTAATATTGAAATTTTAAAGGAAATTTGCAAAATGGCCTTTAGTCTGAGGAAAAGAGTTCTGGAATTATGTAATGTAACTGATATATCACAGAGTGATAGAACTGTTATGTAACTAGAATATCTCACGTGTTCCTGGAATGGAGCATAAAAGTCTCACTGTTCTGTTACAATGTTACTATTACAATACGTAACAGTTCTGGAATTCTGTAATTCAACTGTTAATAAAAAAAAGATTTACATAACTGTTACGTCACTATATTGTCGCACCTGGACCTGTGAGTTGAAAACCTGATCGTAATATTTGTCATGTGCACAATTCGGAGTGTTCTACCTGTTCACATACAAGGTTAGAAGACTCCCACCTTTACACCTAAAACGTTGTAACAGAGTGATACAATGGGCCCTCGATCATCAAAGTTGCACTCGTGCACAGTTGTACTTATTGAAAATTGAGGCGTGGACAGTTGGTAGGGGCCATCTGTGCACGTGCACATTTGGGACTATCCCATCTGTGCACGTAAAACATTGATAGGATATAATCTGTGCGTCTCAATTTCGACGTGCAACGTTCGGAGTCTAGCATATGTTAACATGAACTGTGGATATTTTATTATCTGTGCAAGTCGTAATGTAGACGTGCGCAGATTGGCCGGTGGACAGTAATGCCTGTGGTCAACAACATGCATAGTTGTACCAGTGGCCACTCACGTGCCAGTTGCTTCGTCTTTTTCGGGTTCAGAATGTGACAGAGCATAGACATTTGACGAAAACGGGGGGGGGGGGAGACAAATTTAGCACAAATTGAATAGGATAATAAATTATTATATATTCACCAATAGAATTCAGGAAAACCGCCAATATGATGATCAAAGTTCGAATAAGGACCTTCATTTTTGTGATTCCTAGTTTTGCCTGAAGATCTTACAGAATATATGACCTTTGGAATACACGTATTAAAAAATATTCCATATATAAATAACTCATAAATTATAATATTTACATACTTCCTCAGATAGGTATCTCGTGAATATAAAATGAAATAGGAACCTGAAATATCAATAAGTAAAAAAACATTGATAGCAGTTTTGCACTAATGTAAATAGTGCTAACTCCTTTACTGCTAATTAGTAAAAATCTGCTTATTCACTGCATAAGAATAGCTGACTAAATGCATTTTGTAACTAATTTAGTTCAGTTCATAGGCGGACGGGGATTACCAATGGAGCCTCCCTGGAGGTCAAGCTGTAAAGCGTATGATGCCACACTCTTAATTATTCGCTCTCAATAGATTATTGCAGACCTTTCAGTAAAGCCCACTTTGACTACCACTAATCGCATTATAATCTCCTGGTGTCCGGCGAAGTGTGCCCATAGGGTTTGTCGCCTCTGTCCATTCTGTGCGTGTAGTCCAAAAAGGCTTTCGCCTGCCGGGTACGCTAGTCTCAGTACTGGTTCTGGTTCTATGTGTTTAGTCGCTGCACGGCCTTTTGCCAACTATTCCGGCTTGTCGTTGCCCTTCCAACCCAACGGATGGGTGGGCAACCAAAATCAGGATACAGAAAGAGTACTAGGAAATTTTTGGGATCCAAGAACAAACTATAACGGAGACAAATTAGTTAGCCTACGCCTAGAAAGGGGTCTGTTTATTACAAATACTTGGTTTAGGCATCAAATGATCCACATGTACACCTGGTCCAAAGGAAATAGCCGCAGTATAATTGACTTTGTGGTTGTGGATGAAAGACTAAGAGAGTTAGTCAAAGATACAAGAGTCATGAGGAGTCCTGAATGCAATACTGATCATTACTTTCTAATCTCAAAAATTAACTTATGGTATGATCCTCTGATCCTGTAACTAAAGGATATTGGTTATTTTTGCTAACCCAGGATCTACACTAAAGACCTAATAAGTAATGAAGTAATAAAGACGTTTTTTGAAGTACTGCAGATTAAATTAATGCAAACTGATCATTGCATGTGACGCGAAGGCTCATCGTACAATATGAAACATCAAGAACATCAATACCGTGTAATTACCGATTTAACCATGTTGATCTACGGAAATACTCCAAGCTTTGTAGCAGCTAGATGTCATGAGGTCATTAGGCTGACTTTGTACTCTGTGTCGATCAGCGAATCATTGTGGGACTAAAACCTGTCACTTGACTCAAAAGCGATAGACTAGTATTATTATAGGAAAGTTCTTGAAGAGCCATTGAAAATCATTCCTAGAAGGATACGTTCAAATGGTGAGCTGAAAACTAGGAACTGGTAAAAGGTTAGTTCAGTACATCGATACACGGTTAAAGTTTGAGAGTAAAGATAAAAAGGGGTTGTCCACAGGGAGGAGTTTATGCAGAGTTTATGCAGAGTTTATGCAGATGACCTTGTTATACGGGTAACAGGAAAACATGAGAGAACTTTATTTCAACTTAACACAATGCTCTCAACATTTTTGAAGTTTTGTGCAACGTCCACATGCTATCTTTTAACCAATAGATGACTGAATTATTGGTTTTTACAAGACGCAGGAAACTGCCTGAACTGGTGAACCTGGGAAATCAAATTCAAGGTAGTTTACTGAGCAAATACGGTTATCATTAGATTAGTTATACTTATGCGATGTTTTTAAAATAATCTAACTTACATTACGTAAATATTGTATCGTCCGTATTGTAACGATATTTTTTTGATTTCATGATAATTTTTGTTGTGTCGGAAATCTTTGCGCAATCGGTAAGCATATATTGACATACACTTTTTGATAGAATCTACTTTGTATAATGACATATATGCTACTGATCAAACTTTATCTTTCCCTAAGGTTTAGTTATTCACATGAAGTAAATAAGAATAATCAGGTTTCAACCAAAAATACATTTACCATTACAAAAGGTCTACAAGGACGGATGGTGGGAGTTACGATTGTCAATAAGAAGCAGAACGCAGGCATTTATAGAGTTTCAACATCTTGTGCAGAATATTCATTCAGTAGGACCTTTTGGAAAAAGCAGTATTCTGCATCATGAAGATCCTTATTAGAATTCTGGTCATCGCATTATCGAGTTTCCTGAATTCTGTTGGTGAGTATGTGAAAATTTAATATATCTACAATTTTAAGCAAAGAAATGTCGATGCATTTGGAAAACTAGTCTCTCGTGGTCAAGACACTTTAAAAATATAGAGTCAAGTATAAGCTTTTCCTTCGAGCTCAAATTTCTTCTTTTCCCTCCAGTAAACTCTGTAACCAGTTTCAACATCAAGAGTTTCAGATTGCATATTATTGTGGAAAGAATTAAAAATTAAAGGAAGTGACTGCCAATTGAGCATCTAACTTTATTTAGTAAATGTTAGTACATTATTTTGGTTACTTATGTGCTTCGGTACTTCATCTTCTAGGAAATGGTTTGAGATATGACCCGTGGAGGAAGGTGACAATCCGTCTTTCCCCTTCTGAATATAATCCTACGATTCCTAATGAGGAAATCAGGAGCCTGAGGAAAAAATTAAAATCCAGCAAAATATTCCGGAAGGAAATAAACAATATACATTTATATCCAATTCAGAATTGTTCAAAATGAAAATACCTTTTCCGTAATAAAGAAAATATAAGGCTAATTAAAAAAAAGTCAGATGTACGTTTATATTTCTTACAGATTTGAGTTCGCCACCGCTAAGAAGAAATACATTCTTTATACCGATAAGAGATGCACCACCGAAAGGAAATCATATTGAAGATCCTGACATTATCCTAAATCCGCCTCAACCAGCAACAGAAAGACCAGGAACATCCTTTCATCATACAGAATCAAAAGTAGCTCAAATTCCTCAAAGGTCAGCCCAACCAGCAGTAGCAACACAAAGGATGCCCGTTCTTCCTGGAGAGTCAAATTCACAACAACCGAGAAAAAATGCATTTTTTATACCTACAAGAGATGCTCCACCCATAGGGAATCATATTGCAGATCCTGATATTATTCTAAAACCGTCTCAACCAGCAATATCATCACATAGGACGCCATTTTATTCTACAGTATCAAGTTCACCTCTACCGAGAAGAAATGAATTCTTTATACCGATAAGAGATGCACCACCCACGGGGAATCATGTTTTAGATCCTGATACTATACTCAGGCCCTCTCAATCTGCAATAGCATCAAACAGGACGCAATTTCATTCAACAGAATCAAGTTCACCGCGGCCGAGAAGAAATGAATTCTTTATACCGATAAGAGATGCACCACCTACAGGAAATCATATTTCAGATCCTGATATTATCCTAAGGCCATCCCAACCACTAACAGCAACAACAAGGGGGTCTCAACCAACAGCAACAACACGAAGGGTGCGATTGGGTCGTCCTTGGAATAATCAATAATGCTGAAATTCTTCCTCTATTTAATATAAAAAGCAAAAAAATCATAATAAATTTATTTTTACAGGTTAGTAATGAAAGAATCAATTACCGAAACTATATTAAATTATTTCTTTACTCCAAAATCTTGAATATTGAGCTTGAGGTTTTCAATCCTAAGATTTAAACCACAAGTCCAATTCAGGGTAGACCAGGACAGGAACATCTGCTAAACAAGGTGCTACTTTGCAAACAATATTTTTATTCCATAATCATTTTCAATTCTTCGTTTTATCCAATGATCTACTTATCTGAAAAAATTTTCTCATAAACTAAAACCTTAAAAATATACGTTCTAAAAGAAAAATGAGACAAAAACTGTTTTGATAACTAAAGAGTTAAAAGTTCGCCGGAAGGAATATAGTGATTGCAACACTTATTGCAATAATAATATTAATTGCAAATTTGTTATGATTGTAGAAGGGACAGTATTCTATTAAGTAGTTATAAAATTAAAAAAGAATATAAAATTGAATGATTTTGGTTTCTCTCCAAATGTGTACATCGCAAAAGACTATCGTTGTCAATTTCCAAACACCAAGAAACAAACATTTTTTATTGAAAAATATGTATTCAGCGCTTACAAGTATTAAGATGTTTACGAAAACTTAACCAAGAAAATAATGGTGTCAAGTAAATGCTTCAACTTTTAACAAAACACTACATTTTTTAACTAAAAAAAAGTAATTAATATATAATAAAAAAACATTTATAATTAAAGAGGAATTATAAGAAAAAAGTAATTTTTTAACCAAGAATATTAAAGTTTTCAACAACGATTATTTATCTTCAACCATAAAACAATAATCTCTCAAGAAAATAATAATCAACATTAAAAATTTGAAGTATTTTTAAATATTTCGAATTGAAAAATAAGAATTTTTAACAAAATGAATGTATTTTTAGCTATATAGTTAAGTTATTACTAGTTCATTTTTATATACTGTAATTATTATATTTTATATTAAAAAAATTAATTTGAAATTCTTTGTAAAGCATTAAAATGTCTTGAAATCTCTATACTTCTTAGTGTTATTCAGAAATTACGGTTTCATTATAATTTTTTGTGATGGATTGCCGGATTGCACAATTTCCAAATTGCCAAGAATAATTAAAGAAATTGCTTTTCTATCGTAAAAATAAAGCTATATCACGACTTTTGACTTACTTTTGCCTAAATAAATTAATTTGAATCAAAATCCTATATAAAAAGTGCTGTGCAGTCTACCAATTAATAAAGCCTTATAGATTTCGACGTTTCCGACCGAATTTGACGTAATGTTAGAATACTCAATTTAATACCCTTAGTCTGACATCGGTACATTGATAATTAAAACTCTCCCAGCTTCATCGAGACTACAATTTTGAAAATTGTGGAAATGCTTCTATTGAGCAACATAAAAATTTCTAGAGTGAATGGAAAAAAAACCAAATTTTTTAAATGTATATATATTAGTAGATGTTTCACTAGTTTATTAAATATAGGCAATCGGAACATTCATCCACCACTCCCAATGTCTTCCTAAGTACGTAATATTCCAAGATAACGGCTCATAGTTATTTTTGTTTTGCAATCCCTTAATGTGCGTTTTAAATGGTTTTGCAACCACTGCTTGACTGAATCTCCAGACACAGACATCTAATAGATATAATACAAGAGTTATTCCATAAGGGTCATCCATTGTAGATCATTCAGGGGTCCAAAAGGTCCACCAGTCCATGTCCGGAGTCGCCTTGGCTTCTGACCAAAGCTAGTTGCATTAAGCCCTCGCATTCTAACAGGATATGTCAGGTCCAAATCAGTACACACAATCATGATATACTAATCAGGAGAATTACACTTCCACAGTGATTCCACCGAACAACGACAAGAATGCTTCATCTGCTACACAGCAAAGAAGGGTTCCTCTTCTGTTTAGCGGCTAAAATTTTGGGGTTCCATTTCACGAGACCTTGATTCTCGCAAAAAACAAAAACCCGTCTTCAATCAGTGGATCTTAGATGGACAAAATTCAAGCCTTGCTCCAATTCTCCACGAATTAAAACAAAATTGCTAAATCCTTGGAATAGAGCCTACTAATACATGCGATTAGTATAATTGTTAAATATCAAACCCTAGGTTCCCAAAGCATTCACCACTTGTAAACCTTGTAAAGTATAACCCCAGACTATCGAACCTAAGATTCTTAAACCCTATGTTCCTACGCCACAAAAGCATAAACCATAGATTCATGAACCTTAGTCTCAGATACCTTGCACACTTATACATTACGCTTACAAGCCTTGGAAAGTCGAAGCCCAGACTATCAAACCTAAGATTCTTAAGCCCTGTGTACCTAAGCCATGTAAGCATAAACCACAAATGCATCAATCCTAGTCTCACAAATATTTCACACCTATACAGTACACTTATAAACCTTGAAAATTCGAATCCTAAGCCATCAAACCTAAAATTTTCAAACCCTAGGTTCCTGAAATTGTAGAATCAGAAATTATAAAATATAAATTAAAGACTTACAATTCCTTAACGCAAAAATGTTAGGTAAATAAACCTTAGCATGCATACTCTTGCATTCTATAGATAATAACTTTACGGTCAAAGTCATCAAATAAAACCCTTAAGTGCCTAGATTTCGTGAATTTGTTTTTCAAAACTGGAGCCTAGGGTTTAAAATATGAGGTTGGATCAATCAGATCCATTAGATCTATCAGTCTAGGGTTAGACTATCCAATGTTTTTTTGTGTACTATTTAGACGTGCACGGCTTATGAGGCTAGGATGTGTGTATCTATGGTATATACGTCTATGATTTAAAGGTTTACGAATTCAGATCATAGGATTTATGGTCCTAGGGTTTAAGAATGTAGGTTTTAAGGGTCTAGTGTTTGACGATCTAGGGTTTGAAGTTCTAGGGTTCGACTGTACAAGGTTTTTAAGCGTATTATTTACGTGTGCAAAATTTGTGAAATTGGGTTTGTAGATCTATAATTTAAAGCTCAAGTTTTCATGAACGTAGGAAACGATGGCTTAAGTTTTTTAATTTTGAAAATTTGTTAGATTCAGATTTCAAGTCTTTTTTTAAGGTCTAATTTTTAGCCCTAAAAGATAAATTCACAACAAAATATATAATAAACTTGAACCTCGATTATTCTATAAAACTGTTTTTATGCGTCTCTAGAACTGATGTCCTTCGCAGATTTGTGATAAGGGCAGTCGCAGGTCCAAGCGAGAAGCGATGCTCAGTCAAGTATTACAAACAGCGTACATGTTCAATCAAAAAGTTAAATCTTCAACCAAAAAGTTCATTTTTCTACTAAAAAAGACAAATTTTCAACAAACTAGTTAAATTCTTAACGAATCACTAGCTGTGATGTACACTTCGGCTGGTACCGAAAATGTGATACCGAACATGGTTCGTTTCTGGAAGTTAAGGAGAACTATGTCAGGCGTCGAGTAGTGAAACTAATGCCTTAGTCCAGGATCTGTTAAATGCAGTTTTTCTCTTGTGTTCTCTTGAATGCGAGCCTTCAAGAGTGAGTTTTCGAGATAAATAATATTTGATGTATTTCGGTCAATATTATAGAACTCAGGACCAAGTGCTTCAGCCGCCTCCTCCACTTATTTGTAGAGAGACGTTTCTTGCTTACTTCTGTGTCCTTTCTGGCCATCTTAAAATAAGTTATGGTCCATTTGCGACGATATGCACTGCATCCATAATAATCCTGCTTTAAAGATATCCGATATTTTTTTTTCCGCTACCAGCTTAATGGCGTGAGATGTAAAGTCGTGGAGCAGACGACTTAAGGTGCATGTTTTTTTATATGCATAACCTATCGTGACCTGATTGATATCAGGATATCTAAATTCGACATTGTTCATTGAACCACGCTAAATAAATAAAATACTACCGAGAAGACAAGTATGCTCGTTGCAGATTTTCATTAAGGCTCTGTGGCATGCCAAGATTTGTATAGGTCTCTCCAGCGCCAGTGACACTTTTCTTCGAGTTGAAGAAGAAGAGTAAAACTTCCCGCTCATGCTGCTTTGTCGGTATGTAAGCCGACACATTTAATGTTACAAAAACTAAGCAATTCACACCTAAGTAAAACGATACCTAATGATAACTGAGACCATATGATGGGCCTTCGACATGTACACATAAAGGATATGCCTGGATACGGTATAGTACAAGTAACGCCATCTCTTAGAAATCCCTCAAAATGAATGCATGCTCCCAATATTAATCCTTGTTTTCCACACTTCTGTGGAATCACTTCCGGGTCATCTGCACCCCAGCAATATTATAATATTTGTAAAGAAACTATTAATCTTTTCAACCATTGAAATTTTAAATTTTATTAGATCATTTTAAGAGCTAACTTAATTGGATTATGTAGTTTATACAGGGTGTCACAAAACTCTCGTATCTGCTAATTATTTCCTCATCTAAGATAGTTTTTCATGAATGTCAAGGTCATTCTTGAAAGAACTTTCGACGAGGAATTCAGTGGTAAACTTTATTTTAATCTTGACCATGATCTTTAAGGCTCTTTCCAGGTCATTTTTTTATAAATGGAAGTCTCCTTTTTTTACATCGGCAATTAATAATGTGGATAATCATATGTTCAAATAAGTACTCAGGTCATAGAGACATTATAACCTTAAAGGCCGCTCTAAGTTCGATGACCTTCAATGTTATTTCAAGGCCAAATTTTCCATAAAAAACGCAATTTATTTACATCGGTATTTGATGAATCTGCAAATCTTATGTTGGAATATGTACTCAGGTCACAGGTCTAATTTGACCTTAACCCAGAGCTGTGCAGATTTTGATTAGGTTCAAATAAGCTTAAAATGTCCTTCAAGGTTACAATGAATCTATGACCTGGATACAGATTTGAACGTAAAATTGTACGCTTTATCGATTGCTGATGTGAAAAAGGGGCTTCCATTAAAAAACTGAAAGCTGACTTAAAAAAAACCTTGAAGATTAATATAAAGGTCACCATTAATTTCCCCGTGAGAAATTTCCTCGTAAATGACATTAAACTCTTTGAAAAATATCTCACCTATTGAAATATTTAGCCTGTATAGCCAAAAATAAAAATTAAGTACAATGATCAAAGTAAACTATCTCTTTACATTTAGGGAAATCAAATATTTATTTATTTAGAACAATTTAAAGAATTGAACAATGGCAATGATTCAAAGGTGGCATATGCACAAGGTTGTGTGCACAAATTTCAATACATAACGATTTCGAGCATTTCACAAAAATTGTACATTTTCAAAGAATTTCAAGGATCAAAGACTTAAAATAGGATACAGTAAGCCTGATTTCTAAGATTTTAAAGTATTTAAAAGATATAAAAGAATTTCTAACTTTTTAATTAGATATAAAAAAATTTCACAAAGATTTCAAATATTTTACAGATTTTAAGTCAAGAAGACAAAAGTGTAGAAAGATTTCACAGTTATTTAAAAAATTGCATACAAACGTTTATAAAGATTGCAGAAGAATAAAAGAATTTAAAAAATGTTAACAAAGGTAAGCCAAATTTTAAAGATTTAAAAACATTTAAAAGATTCAAGGGGATTTCAAAATATTTTACGAAATTTAAAAAGATTTCACAAAGATTTTAAAGAATTCATAAGGATTTCTAAATTTCTTGGACTTACAAACCTAAAAAATATTTCAAACCATTTTAAAATGAGACAACAAATTTCAGAATATTTATAAAGATTTCAATCATTTTAAACGAATAACTTAACAAGTGAATACTATATACCAGGCACTTTGACGCATATATATTGTATACATACTGTATGTCCTTCACAATTCCAGATATTTCTGGTAATGTGTATGTTGGATTGGATTGTGAAACACATTCTTCTGAAATACAATTAAACTCTTCTATAGCACCAATTTTGGGTCTTACGGTGAGTGAAAACTAACTCATTATAGCCCGCTCCGCTTTTGTTTGTTCATGCTTGAGTGCTCGCCTGAGTGACAGACGCATATCCCGCGCACCCCGTGCAGCTCTTGTGATAGCTACATGTGACGCGACCTTAATTCTCGGAAGGACTATGGAAAGGAGTATTTGTATTTCATCAATCTGATGTTCTCCTTTTCATGTTATTATGTAGAAAGCCGATGTCATGTTGTTATCTTAATTGTATACACACTTGTTCCAAAGTAATTTAATTAAATTAAACAAATTGCCATAACCAATGATCTGAAACTTAAGCAAGTAAAATTGTACTCGTCAATTCTTGGTTATTCTCGTAAATGGGTTTGCCCTAGAATGTTGCGAAAGTTAAGGATAAATAGCAAATACACTTCGTATTTTTACGACCTCCAAATAAGTCAATTTCCAGTGTTCGAAATCTTTTGATAATGTCCATAAAAGCGAAAGAGGCTATTTCAAGTTCCATTCTTTCTACCTAATCCCTTGATTCAAAATCTGTTTTGAAAGCTTAGTTACGGGCGATCAACCTACAGCGCCTCAACAAGCTCGGCAACGCGGGTTCGAATAGGAGTTTGGACGAATCGCCAAAAAAGGCAAGCGCAATTAGCAGTGCAGGGGAGAATAACCGAAAAAGAGAGGCAGGAAACGATGATTTAGAAGGGGAAAAGGATAAAAAAAGATAGGATTAAACAGAAAACACTAGAAAGAGTTGGCTGAATAGGGGGATGTTTTAAAACTCTCATAAAAGGGCTTAGAGGGGAAACAAGAAAAAGATTGAATAATAATAATAGGGATTTGAATAGGCGGAGAAACGATATAAGAGGAAGAAAAGAAGGTAGGAAAAAATGGGAAGAATGGGATAAACGCTAGAAGGAGGAAAAAACAAGCTTTGGGGTAAACTAGAGAGCAAAGAGAATAGGCAGAGAGAGGGTGACAAACAGAGATGTAGTGAGATAAAATAGTTGGGAGAACGTGTAAGCAATTTAGAAATTAAAAATAAGAACGTGGCTAAAGAAACAGAGTATGAGGAAATAGTTGAAGGGAATGACAAAAATGAATGAACGAAAAAAGAAAAAGAAGGATTGTTTTTAGTCGAACTGAGGAGTGATAAGGAGAAAAAGAAAATTATGGAGGGAAATTTTTTTTTGAGAGGCCGAAGAGAAAGAATTGAACAAGATCTAAGATGGAGCGAAAGGAAAATGAGATTGAAAATAGAGCAGACGGCTTGGACAGAGAGCAAAAAGGGGCACATTGTGTTAATAGGGAGAGACAGGTTATGGATAAACGTGGAAGAATGGTGCTAAGACAAAGAATTAGAAGAACTAAGGGAAAAAAGAAATAAGTTTTGAGAAAGAAAGGGGGAAAGGAAAGGAAAAAGAGTCTAGAGGGAAAAAATAGGGATTTTCAAACGTCAAAGGGGAAAAAGTGAGAAGGAAAGAACAGGGAAGGGAAAAAATGAACGTGAAAATAGCTTTCGGTAATGATTTAGGTTTGAAAAACAATAATAAAGGATTTTGGGTGAGTTAGAAAAAATGGATGTGATTATGGTGAGTGAAATATCGACAGAAAAAAAGGACTGGAAGGGGATAAAAATACTGTAACCGAAAGGTTATGTGTGAATAATGCAAGAAGCAAGAAAATAACACTCTAAAGGGAAAGGGATGGTTGGCATGATTTCATGGTTGAGAAAAGAATCAGCAGTAAAAGGAGAAATAGATGGTGACATAAAGAAAAAGGAGGGAACAATGGTAAGAATGATTATGGTTGAAAATGTCGAAATAGCGATGGTTTTTGTATATAGAAGAAGAGGGGAAGAGGACAGAGCGTAACAAGGAGGTGGAAGAAAGAAAAGAAGGAAGAATTGGTTAAGTAGGAGGGGACTTCAATACATGGATCTTTGAACAAGGGGGAGGGATTTAGGATGAAGAAAAGGAGGCTTATATAAGGAACTCTGAACATAGCGAGACGGATCGGGAGGACAGGAAGTAACTAGATGTGATAGAAGAAACAGAAGATAAAGAGAGGCCGTTAATGAGAAAGGGAACAAAATAACAAAAGGAGAATTAGATGAGTCAATAAATAGACTAAAAAGAAACAAGATGACATGAGAAGATTATATGGAGAACGAAGCAATGAAGTATGGGGAGAAGCGGTTTGTGATGAGATGTGGAAGATCTGCAACAAGGTTACGACTTTTAAACCAAGTCCAAATATATATTGTAATTTTACTTAGATCCTTTAACTATACACTCCCCATTCCATTGATATATGACACTGCTTTCGAATTATCAATTCGTAAGTGGATATTACCATCATGGAAGTTTTCAGCTAAACATTAAAAGCTAAAAAAAGCTGCTTTTATTTCTAACAAGGCTTTCAATACACTTAATGAAAGATAATATGTGAAACTGCCATCACTGCATATCAGTTTCGTCAGGTTACACAATCATGAGCAGATCATAATTCAATACATGTACACCAAGCAACAATGAAACTAACCAATTGTGCAAAAATTCGAATAGTACATTGACGTGTGATACTTTGTTTTTCAATAATAAATCGTTTTTCCTGTAAAACGCTAAGTGTCATCGACTCAGAATTATATATAAGTCCTCTAAATTCACATTTTTGAACAGGATTAAAATTAATTTTTTAATTCATTATGAGACATAGTATCTAAGAAATTTCTTGTTACTTTAATATTATCAAAACGTTCTTGCGAGAAAGCTCCCAATAAAAGACATAATCTAGGTAAAAAACCGAACATCAAATTCAAATTAAAACAATTTTCTATGTAATTCAGCAATTGCCACAGAGTATTATGTATCTTTTAAATCTATTGCTGGCACAAGGCAATAAGAATCAATAATAATAATTGCACTTCTTAAATCCTTGAGCCTTAAACGTACTTGTCCATTGAACTTATTTCAATTTTTTTAGATTTAAATTAAATCTAAAGGTACCATCTTGTTTATGGGGCAAGAAAAAATGAAATAAAGAAATCAACTAAAAGAGTACAAACTTTAGTGGCCCCTTTCAAAGTGAGTTAATGAAATTATATATCTATATTGTTTTTCATCTTACAATAATAAAAAATGAACGTGATCATCCAGAAATTTTGCATACAGAATCATTAATTTTTTCCTTGTTGTGTTTATTTTAGGTTTCTGGTAATTCTGCGGAGAATCTGCAGACGTTATCTTCTGCCCGCTCAGCATCAATGGGTAAGATTTCTTCAGTCGATGGGGTAGGACTTTACAGTATTTTTTATTTCCTGGATACTGGTTCTTGGCTGGCTTTAGAGTCTTAAAAGTGTTCTCTAAAACCTTGGCTGACTTCAAATCTTCTGCTTAATCCCTTCCGAATAAAAATTTGTCAGTCAGTGTTAACCTTGAAGCATCATTTAAAGTTTTATTAATTTATTAAATGCCACTGTACGAGAGTTAAAATATTTATTTACTGCAGATATGCAGACTGTCAATCGAGCTTCTTTTAAAAAAATTTTGAGCATCTCTTAACAAAGCTAATTCTTGTGAGTGAAGAGCAGTTTTAACCTCAAAATTAAGATGAGGTGCATTGATTAATATACAATCGCTGGGTGCTGGAAACCTTTGCACAAGCTATGATCTCTCCTCCTTAAATAAACCTTAGATAAACCAAGGTTCAAACAGTGAGATTTCATAGTACTTGAAATTGTTGGTGTATTATTTACAGGTAATGCTTAAACAACATCACAGAGCATGTCTGCTCTTCTATTGTCATACCTCAAAACTGATAAAGAACTTGAAATATTGCAAGAAAATATTAAAGAAATATTGCAATAAAAAGATCTCATAATAAAAATGAGATCAAATGTCATTGCCTCTGGAAACAAAAAACCATCCGCTGCACTATACAAAGTAGAAGGCCTATCTGACATGTGGAAATTAGAATCCAGGAAAATAGTTGCAAAAGAAAAGAATAGCATCTGAAAATTTTCCTTCGAAGGCTTCAGGTCTTTTTTCGTGCTTTCGTAAAGAATCATGTTCCTTTGAATAATGTTGTTTTCATTTTAAAATTTTAGAACGATGTTCCATTTTTTAGCACAAAAAAGAGAATGACAGTCCAGGTGAGCGAAAAAACTGACTAAGCTTAATTTTTCGCTTATAGGTTTCTTTAGGGACCCTATAGAACAAAATTATAGGTATCATGTTTCAAAGTAGTTTTGTATCCATATTCTAGAGCTAATTTTGAATACAAATGTTAAGCTTCAACTCAATTCAACTAATATTTACGATTCTAAATAAAATGTACAAAATCGTCTTTTTATTTTGGGAAATACCGTGTTAATTTTATGGGGTATGCAAAACCCCTAAATGCAATGTCTTTTTTAGATAGCGTATTATTTACTGATTATTATATACCGTGTTAATTTTATGGGGTATGCATATAATACCGTGTTAATTTTATGGGGTATGCAAAACCCCTAAATGCAATGTCTTTTTTAGATAGCGTATTATTTACTGATTCGAAAATTAAAGAAATCGAGAATTAAAAATATATATATATATAATTAAAAATTTGTCATAAGGACAACCGCTGGATTTCGCCGGGAGCGGGTGCTAAACTGAAAAATTGCACCCGCTTCCAGCGAAATCG
>NC_046665.1:125632272-125645245 GCF_010883055.1 Belonocnema kinseyi
TCGGCACGGTTTTCACACCTCCGCTTGGGGGTTAATTCCTTCGGGACCACCCCTGGACAATTGTCCGCGACTGCCTATTTATTTTTGTAACCATATTCAGTTTTCATACTAGAGAGTTGTTATCAGTAGTGAGTAATCCTTGAATCCCTTCACAATTTCTCCCTTATGGTTTTAGATTTCGTCTTTGGCATCTTTTCAAAATAAAGGAACTGCAGTAGCTTGGTATTGGACGCCTCTGGGTGACCTAGACACTTATGCTTGTGAATTACCTTTCCACAAGGTGTGGAGAGTAGGATAGTCTTTAATAATCGTTCTTATCCGCATTTTCATAAGGCTGCGAATGACAGGAGAGCTAGGCTAGTGTATCTCAGTCTTTCGAGTACAGTGGTTGCAAAAGTCCACCAAGAATGGTTTTTCCTAGATGTCAAAAAAATTTAATTTAATTACGTACTGTGTGATATTTCATTTTTTGGATTAGTCGGTTGCGGCTGCAAATGCTAAGTTCTTAGTAACCGCCACACAATTATCTTTTAACGTTAGAACTGCGGCTTTTCGGATTATTTAAGGAACTTCCGGTTTCATTGGGCATCGTATGGTGACTTGTATGTAGTGTAGGGGTAAGATGTACCATTGGTATCCATTGCGGAAACTGTCAATAGCATTGGAGTTTAATCGGAAATACTTGTTATCGCAGGTTTGACCATGCTGAGAAATTAACTAGCCAAGGCAGGTAACTTCCAGCTGTATCTTCCTAACGGGGTCCTGATCTTGCAGTTCTTCATTTTGCCTTTGCCTATACACTGTCGAACATCAATTTTAGTGAACGAGAGACGGTCCTTGAATAGATCAATAGCTTTCTCCTTGATTACGTCAAAAATGTAATGATTTATTTAAATAAGAATGGAGTGAGCCATGTATTGTGAAACTTCGTATTTAACGAGGTTTGAAATTGGTTTGTGAACTCGGTAGATTAGTCAGTTGTTTATTAATGTTGTGTCAATGTCACTCAGCGCATGTAAAAGCAGCAGTTTTTTTTCGTCAATGGTTACAGTATTTCTTGCTTTATGTTATCTTTTATTTTCCCGAGAGATTTCATGAAATCTGAGGGGGAGACTAAATCTGGCGAGAGGACACCATTCCTTGCTTCTGCTATTGCTGCTTCAATGTTTTCTATTATTTTTGAGGTTTTTCTAGGTGAATTCTCACAGTAAATAAGAAGATCAGGATTTTGTTGTTAAATATTAGTTCATTTAAAGCATCCGTGAGTCGGCTCGCTGAAATCTCTAGTTGTGTGAGATCGTTTCACTGCTGGCGTTTTATTTCGTCTAGTTTTAAAATAATGTTTTGTAGAAGGCTGGTCTGGTTTTTTATAAGGACGACGATACTTTGGCATGTATTATAGACTTTGTCTATGACCCTGTTGATGTTTTCGGCGTCATCTTCACTTATTGTTCCGTACAAAAACTTGGTTGCACTACCTATAAAGTTTAACAAGCTACGTTTAAAAAGATTGCTTGAAATGCGCTCAATTCCATCGTGTAATTGAATAATTGAAGAACATCTTGCCCTACTTCCGTTAAGTTTTTTAAATATACAGTATTCCAAGTCTCGTGATACAGCTGTGCTATGAAGAAATCTTCCTTCATGACTGTCCTCGCCTGAATACTGTTATGGTTTGTGTATCTTTATTATTATGTCTGACTGCTAAAGGTTCTGACTAAGAATTTTTTGTCTTTTACACTTGTTTGAATTAGGACTAGATCTTCTAATTGATAATCTTCTTTGTCTGTCCTCTGTACTTTCTTTTGATTAATTCCTTTAGCCCGGGTAATTTGATCGCGCGCGTTCAATAGTTGTGCTTAATTCCTTTCCCTTCGTTGCTCGTTGATTTCTTCTTGGCTTCTCATTTCACGTTTCGCCTTGGCATACAGAAGTTCTTCTGGTGTATAAGTGGTTGTTGTATACGGACTTTAGTTATATGCTTCTACTCCTGTGAGTAATCTCACCGTTGATTCATGGTTGTCTATTGCTTTTACTAATTCTTTTATGGTTCGTATGACTCTTTCCGCAATTCCGCTATTTTCAAGATAGTATGCTGAAATTTATATTTGCTGTATTTCTAGATTTTCCAAGAGTTCGGTTATCTTTTTGCTCTGAAATACTGGTTCGTTGTCTATTGTGAACTTCTGATGAGTCGGGTTTGCGCGGAGGAAGGGTCGCAATGCATTTCATACAACGTCTGACTTCAAAATCGTAACCCAAAGGTATCAGGTTAAACTATCTTGTATTATCAAATAGTTTTTGTATTCGTATGTTAATTTATTTGCATTTAGTATTTCAAAAGGGAATCTTGCAGTCGGGTTTGACTATTTTTTTTTTAATTAGGAGGGATTTTGTAGTTGTAGAGACGATTTTGGAATGTCTCATCATTTTCGACTAAAGTGAGACTGTTGATTTCACTTACTTGCTTTAGTCTTTCCAGGTCATCATTGTTGTGATTGTAAGTCTTTTTAATCCTCTTTATTATTTCAGTATCTGGCATTTCTGATAGAATGATCTTTGATGTTTTTAGGGACAAGGATTCTCGATTCTTTTTTACGTTCTAGGTGTGTTTGGTTGTTGGAGCAGTTCTTTCAACTCTTTTTGTTTTGGACTGTTTACATCGATGCTAATGGGATGTTTCTTCCCGTGTTCGTCGATCTGGCCTAATTCCAAACCTTCGTTGGAAGCGTCTGTACACAGGATGAAAGGTTTTGTCAAGTCCGGGTATCTTAACAACGGGTAAGAAGTCAAGAGTGATTTTAATGTATTAAAGGAGTCTTTACATTTGTCCGTCCAAATGAATTATACGTTCTTTCCTTTCAAGTAATTTAAAGGACAGTTATTTGTGCAAAGTTCTTTATCGCCCAGACAGACAAGGCATATTTCACCTATTAGACCCTGTGTTTTGAAGTTCACCATTCGCTGGTAAGTGGCGGGTACGTTAATGAGCCTCATGGGCATTCGAACTCATTCTCAGTGTCTTTTATGTGTGGAGAAAGCAGTGTTCTCGTTTTCCCATTTGGCTACCGTCACTTTGTATAAACCATTTAGCATGTCAGAGCATCACATATATTTGGCTGAACCGAGCTTGAACAGGATTTCATCAATTTATGGCAAATGATAACTATCTTGTTCTGAAAATTAATTAAATTTCCTAAAATCCATCACCAGTCTCTATTTTTGTTGTTTGATACTGTCTAGTTTTTTTTACTAACCGTACGTTAGCTTGTTAAGGTGAAAATTATGGTCCAATTAATCCCTTTGTCAGATATTCAAAAATTTGCCGTATTTTCTTTCTTATACTATTCTTTAAGTATAGCTTTAATTTCTTTCCGAGCTTCGTTATTATTCAGGATGCGTGAAATCAAGCTTCGTTTTTCTCTGGTTTTGCTATTTTTTCTTTGTAGCTGCATTGGTTCGTTTTTTGGTTCCGGAGGGGTTTAATTTTTTTCTTTGTTTTTTATCTCTAATAATTGATTTTCTTCGTTTTCATTAACTGTTAATATCTTTTTCCTACTTGTGCTCTAACTTCGATAAATTCCTGATAATATTCCTTTTTCGTTTATGATGAAGTCACCGGCGGGAAGCTATAAGTCAACATGTTTGTTATGTTGGCTTGACGTGAAAAATTAAAGGGTTATAGTCTCCTTGTAGTGGGATCGATACATGTGTAAGATCTAATGTACTGCTGATAAGGGTTATTTTCACGTGTTAGGCCGTGAGCTATCAAATGCTATCAAATTTAATGGAAAAATTGTTTTTGACCACATGAAATTTATGCGAGTTATTTTTAGAGGACATGGTGCACATACCATGTATGTATGCTTGAATATTCTCTGTGGTAAATGTCTTCCTGATTCTCCTCTTCCAGTTCCTGTTCCACGTCCTCTGTCTTGTAGGCTCTCCGTTGTAGATATTTTCTGTTCGGGTTGCGGCGCTGAAAATGTTGTTCCTTTGATTGATTTTGTTTGGTATAAGATTGTTATTCTGCATGCCAAGTTTTATCACCGTATTTGCAGGTTGCCGTTTTTTATGTATTCACTGTTGGAGGTATATCTGCTTTTTTGGAGGAAAGTCTCTCGTGGTTTGTCATGGGTGGATATTTGTTTTTTGTTGAGATTGTGCCAACAGTCTGGATCGTTCTCGTTCCTTATCCAGATAATTTTTCTCTTCTTGTAGAGCTGTTTGGTAGGCATCATTTAGATACGTGGGTCGAGATTTGTCCACCATATATTTTATTTATGTTCTTAAACTGTCAATAAATTTCTTCACTCTGTCTTGTTCTTCCTTCCTTCGTTCCAAATCTCGAAATTTCGCGGAGCTCCTGTCAATAGACCTTTGTATTTGCCTTACTATTTCCTGATACCTACGGATGAAAGCCTCTAGTTTTTCGTGTACCATTTGACACATCTGGTCTCTCTCTCTCGGATGAGTTGCGGCAGCGATTTCCCTTAGGCTCTGAACTCGATGCCCAATGTACCTTGTAATTTCTGCGGCGTCAGGGGAGGCATGATCCTCATCACAACTCTCTGAGCTTCTCTTTTTAATTTTCTTAAGCAAATTCCTCGCAGAGCTTCAGCGACAAGAGCAACCTTCATTGTTTGGATTCCACCAGCCATAGCGTAGACGTCATTTATTAGCTCCCTGACATCATCCTTAAAGGCCTCAAGATCTTAAGTACCGTCGAGTTCCGCAAGATTTCTTAACAATTCGTTTATAGTCTTTCTGTCGTCCAATGTTAGGAGGTATGGAATTGGAACTGAGCTTGGTGGAGGGGTACCCGATTTTTCCTGTGGGTCTATACGAATTCTGGATAGACAATCTTGTGCTTTCTTGAGGGCTGTTACAATCTCAAAAAATTGTTACTCTAGTTCTTCTTTCGTTGCCTTGTTGACGTCTTCACTGGCTAAGAATTTCTTCATATTTTCGAACATCTTATGCTGGATAAATTTCACTGCGTGTGTATGGGGAAGTAACTGTTGGGTTCCAGGATCTTGTAAAAGTTGATGCTAAACTCTGAACTCGCGTGAGATGACCCCGTACTACTGTTACTTGATTCACTTTTAATACTTGCGGTTTCCCTATACTCTTTCATATAATAGATTTCACTTTTCGTTTAAATTTTCCTATGTGAGCGACGTCATGGGATGTCGGGTCAACCGGTCTCTTCTTTACCAGGTTTTGATTATAAAATTGCTCCATAGGTGTACTTGTGTTCACTTTATTTTCTTCTTTTTTCATGTGGGGAGAGAAAGTGTGCTCATAAAGTTTTATGTACTTATCCCGATTAACAATAATGCTGCAATTTTCATTTTCCTGGTCTTTGATCCAACGTAGTCTCCAGCAGGGTGGTTGTCGTCCAGCTCTTGCTGTTTGCGGGTCTTGCCGAAGAGCGTTCTGAGTTGCGGAGATGCTGTTCTTAGATGATTTCTAGATTTTTACCAACAATGAAGGTCTTTCAACGTTGACGAATGTGGGGGTTCTGTCACGGTCGTCAATTTGCGATTTAGAAAATCAGTGATTTTAGTTTTTCTTAAAAGGACTATAATACTCTGGGGAAGGAAATAGCTAATGGACACCATGATTGGATTCTTATCGCTTTATTGGGACAACGTGTCTGTTTTAAGATCAAAAAGAGAAATGCTCTCAAGCCAGGAGGTCAGTCGGGTTTTATACTAGAGTGTTGTTATCAGTAGTGAGACATCCTTGGATCTCTATACACTGCAATAACAAAGATATATGAATTTTGATTTATTTTGAACATTTTAAGAATACTAACTCAGAAAACTGCACAAAATAATGGCCTCATGTTGATGCAGGATTTAATATTTATATGACATTGTATTAGTTTAAGTATTAAAGTTTATTTCATATTAATATATATTAATGCAAATTTTAATATATAAGTTTAATACACTATAGCATCTTTGTACCATCTTAAAACTCCGTGCCTTAATATTTTAAAATTAACATACAACTTAACAATATTTGAAACTTAACATGAAGCTTATACCTTAGGTTTGAAAATTAGATTTGGGAGAGGAGAAAAATCAATCTAAAAGTTCAGGTTAATAATTAGTTTTATTAAGAATCTGTTAAAAACATTAGACTGGATGGCAATTGTGGAACGAAGTACATGTTACAAAAAACATGTTTGTTTATTTGTTAAACAAATAATACTATATAAAAGAAACAGAGAAGATGCATAGCACTCCTCGAGCATTTTTTAAATTTTATAATAATATCTTAAATTGTTTCATACTAGCTAAAATCCTATTACAACTGCCGAATTGATGAAAAAAGAAAATATTTTAGTGTACCTTATGTACGATTTAGGAGTGACCTGATTGTCATCCAGTTATTTCACCAATAAAAAACAACACACCATAAAAAACTCCATATTCCTTAGCTATTAATTACTTGTTACAATCATATCATAATTTAGTATACTTCATGAAGGCCTTAAGGGTGACACCTAACTTTGAGAGCGACCCTTATTTATTTCAGCCATGAAGTTGTCGATTCTGGAGAAGACACCATAAGACTCAGCTTCTTCCTTGGTTTTAAATTTAATCCTCCTTATTTCCCTTCCTTGAATATCGTATTCTATTCTTATCATCTTGTTTTTTGCGTCAAATATTGGCTGAATTACACCGTCATCATCGATATGTCCAAGAAACTTATTCTGGAATTTAAACATATTAACACTGAAACTGCCATCACAGACATGAAACTTGTGTACAGGGTGTTCGATCCAAACATTACGTGGCATATCAGAATTATCACGGAATTCCATTTTAGGACCAGTTTTTGGAGGTGTCACAAGGGCGAGACTCCCGCCCTTCGCTGTTGTAAACTTTGGACGTGAACTGGTCGGAGCTGATGTACTGGCTTCGCTTGACGACTGCAACCTCGACCGCATCTTCCTTTCACGCCTCGCCGACGTTGAACCTAATTCTGTAAAAACAAATAGAAATGGATGAGTTTTCTTATCATAAAAAAGATATTTCGAGTACTGCTCGGAAACTTAAGTCACGTTTGTATTCGTTGGTTTTGAATTCGGCGCTTCATCTGTTGGTTGCATTTGAATTCGAGAATCAATATAAACAGAGTTTGCGCGAGAGTTATTCACGTGCATGTGGCATTGGGATTTATTAATCAAGAATTGAATCACTTTCAAAATAAAAAAAACTAAAAGATGATCTGTTTCGTATACAGCAGCTCTCATAAACCTTACATCTCTTTCTCACTCTCTTAGTTTTTTATCCGCGACAATATAGTCGATCTTAGAGTGGCTAACGTCTCTGCATCGGGTGTAGAAATGAATAATTTTGTGCCTTAATCAACTATTAGTAATAAACTAGCCCTTTACTAATAATGAGCTAATTAATCTGTCCCCATCATCGTTTGTGTTTGGATAACCAGATTTATCAATCACCCTTTTCGTACCCTCAAGTTGTACTCCAGCCCATCCATTCATATCCCCTAGTAAAACCACCCTTTCCCACGATCGCAAGTTCAAGAATGATATTCTGTGGAAGATTTTCAGAATATGTATAGCTTGTCCACAAAACATAAAATATAGCTGCAATAATTCTAACATACAAAAAAAATTCTTTTTGATGATCAATGTGTATACGTTGCGATAACTAATATCCAGAAATTGTAATGGTTTTTAGTTTTGTAAGAAATTATGTTTAACATTTCAGAAGACATTAAATAAGAACAAAATTTAAAATATTTGCTGCAAAATAAAAAACAAGAAAATTACTCAAGTTATTATTTTTGTTGGATCACCACAGCAGTGCAAAAACTTTAATTTTTAAATTGGTAAAATATTTTAAATAGAGACTTAAAAGAGATTCTTTAATATTTGGATTTAAAGACAAAAATAACGAGAGGATATGTCTTTTATTATAGTTTGAAATTAAAGCTTCCTTGATTTTATTTTCATCGGATATTTCACACAGATTGACACTTAAGCAAATCCAAAGGATTGATTCATGCGGATGTTAAAGAAAGTGATTTTTTAATTTATGCGGATTGTTTTTTTAAACAATCAAAAATATGTACAAAAGTTTTTCAAAATTATAAATATCAACGAAATTAAATAGTATCCTAATGTGTCACTTCTTTATGAATAATGAAGAAACAGGTGAGTTTTTAGTTAAGAAGTTAATTTTTATCAAAAAATACGCTTTTCTTAACAAATAGGAGTTTAATTTAAAATTTAACAAATTTAATTAAATTAGATCTAGTTAAATTTGGAACTGATAATATCAATTTCCAACTGAAATGATAAATGTTCAACCAGAAAAACAAATTTTTAAAAGCGTTCAACTTTCAATCAAGTTGATTGAATTTTTGAGCAATAGGATTAATTTTATACCTTCCGAGCCGAATTTACAACAAAACACATGAATTTTTGAATAAAAAGGATAAATTATTAATAAAAAAACTGGAGGAGTTAAATTTTTAATTCGAAAACCCAATTATTATAAAAGTAATTTAAAACTAAATAGTTATGTATTCAAACCTAAAAATTAATTTTCCGCAAGGAACTTAACTAGTCTTTCAACCAATTAGTTGAAAATATAAATAAAAACAGATGAAGTCTCAAAAAAAATGTAGGAGCTGATATTTTAACCAAAAAAGCTTTTTCATTAAGAAAACAATTGAATTGAACCAAAAAAGACACATTGCCTTCCCAATAGTTCAATTCGAAACAAAGAATTGAATTTGCAACTAAAATGATAAATTTGTAACTAAGATTATGTATCCTTAATAAGAAAAATGAAATAAAAAAGAAATTTTAACAAAGGTTCAATTATTAATCTAGCTAATTAAATTTTTAACGAAGAGGATTAATTTTCTCCCGACAATCATTTAAATTTTGGCTATTGTTATAGAAAATTAATATTTTTGTTGATATGTTATTTTTTTAATCCTACATACTCAAGGAGATATGGAAAGATAATTGTTATAAAGAAGCATTAATCTATTCCACTTATTAAAATGTCTTTAATATACATTAAAATTATTTTTATTTTTTTAAAACAAATTATATTAACTAATTTTTCCACAATAGTAATTTATATATTTAGGATGAAGGGTTTCGGCTTCCCAGTATTTTATTTGTCCTTAAATATTTAATTGACGTGAAACTAACCGAATTAGCACACAATAAATCGAAAGTCGTTTTTTCCTTCACTTAAAAATGAATTTAAAATGGAAAAGGAAATCAAAAAGATTTATTGAGGTTTTGATAGCAAGCAAAATTTTTTTGCAAAAGTTATTAACAATGAGAACAACATTATCAGCATTTTTCCGTTTAACGCCTAAACAAATTTGGATGATTCTTACGTTGAAATTTTAGTTTGAAAATTTTAAATCCAGAAATCATTCTTCGAAATTAAAAAATACTATATTTGTTTATTAAAAATAATATTGGATAGTGTATTTTTTGGTGGAGTTGACTTACTTCAGACAAAAAATTGAAGGAATAGATTTTAGATCCTTTAATTTGTCTGTTGAAAAAAAGGAAAAATTTTTTTATAATAAAAACATTGTGAAATTTCATGAGATAAATCATTAAAAATTGTAAACGACATGAAAAAATAAACATTTTCTTAAAAGTGAGGCTACAAAATATAATTCAATTGCTTTGTCACCTGGATGTCATTCTTGACGTTTGTCACAAAAATTTGTCGTAAACTTCTTCGTTAGGATTTATGTTTCATAAAGGTTGTAAAAATTGATTAATTGTATAGTAGTAAAATCATTTTAAAATTAAGGATCAATCCTAACGGAAAAGTTTACAACATTTTTTAATAAACGTCAAAAATGACTTTTAGGTAACAAAACAATTGAATTATGTTTTCTAACCTCATTTATAAAATAGTGTCAATTTTTTCATGTAGATTACAATTTTAAATAATTTATCTCATAAAATTGGACAATATTTTTATTTAGAAAAAATATTGTTAACAGACTAATCAGTTGAGAATTAGGACTTGAGAGAATGGTTCTTTTAAATTTTACAACTGAAATCGACCTTAGTAAATTTTTATTCCTGATGAGGAGAGTGTTTAATCTCGAAACGTTAAAAGTTTTATCTTCAATAAAGGATCTAAAATCTATTCCTTCAATTCTTTTGTCTGAAATAAGTCAGCTCTATCAAAAAATACACTAATTATATTAGCAACTCAATGAAAAAACACCAACGTCATATCAACAAGATTGATTTTCAATAAGTATATTTATATTGTTTAACATAATATAACATTGATTTTTTAAGTTCTCAGGTCGAAATTTTTATTATGTTCTTCAAAGAAATCAAAATATAATAATATATTAAGAAATGGTTTTCCTTCTAATATTTATACCAATATTTTACAAAATCAATAAAATAATTTTTCAAATGTTTCACAACCAACAAAAGTTTTGAAATTCAGTTCGTAATGTTAGAATCGAGTAGATTAACATTAATAAACATAAAGAAAAAATTAATAAAGATTTGAAAGACCCTTGGATTATTCATTTTAGCAATGTTACAATTCCGGACAAAATAAACGACGTTCATAAGTCATAGAATTATGAATTAATCACAACATTTTGTGAAAAGAAATGAAATATCAATTGTTGATAGAATTTTTGCAAAGGGTATTAAAAAAAAATTCATTAAATCTTTTAAATTATTAGACTTTTGGTGAACCAGCAGTTATTTGAGAGAAAAAATATAACGAAAGCATATTTTGGTTTATGGTACAAACATCCTAAGAATATATGGTTTACCTAAAATACACAAACCGAATTGTCCTATGCGTCCTGTTATTTCCTTAATCAATTCTCTATTTTTTAAAATGACAAAAATTTTTAATAGCATATTTGAAGAATCCTTAAGAATTCCTAAAATGCAAGTAAAAGATTGTTTTCAATTCAAAAAAATAATTACTAAACGAACTATTCCTTTAGATCACATTATGGTTTCACTAGACGTTTCATCTTTATTTACAAATGGTCCAATAGAATTAGTTGAAAATAATGTTCTCAGTAGATGGATAAATTAAAAAAATTATACTGACTCACCTTTAAATTATTTTAAAAAATGAATAGAATGTTTAATGACCAAAACAGTTTTCTAATTTAAAAATTATTATTGTGGACAGGTTCATGGTACTCCCATGGGCTCTCTAATTTCACCTATTTTGTCAAATTTAGTCATGCAAGACTTAGAAAATACTTTTATTAACAATTTCGATTGAAATCTACACACATTTTTAAAAAATATTGATGACATTTTTATGATTTTACCACAAATTAATTTCAGTGCGTTTTATCAAAGTTTAACTCTTATCATTCAGGACTAAAATTTACTTATGAAATGAAAATTGATAATTCTTAACTTTTTTAAATTTCAAAGTCATGAAAACTAATGATGAAACTATTACTACTAAATGGTATGGGAAGGGCGCTTATTTAAGCAGATAGATAAATTTTCTTTCTAAGCATCCAATTCAACAAAAAATAGCTACTATTAAGAATTTAGTTTACACTGTGTATACATTATCACATAAATCTTTTCACAAATCTAATATTGATTTTATCGAAAATATTTTGTTTTGAAATTATTATCCTAAGAAATTTGTTTAAGTTCATATTAAAGACAAATTAAACACACTCCAAGAACACAATACACCACAGTTGAATTTAGGAACATCATAACAATTTTTGAGAGAGTAAAAAAACCCCATAAGGTGATAGCAAAACACCAGGTTCATACTATTGCCATGAGCCTAATAAATTTTAAAAAATGGTAGCTTAAAAATGATTTTACTACTATACCTAACCTCACTTATAACAAAATGTCAATTTTTCAACGTAAGAATCATAAAAATTCATTTAGCCGTTCACGAAAAAATGATTGATCATGTTGTAAAATTAGGCTTCCATTGTTGTTAAATTTAACAAAAAAATTTTGTTTGCGACCAAAATTTGGAAAAATCTTTTTCAGTATGGCCTGTTTGAGGCAATTTGACATCCACAATTAATGCTCAGTCTTCATCAAACCTTTCTTCTCATATCTACTTAAATATGTATAAATTAAATAAAAGCTATTAACAAAAAACGGTTCTAAAAAATAAAAAATGCAATTTGAAATTGGGAATTTCCGAATGCTGAATATAATAATAAAATATTCAATATTGATTGATAGCAGAGACTAATACAATGCAATGGTTAAACAATGGAATCAATCTGATTTTACTCACATTGTATAAATTATGGATATGACATTAAATTATCATTTATTTACCAATAAAATTCAGGAAAACCACCAATGTGATAACCAAATTTCCGGTAAGGATCTTCATTTTTCCAAATGCTGATTATTCAAGAATACCTTAACAACTCAATATTCTATGTAAGGTATTTCAGCGGATATATATATATATATATATATATATATATAAACTGTATGCCCTTCGTAATTAGAGATTTCTTCATATATGTGTAAGATGGATTGAATTTGAAACCTATTTTTATGAGATATTTGTATTTCATAAATCTGTTTTCCTCTTTTTTATTTGTAATAAAAAGATTAAGACAATACCGGAGCACATAATACCATTATACTTTATCAGTTATGTTTGACTTACGTGGTACGGATCATAAATATGATATAGTCCATGTGATTCATCTTATAAGCTTTTTAAAATATTTGCTAAAAAATCTTTTCTTACCTCAAACCAACTCATAAATTATAATATTTACATTTTTTTACATGCTCTTCAGATAAGAATTTCTAAACGCCAACTTTTTACAATGTCGATGTTGATGCTAGAATATTCTTTAAATTCCAGATACATTTATTTTTCGTACAGAACAAGTTGCAAAATGTAACAAATTTTTTGAAATAAATAAATAAGTAAAT
>NC_046665.1:125645345-125688049 GCF_010883055.1 Belonocnema kinseyi
TTTTCTATGCTATCTTTCATGGGAGTGTAGTTTATTAAAACAAATTCTTATGTGAGATATTTTTAAGGCTATATATAACTTAAAACTAAAACTAAATAAAAATAAACTTTAATATTTATTTAAACTATTATTCTTTAGTCTATAAAGGATTAAAACTCTGATTTGTCACAATGGTCTTTCCCTCTTACTCGTTCTCCCGAAAATACAAATTTAAATTGAATGTTTGTATTTTTCGGGTTTTTGTTGAAATATATCAACTATTACATTTTTTGGTGAGAATAACTTCTGCTAGGTCGAAACTTCAACTCATTGATTGAAAGCTGAACTGTTTTTTTTTAATTGAATTTTTTGAAGTTTAATTGAGATTAAAGATTTTTTGTTAGAAGTGAATGTTTTAAATTTTATATTTATTTGTTTGGGAATTCAACTGCTTGGTTAAAAATTTAAATTTCTTTGCAGAAAATGTATCTATTTGTCTTGTAAATCCAAATTTATCCAACATATATTTTGTTTATAATTAATTTTTCTTAGTTTCAAATTTATCTATTAGATTGAAAATGTAAGAAATTTTTTTAAAATAGTCCTTTGTGGTAGAAAATTGATCTCATAAATCATAATTCAACTAATCGGTGAAAATATTATGTTCTCTATTAAAATAAGTATTTTTAGTATGGAAGTTATCTTCTGGGTTGAAAATTCTTCTTTCTTTTTGAAAATGTAATTGTTTGAAAATTGAATTATTTTAAGAGAACACTGTCTTTTTGTCTTAAACATTGAACACATTGAATGATTTTCTTTTTTGACTGAAAATTTTTTCTTCTTTATGAATGAAACTCACGTTGAAAATTCTTCTTTTACATTGAAAAATTCGTTTCCTCTTGAGTAATTTCATCTTCTTTAACTAAATTTAGCCATTTTTTCTGTAAGATAAAAAGCTTTCTTAAAACATTTTTCGTTTTTTTAAGAATCAAAATTTTAGTGGAAAATATTTCTTTTTGCTTGCAAATTAAACTAATCGGACAAAATTAATTTTGACTCATAAAAATTATTTTCTTTTTTTTGGATTATAATTGATCTATTTTAGTTTCCAAATGCAACTTTTTATTTCTAAATTGATGTGTTTTGTTTATCGTGTTTTTAATTTTTACCACTTTTCAATAAGGGTGAATCAGTAATTGATTAAAGCATAAGAAATAATTTTTTTAAACATTTACTATTACTTTTAGTAATATTTTCAAGAAACAATGCTAGAAAGTTGCCTTTTTTCAAAAAAATGTAAAATTCTCGTCCACTTTTTAATTATTGTAAAGTACTAAATATTTCAATTTAACAAATGCGATTGTGGCAGTTTTTTCTGAAATTTAAAAATTTTATTGGCTTTGTTTTTATATCAACTCTGAGACACCATTTCTGCTTGAATTCATATTTTTTAAACATTAAAAAAAGAGTATAATTACTTCTTTCCAAAAAATGGAATACTATTAAAAAAATTATTATTGTTAATTTTCATTTATTATTTGTTTACGATCAAAAAGTCATCCAAAAGCTACAAATTTTACCAAGAAAAAAACCGCAGCTATCTAGCATAACTATAAAAAATATACTCACAAATACTAATTTGTTTAAAAAGTTAATTTGGTTAAATCGCATTATTTCTTCAATCACTTTAAGCGACAAATGGAGAAAAAGTGGAAAATTTCATAAGAAATCGCAACATTCTAGCTTGATTCTAAGAGAATATTATTGTAAATAATAATAATAATAAATTATTTGACATTTTTTAAATTAAATTTTATAAATAATTGCATTTGCCTCACTGAAAACTTGCAAATGTATGAAAACATTTTGGGAAAAATTGCGACTTTCTAACTCTATTATAAGAGAACTATGCCAAAACTATAATAAATTATTTAAACCATTCACTAAAACATCTAATTATTAGTCAAAAGTAATATCTTATGCATTAGAAACATTTTAAATAAACAGAAAAAAATTCATATTTCTTACCAGAGATTCACAAAAAAATATAACTTTTCACTTTTGGGTAAACACTTATTTAAATTTAATAAAATTCTCTTTTAACATTGCTAGAAAATTTCAGTTTTCACGTAAATTTTTCACATTTTCTAAATTTACAATTAGAGCGAGGTGAATAATCAATTTAAGTTAACAAAATAAGTTATGTGAACAATTTACTGTTATTTTTAATAATGTTCAGTTTGAGTCATACTAGAAAGTTGCAGTTTTTTTCTTAATTTTTCAATAATTTGTTTACTAAAAAAATGTATTATTATTATTATTATTATCTACAACTATCTCCTTCGTTATTTCTGTTAGATATTTGAATTTTTTCTTAAGTTTTCAATTTTTCGCCCACTTTTCACTCAGTGGGATAATAATGAATGCAAGTTAACAGAAATAATTGTCTAAAAAATTTATTATTACTGCTATCTATCTTCTCTTAGATTTGTTCAAACAATTTTTTTATATTTAATTTATTATCAAATCACTCCAAGTGAAAATTAGACAAATATTAGACTTATATTAGCTAAATATGTTCCAATATCATATATATTATTGAACAACATTTTTTATGAGCAAATTGGTTGTTGCAATTTTTTTTCAATTTTCCATAATCATACGTTTTTTTTAGTTTTATTGCAAGACATTTTAGGAACAAATAAATTAATCAGGCATTCTTCGAAAAAAAAATTCTTTTTTAGATGTACAATTTTCAAATTCGGAACTTTATGATATTTGCAGCAAAAATCATAATTTGTTTATTAATCTTATGATCTTTTAAAAAAATTTATTAAACAAACGTATTATTCGGGCATTTGTCCGCAGAAACATTCGGTTTTTTCAATGCCATTTTTTTCAGATGGGAACCTGATGGAAATTTCAGCAACATTCATTATAAGTGGATATATTTTATTATTTCTTTAAACAAATTTGATGAAAAAATACATCAATCAGGCATTTGTCTACAAAAAAATTTGTTTTTTTCTATGTCAACACTTTTAATTAGGATATCGAAAAAATTTTTTTGCATCGATAGATGCCCGAATAATGCAATTGTTTATTAAATATGTTTTTAAAAATATATGAAATTTATCAACCAATTATGAATTTCGCTAAAATCATAATGAACTTCCAAATTAAAAAGACTGGAATCGAAAAAACTAATTTTTCCATCCACAGATGCCCGAATAATGCATTTTTTTGTTAAATTCGTTTTTAAAAATCATAAAATGTGTCAATTCATTATGAATGTTGCCGAATTTATTATGAAGATCCCAATTAAAAGTCTGATATCGAAACAAAAAAGAACTGTTCCGTCGACAGATGCCCCAATAATGCATTTGTTTATTAAATATGTTTTTCAAAAATCATAAAATTATAAATTTTGCTGAAATTGTCATGAAGATCCCAGTTGAAAAGACTGCTATTAAAAAAACTCATTTTTTCTGTCAACAAACCCCCAAATAATGCATTTTTTATTAAATTTGTTTTAAAAAAATCATAAGATTAATCAGTAAATTATAAATCTACTAAAATGATCATAAATTTCCGAATTAAAAAAAATTTACATAGAAAAAAACAATTATTTCTGTCGAAAAATATCTGATCACTGCATTTGTACATTAAAATTTTTTCATAATATAAACAACTATAATCAGAAGAGAAGTTTTTTTACATTACATTGTTTCGATTCCAATTTCTTGTAAAATAACTTGAAAAAACGTGTATTTATGGAAAATCGTAGAAAATATTTTTTCAGCAAATAATTTGTCGATAACAAATTTTGTTTTATATTTTCTAATATTGTAATATCTTTAATTAATACTATTTTATACAACTTAAGCTATTTCAACCATTATCCTGTTATGGACGAGCACCCGGAACCTCAAATAGAAGAAAGCCTATTTTTTGTAACATTTGTTTATTTATAAAAAAATTTAAAACCTAATGCAAAAATCAGGCTGATAAACTCTCTTAGAAATCTTATTAGCTGTTTTTCAATTTTTTTTTGTCGAAATTGGTGAAGGTTTGTGGGCTGTACGTAATTCTGAACCAAACAAGTCATTTTTTCTTCCAATGTGTGGCACTTCTTTAGGTACGAAACCAAAATTTTCTTGTTCAGAATAATCTTGTAGGGCATTAAAAAAGAAACATTTGAATGAATATACGTACAGAAATTTTTTGAATTTTGAAACAAAGTGGACTCAAAAATTTTCAAAATACACTAATTTTTTGAATTTTTATCCAAAATGGCTGGCTAACGAACTTGACCTTTATTTGAAGACACTAAAAGAGCATATCAAAGGCCAATCCAATCTGTGCATTCTTTCGAAAGTTATCGTGCTAACAAACTAAAAATCTGAGCTTCTATATTTTATAAAATATTATTAAATATTTAAAAAAGCTCAAATTTTATATATTTTGCTACAAGAATTGTTTACAACAATGCTGCTGCGGAAAATTCCTCAATACTAAACAGTTTCTACAAAAAATGTATTAAAAGTTTAATACAAATAGTTATATAAATTATTATATACAAATTTCTTTAACTAACGTACGTTACTGTGCATTGCACTTGTCCCTCCCCTGTAACATAATACAGAAGCCGCCGGTTAAGAGCCGTCCAGCTTCGAGACCGAGTCCAGCGCGGAACAATAGAAAAGGGTCGGCGAGGCATCAAGCACGCTGCAGTACCCCCAGAGCGTCTCCAGCCCAAATCTAATACCTTCTCTTGATGAGAATGTAAAAATTAATTAATTTGTCATGAATAATATTTCGGTTTTTGTTCCATTTCATTTTTTTTATAAAGCAGTTTCTTGCTTTCTTTATAGTCGTTTTGTATTGTCATCCCTTCTTCTGCTCTAATTGTATCTTTACATTCCTTGAATAATCGTTTGAGTATTCTGTTTTCGTGTCTATAATCATTTTTACGTCTATTTCTTTCCTCATTCCTTGGACCTGCGATGATCAAAGTTCTTCTTTACGCTTCTCTCTTTGCTTTTTTGGCAGCATGAATTTCATAATTTCATAACGCATCACCAGGCATTCTTTCTACAACTGCAGTACCACACACTTCGATCGTACATCTAACAATGATATCCCGGAACATTCTCCATGCGACCTCTATATCTTTGATTTTTAGAAGCTCCTCCCATGTTCGTCTATCTATGCTTTCGATTATCTTCCACTGAAAGAAATTTTATAATAATACTTGACATTTCAATATACATAACTGATATATTCGATTACGATTTAGGGAAATCGTGTGAATATTAAAATAATTGTTACTAATTATTATACCTAAAAATGACCAATTGTCCAATCAAACACACAAAATCTAGCTTTCAATAAGCAAGTGCAAAAAATTATTCAAACGAAAATGAATTGTTTAAACAATTAGTAATTAGTTGAAAAATACTTCGAGCCATTGCACTTGACAAAACAAAAATTATTGCAAAAAAGGGAAAAACAGAGCATTTATGTGTAAATTTTGGGCAAAAATGTCAATTTCAGTTTTTTGGGGCTCTTTTGGGGCTCCACAAGGGGGCTGGGTGCAGCAAAATTTTAAGTAATTTTATAGAAATGATTGATTAGAGACTCCCCAACAAATTCTTAATATCTCCCTCAAGCTAAGTTTAAATCCAGAAACCTGAAACCCATTTTTCCAAAAACCTGGAGGGAACTTTTTTCCTGGCAACTTCACAAACTGGTTGGGGGGAAATGTCCTCTATTCGAAAGTCGGTTGTTTGAAAAAATTCACAAAGATTTCAAAAGATTTCACAAAAATTTACCAAAGATTTCGAACATTTAGTTAAGATTGCAAGGATTTCCAAGATTTTAAAATGGCGTTTACACCAGATTTCAAAATTTAAAAAAAGTTTCGAATATTTTCAAACATTGTGAAGCTTTCAAAAGAATTCAAATATTTCAAAGACCTTAAACTATCAAATAAGGTTCTAACAAATTTGACAAGATTTAAAACGTTTCAATGATTTCAAACTAACGCAAAAGGTTCAACAAACAAATTTTAAACTAAGCATTCACAAATACGTCATAAAAATTTTACAAAGATTTCAGTTATTTAAAAAAATTTAGGGATTCCATATATTTAAAAAAAGTTAAGAATGATTTCAAAGGAATTCAAAAAAATTTCAAGATTTCTCAAAGATTTTAAGTACTTCAAGAGATTTCAACGAATTGACAAAGATTTCAAAAGGTTTAAAATATGTCGAGGATTTCAAAGACGACTTGTGTTCGCAAAAAAATGAGGAATTATTTTATTTATTTCTTTTTTTTCTTATAAATGGTTGGCCTTGTAATTTATAATAATATACTTCATTTATACAAAATTTGTATTAAGTTCAGAGCAGCTAAAATTTTTGAACCAGCATTGTTACTCGTATTACCAAGCCGAATGTGAGACGGGAACGAGGTGATTTGAAAAAAATGAAAAACCTATAGATATTTTTGAATTTAATTCAATCCCAGTTTTGACCTTATAAAAGACAATAATTTCATGTTTTTACTTTTAATTTTGAATTTTTCTAAGTCGAGTTATTAAGTACCATGTCGTTTCTCACAATTCTAAAAATTCTCACCATTTAGTATATAAGGAATCTTCAAACCCCTTCTCCTAGCGACATTGTTATGTGTACAAATACTAATAATAATAATGTGCGTATTTATGTGCTATAATTGTGCAGTCTGAGTTGGTGGGGTTTCACGACGGGTTACGAACTTGTCGTTTTCGTATTTTCGACATTCACATGTTTTTCGAATGACTCATAATTTTTAGTATAGTCTTTAGCAAATTTTAGAATCCTCTCTGTTAAAATGTGAAAAAATGATTCCAATCTTTATAAAATTTGACATTAATGTCCTGCTTAAATTTAATATAGTAAATTTTAAATATCACATTTTCTTCTACAAGTTTTGTAGAACATATATTAATTTTCCAAAGTGAATTTTTCATAGATTATTAATGAACACTATACTACTTTTTAATATACATACCCAAATTCCCTAAATCGTAAAAGATTGTCGTAAACTATAATATCGGTTTTAACGTATTTTGTAATTAAATTTCTATGAGTGTATTTTGGAAATCTATTCGAACATCCGGTTTCTGTAGGTTCTCAATTTTTATTCGAGATTGTTTTTTTGCTTTGTTCTCTTTTTTCTCCATCCCCCACCTAAGTTAATTTTGGAGATCAGGAGGTTGTAACGAGAGGTTACACACGCGTGCGTCACCAACGCACACGTCATCCGAGCTCCCGTCGCCGAGCCTAGCGAGCCTCTATCCCCACCTCGAGCGACCCGACGACCATCACCAAGATCAGCTTATTTAAGCGACTGCTCGACACCCTGAAGGGCAGTTCAACTAGACACGACGAACCGATCACATCGGAGAGTGCAGCTATGGTAGTAAGAGTACCGACGAGAATCGCAAGGGATAGGAACACCTATACTAGCTATTCTCAGAAGCTTCTGACAGAAGGGAATTGACAATTGACAGGAGCACCTGTGATTGTCAATTCCGAAAGCCGCATAAGTGCCAGCCAACAGGCGCACCTGTGGTTGCCATTTTGCGCACTACTGACAAAACCGACATTACCGATCTAACCGACGCTACGGACTTTACGAATGCGTATATGATTTCTGTAACGAACAGGCGCACTTGTCGTTACAAAAATCTAAGACATAAATGTCAACTGACAGAATCACCTGCAGTTATCATTTATTACCATTCCCGACTTTACCGACATTTCTAAAAATACTGTGGCATAAAATCGTACCCAACAGGAGCACCTGTGGATACCATTTTAACCGATATAAACGCTAACCTATGGGCGCACCTATGGTTGCCGTTTATTACAGATTTACCGACACGATACCGACGCAACGATCGTCCCATCACTATACCGTCTCCTACCTCAACCTCTCTTTCCACAATCACCGTACCTACCGTAGAGGGGAAGATTTAGGACGCGAATATTTTGTTGAACCGATTGTTGTTGATTTTCCGTGTTTTGTAATTTACAACATTCTCTTTCTTTATATATCATTTCAGGAACCAGTATAACACATAAGAAACACGTTTTCAATTCGCCTCCGTTCAGTATTCGTTCCAAAAGTCATCTAGCCGCAAGCAAATTAAATTCAACATAATTAGAGTCACACTTATCACGCACATACTCACAATGTAACCGCGCTACACACAACAACTACATTTAACATTGCATCTTCGCCTATACACATACACACATATACACACTCCAATATACACACACACACTCGCCACACAAACACTAGAGTTTATGTTAGAACTGTATGATTAGTAGGGGAATAAATACTTAGATAATTATTGTAACTTAAAAGATCTGGTTTGTTTATTGTCTCTAAAACCTTACCCTGGCTAGACTGAAGCGTCCGCTTAGACAATTCAGAAAGAGGGAACAAAACGGATCGTCACCTCATGTCATCAGCCCCTCATGTCCCTTGTATCTTTGACTAACTCTCTTAGTCTTTCATCCAAATATTTCTTGTGTTATTTAAAGTGTCCCAGAAGACGTCTTTTACTTCTCTGGGATCACTATCAACTGGCACGTAGCATGCTATGATAAATAGTCTTCTGATTCCTACTTTCATTCTAGCCCACAGCAGTCTGGGAGATACGAAGTCATGGTCTCCGAGATGCTGCTTTGCTCTTTCATTCAGAATCAGACCTACTCCTTGTCTACCATGTAATTCACTGTCTACTCCTGACCATATTTCAAATCCACCATTCAACACGCCGTTTTTTATGTCTTTAAATTTTTCTACACCGACGCACGAGACGAATAAGAAAATTAAAAAACATAAGTTGTGATGAGAATGTGCCCACGCAGCGGGATGATATATTATTGTCAATATAGTTTTTCACGATTAAAATACAAAATACGCATGCTATCAAAACGTGATTTGAAACAAATTTGTAGATCTTTTCAAAATGTACCACTTTTTCCAAGGCATCCTTTCACCTATTTTGTACAGTTTAACCGAAAATGTAATTTTTGTTTTTCCATTATTTTTTATGCTGCTAAAATTTGAATTTTCGATTTTTCAAAAAATTCAAAAAGTTAGAATAATCTTGTAGGGCATTAAAAAACAAACGTTTTTATTTTATTGACTGTTTTCCATATCGTGTGTGATTTGGCTTAAAATTTTGATTTTCGTGTGTTTTTTGGAATTTTGTGAATGCTATAAATTTAGTAAATTTTGGTTTTATAGAAAAAATACATTATGATAAATTGTTAGTCTGTTTGAGTACTATAAATACTGGTACAGAAAATTTTTGAATTTTCCAAAAAGCCGTCTAAAAAGTTTTAAAAATACGCTCACTTTTTGAACTTATATCCAAAAAGGCTGAGTAACGAACTTGAACTTTATTTTAGGACACTTAAAGAGTATACCAGAGGCCAATCCAATCTATAAAATCTTTCGAAAGTAATCGTGCGGGCAAACTAAAAATCTACACACAGACAAACACACAATTTAATTTAAAAAAAATTTTTTTTCTTTCTTGACTGACAATTCTTCATTTGTTGAAAATTCGTCTTTCTAGTTGAACAATTCATAATTTTAGTTTAAAGTTCACCTTTTTTGTAGAAAATTTGACTATTTTGTTGAAAATTCTTTTTTTGCAGTTATTTTTTTTAGTGAATATTTAAGTTTTCTACTATTTCTTTAAATTCTACTTTGTTATATAAAATTATTCTTTGTGATTGAAAATTCGTTTGTTTGCTTTAAAAATGCATTTCTTTTGGTAACATCTTCATTTGTTGAAATATCAACTATTAAATTTTCTGTTGAAAATTCATATTGGAGGTTAAAAGTTCATATGAAATTGTTGGAAATTTAAATAATTGTTAGAAAATCCATGTCTGATTGAAAATTTAAATATCTTGTTAAAATTATTTTCTATAAAAGTGAACAACATGATAAAAACAAAAAATATTTAATAGCAGAAATTTTATGAAATAAAATTATAAATAGAAAATTAAACTTCATTCAATTTTATAATATTCTTTTTATAACTTTTTGAATCTTATTCTTTTCCAATCTCATTCCTTGGACGGAAGTAAAAACTATAACAATAAAAACATTTTTATAAAAAAAAGTTTATTTTTACTAAAATAGTTAAGTTTTTAACCAAGTACTTAAACATTCAACCTAAAAATATAAAACTTAAACAAAAAATGAAATAGTTTATGTTTCAACTAAAAAATATCAAACATTTTCAAAAAAATTGTTAAATTTGCAACTAAAAATAAATTTTGAACTAAAATAATGAATCTTTAACCCAAAAAATTAATTTAAAAACAGTTGTTCGAAATTATTCACTTAGAGAAATATTCAACCACAAAGACTAATCTTTAATAATTTTTCTAACACTTTTTCTTTGGTTGAAAAATATATCTTTTTAAATGAAAATTTAACTGTGCCATTTTGTGTGAAAAATTAATATTTTTAAATGAACTTTGCTCTTTCTTAGTAACCAAATTAACTATTTCTTAAAAAATTTATACATTTTTTTAAAAATTCCTTTTTAAATTTAAAATTCCTTTAACTATCTATTTTTGGTTAAAAATTAATATTTTTAAATAAGAAATAGAGTTAAAGCGTCCCGATTTTTCAAAAAACTTTCCACTTCTTGTCAATTTCACAATGACAGTGAGTTAAAAGGTAATTAATTTTAATAAATTTAATTATTCAAACAATTTAGCGAAAATAATTGTTTAAACGCAATATTATTGTTTGCAGCTATCATCTTCTTTATTAATTCTAGATAGTTAAAGTTCTTTCTCAAATTTCTTACTGTTTGTCCACTTTCCGATTAGAGTAGACTAATAAATAATTTCAGTTATTAAACATAATTGTTGAAACAATTTGTTATTATTGTCAAGAATATTCTCTTAGAATAATGCTACAAAAATACAGTTTTTTCAAAAAATTTAACTATTTGTTCAATTTTCAATTAGACTGAGGTAAATAATGTAATAAAGTTTTTAAAAAACTATTGTTTAAACAATTCATTATTGTTGTTAGCAATATTATCTTTAAATAATGCTAGAAATTGCGTTTTTTTTTAAATTTTGATCTATATGTCTACTTTTCACTGAAATTGAGTTAATAGTTAATTTAATTTTGAAAAAATTATAATTTACACAAATTATTTTTGTAAATAACTATCTTCTTCTTTATTAATGTTAGATAGCTGACGTTTCTTTTGAAATTCATAACTTTTCATCCTCATCTTACTTAGTAAAGTAATAAATAATGCAACTTAATACAGGTATTTAAAAAAAATTACCATTGTTATAACTATTTTTCTGAGAAAAAAAGCTAAAAGGTTGTGCTTTTTTCTGAACTCTTAAACTTTTTGTTGACTTTTGACTTAGTGAGATATTAATTAATGCAAATTAACAAAGATTTCTTATCGAGCAATTGATAATTGTTCATACATTTCAATTTCTTCCATTCCTGCCCTAGATAATGTCTAAATACAATAATTAATTGATTATAACAGTTCAAGATCTGGTATTTATGTAGATGAAGATAATTCTGAACAATATTTATAAAGAAACAAATAGCTATATAAAAAAAATTTGTTTCAACACATATTTTCGTTAAATTTCTTCCCAAATTCTTTACTTTTTAATTAGTGAGGTGATAAATAATGCATGTTGATAGTTGTTTAAAAACTGTATTATAAGTTATTTAAATATAATAAAAAGGATATAGAATAAATATATCTATACTTCCTTATTAAATATTTAAATTATTATATTATCTGTTTTTATTTTATTTTATTGTCATTTTATTCTGTCATTTTCCGACAGGAAAATTCGTGTTTTTTCCTTTTTTTAATTCCAGTCCTTTTATTTTGAAACTTTAGGATAATTTTAACAACAACTATTAGATTCATTTTATGATTTTTTATAAACAAATTTAATTTATAAATATATTATTCGAGCATTTTTAACAGAAAAATTCTACTCGATCCTGAAACAGTAGCCTTATCAAAAGAATAAAAGTTATAGAAAAATAAAAATAGGACTAAGATTCATCAATAAAATTTTTCTGAAAGAAACCCATTTAAAATAACTGAAATTGAAGAAACGAGTTTTTCCGTCGACAGGCGCTTAAATAATGCATTTGTTTACTCAATTTATTTTAAAAAGTATCAACTTATTATTATTATTATTATTATTACTAAAATTATCCTGAAGTTCTTGATTAAAAGGACTGGAATCACAACAAGAAAACTAATATTTCCGTCCACCAATGTGCAAATAATGTATTTGTTCATTAAATTTGTTAAAAAAAATATTAAGTTTATTAAAAAATGAGGATTTTCTTTGATCTCATTATGAAGTTTCTAATTAAATCAGAAACTCACAAACAAAAAAAGATATAATTTTTCTTTCGACAAATGCCTGAATAATGCATTTATTCATTAAATTTATTTAAAATATTAACAAAAATAATCCTAAGGAAAATTTTTCTTTATTATAATATTTTTTCCATTCAAATTTCTTGCAATATAATTGTAAAAAAACGTTAAATCATTGGAAATTATAGAGAACGCATTTTTAACTAATAATTTGTTTATAAACAATCTTTTTGTTAACTGTATCATGATAAAATATCTTAAGCTAAGAAAAAACTATGGAACTTATGTGATTACAAGAATCTACCTAATCTAGCCGAACACCGACAACGTCAAATAGAAAAAATTGCAATATTTTCGTCATATTTGTTTATTTATGAAAAAATTAAAAAACTAAACCAAAATTCAGATTTGACGACTTTATTTAAAATTGTATCAGCTTTTTCTGAAATTTTTGTCATTCTAATCGGTTATCGTTGGAACGACAATTTGTTTTAAGCAAAAAAAAAAACTATTTGTTTATAAATACAATTATTGTCTTAAGAATTTAATTCTTTGGTTCGAAATTAAACCGTTCGGTTGAAAATTTAACTATCTAGTTAAACACGTTTTTTTCAATACAAAGTATATTTATAAAGGAATTTTCGTTGAAAATTTGTCTTTTTGTTCAATGTTTAAATTTTCAGTTAAAAAATTTAACTGTTTTTAGTTTAAATTTATTCGTTTTGTTCAGAGCTTTAAATTTTTCGCGAAATTAACTTAAAATGTTTTGCCTCAGATACCCTTGCCTCAGAAACCTATTCATGAAAAAATGGTCAAAATGTGATTGTCAAAATTTGTTTATGAAAATCGTTCGAATAATGATAATTTTCTGTTACTATTAAAAACATGATAGCATAGATTCTTTTGCAAGATGTTTCAATTTAATTCCGCAAAAGAATCAAGCCTATTAATGGAAAAATGGTAAATATGCGCATTTTTTATAGAAATTGTTTAAATAATAAACATTTTTTGGTCACTATAAAAAATATAATAGCAAGGAGTCGCAGGAAAAACATTTCAAGTCTATTCCGCGAAAAACACGAAGCCTTTTTATCATAAAATGGTCAAAATGTGTATTTGTTTAAAAAAATTGTTTAAATAATTAAAAATTTTTGTCACTATGAAAAATATGATAGCAAGGCGTCTTAGGAAGAACATTTTAAGTCTATCGCGCAACAAAAAAATCAAGCCTTTTTATCATTAAATAGTGAAAATGTGCATTTGTTTATAAAAATTGTTTAAATAATTAACATTTTTTGGTCACTATAATAAATATAATAGCAAGGAGTGTCAGGAAAAACATCTCAAGTTGATTCTGTAATAAATCAAGCCTTTTTATAAAAAAATGGTCAAAATGTGCATTTGTTTATAAAAATTGTTCAAATAATTTACATTTCTCGGCCACATGAAAAATATGATAGCAAGAAGTCTTAGAAACAGCATTTTAAGTTGATTTCGCAAAAAAAAATCAAGCCTTTTTATCATAAAATGGTTAAAATGTGTATCTGCTTTTAAAAATTGTTTAAATAATTAAAAATTGTTGTCACTATGAAAAATATGATAGCAAGGCGTCTTAGGAAGAACATTTTAAGTCTATCGCGCAACAGAAAAATCAAGCCTTTTTATCATTAAATAGTAAAAATGTGCATTTGTTTATAACAATTGTTTAAATAATTTACATTTATCGGCCACATGAAAAATATGATAGCAAGGAGTCTTAGGCAAAGCATTTCAAGTTGATTTCGCAAAAAAATCAAGCCTTTTCATCATAAAATGTTCAAAATGTGCATTTGTTTATAGAAATTGTTTAAATAATATCTAATTTTTTGGTCACTATGAAAAAGATAGTAGCAAGGAGTTTTAGGAAAAACATTTTAATTTTATTCCATAAAAAACATTAAAAAATGGTCATAATGTGCATTTGTTTCTAAAAATTGTTTTAATAATAAATATTTTTCGGTCACTATGAAATATCTGATAGCAAGGGGTGTCGGAAAAAACATTTTAATTAAATTCCGTAATAAATCAAGCTTTTTTATAAAAAAATGGAAAAAGGTGCATTTGTTTATAAAAATTGTTTAAGTAATTAACATTTTTTAATCACTATGAAAAATATGATAGCAAGAAGTATTAGGCAAAACATTTTGAGTTGTTTCCATAAAAAGATCAAGCCTTTTCTAAAAAAAATGGTCAAAATGTGCATTTTTGTAATAAAAAATGTTTAAATAATGAGCATTTCTTGGTCACTGAAAAATATGATAGCAAAGAGTCTTAGGCGAAACATTTTAAGACGATCCCGCAAAAAAATCAAGCTTTTTTATCCTAAAATAGTCAAAATACGCATTTTTTTATAAAAAATGTTTAAATAATTAACATTTTTTGGTCACTATGGGAATATGATAGCAAGGAGTCTTAGGAAACATATTTTAAGTCTATTCCGCAACAAAAAAATCAAGCCTTATTATCATTAAATGGTCAAAATGTGCATTTGTTTATAAAAATTGTTTAAATAATTTACATTTTTTGGTCACTATGAAAAATATGATAGAGAGGAGTCTCAGGAAATACATTTTAACTTGATACCTTAAAAAATCATCAAAAAATGGTCAAAATATGCATTTGTTTATAAAAATTGTTTAAATAATTAACATTTTTTGGTCACTATGAGAAATATAATAGCAAGAAGTGTCAGGAAAAACATTTCAAGTTGATTCCGTCGTAAATCAAGCCTTTTTATAAAAAAAAATGGCCACGATGTGCATTTGTTTATAAAAATTGTTTAAATAATTAACATTTTTGGGTCACTATAAGAAATATAATAGCAAGGAGTGTCAGTAAAAACATCTCAAGTTGATTCCGTAATAAATCAAGCCTTTTTATAAAAAAAATGGTCAAAATGTGTATTTGTTTATAAAAATTGTTTAAATAATTAACATTTTCGGGTCACTATAAGAAATATAATAGCAAGGAGTGTCAGTAAAAACATATCAAGTTGATTCCGTAATAAATCAAGCCTTTTTATAAAAAAAAATGATCAAAATGTGTATTTGTTTATAAAAATTGTTTCAATAATTAACATTTTTTGGTCATTTTAAAAAATATCTAAAAATATATATAAATATCTAAAATATCTAAGATACTTTATACAAAAGCTATGAGTCAAATTGGCTAATCATTTCAACTCACGAAAAAATGACTTTTGTTAATTAATTTGTTTATAACATTAAAATTTTTTTTTTACTCTATTCCACTAATGAATTATTTATAGTTAGTTTTTACATTGATTTATGACGTTTTAAATAAATTTCATAGTCTTACAAGAAATGGTATCATCGAAAAGTTTAGCAACAAAAAGTTGTAAATTTGTTGTTAAATAAAAAATTTCCGTTGAGTCAAAATGAAAATTGCATAGGTAAATGTTATACCTGAAAACCTGAGGGTCAATTCTAAAAAAGAATAATCAAAATTCGTTAAGAATCGCACTGTCCAAAAAATGTAATCGATTCCTGCTATACTTCATTACTACCAAAATGGAGATTACCACTTTTCATATGAAGGAAAGATAAATTTTTCTTTTAATAGTCTGGAATGGAATTTATAAAAATATTAGGGAAAAATAACTTGAATGTCAGGTGTGACTCTTCAGTGAGATTTTGAATAAGATACGCCAGGAAGCTACAAATATTTAACGATATCTGATTAGGCTGACGAGAGACAAGGATCAGGCACGTGCGCGCTATAACGTATTCTTTCACTGCATGCGGTGAAAGCAAGCCAACCATTAAAAATACAAAATTAAGGGCTCATTATACATTTTCGACCCTAAAATGTTAATTTCTGCCAAAAATTAATTAAAATATCAAGATAAAATAAAAAACGATAAACAAGATCCTTACTGAAGTCTTTTTGTTTAAATTAATAATAATACTTATTATTTTTTTTGCATAATTATTTTCGCATTTATTATTATCCTGCTAACGTTAGTAAAAACTGGTAAAAAGTGGACAAAATGTAGAAAGTTTCAGAAGAAACCGGCGCTATCCAGCTTTATTGTAGAAAAAAATAGTCATTTTTGATAATAAATGTTTAAAAAATTATGTTTGTTCAATTGAATTTATTATTACCTTGTATTCATTATTATTACACCACAAGTGTAATGAACAAAGTTATAAATTTATTTAAAACCGCATATTTCTGGCCTTTTAATTTTTTGTTTTGGTCCAAAATATAAATTTTTTTCTTTTCTTTTTTACGGAAAATTTTCGATCTTCTTTCAAATTTCAATAGGAACATTTTATGCTGGTTCTAACAATTTTTTCGTGGGATTCTTGGTTTTATTTTTAGGAATTATGCATATTTACTTGATTCTGGATATTGAATTGGACTTTAAATTTAATTTTAATCTCATTTAAATTTCTGTAATTTTTACAACTTTGTAGATCTTTTTTGAATGCAAAATTTTTTGCCATTTATGTGTTTTTGTACCTAGCATCATTTTTCCAAGGATTTCATTTTTTAATGTCAATTTTATTTTTCACGATTTAAACAAAAACCATGCATTCTATCAAAAAAATGATGAAAAATAAATTTGTAGGTCTTTTTTCGGTGAACAAATGTTGCATTATTATTGTTAAAAAAGTTAATTATTACGCAGATATTTTGTAGGTACATAATAATTGTATTTTTTTTCGCGTGTTGCAAATTTTTACCGCAAAATGCAATTTTTTATTTTCAATTATTTTTTGTGCTGTTTACATTTTTCGAAAAAATTTAAAAAGTGGTTCTGATAATCTTGTCGGACTTTCGAAAAGTAAAATTTTTTTTCTTGACTTTTTTCATATCGTGCGTTATTTAGCTTTAAATTTTCATTTTAATTTTGTTTTCTGAATTTTGTAAGTGCTATAACTCTGGTAATTTTTTTTAAGCAAAAAAAAAGTAATTTGGAGAAAATGTTCGTCTTTTCAAGTACAATGAACAACTGGACCGAAAATTTTTGAATCTTGAAAAAATTTGTCTAAAAAAATTTTCAAAATGCGCTCACATTTTAAATTTGTATCCATAATGGTGGGCTAACGAACTTAAACTTCAGTTTTCGACACTAAAAGCGTACACCTAGGGCCAATCTAATAGATTAATTTTTTAAAATTATCTTGTTCACAGGCCTATTTTCGGATCTAGAGGGTCTCAAAACGGGAAAATTTGACAAAAAAAGGAGGAGGGGGGGGGGTAAATAAATCAGATATCTTCTTAGAAAATAATGTAAAAAATTGTTCTAAGCGAATATTTTTACATAATTTAGGCTAAATATGTTGTTCAATAAAATGTTATTGTAGCTTGTATCGTTTTTCCAAAAAGTTAAAAATAGAAATAACATATGTTGAAAATCGATAAATAATTTTTTTTTTGCTCGTCTTTCGTTGGAAACATTTTATCTATTTTTTTTTCTTAGATTGTGTGGTGTGTCGAAAATCTAAAATTTTTTATTTTGAATGTCTATTTATAAATAAAACGAAAACTACCTGTCTTATAAAAAAGTGATTCATAACAAATTTGTAGATATTTTTTGGGTGCACCATATTTGTATTATTATATTTTTTCGTATCTTGCATAGTTTGACCGTAAAATGCAATTTTTGATTTTTCATTCTCTTCTGTGCCGTCAAAATGCGAATCTTAAATTTTTTTTAAATTTATAATGTTGTTATAATAATCATCTGGGGCTTTCGAAAAGTACAGTTTTTCATTTCTTGAGAAAATTCTCTTCTTTTCAAGTACTATGAAAAACTGGACCGAGAATTTTTAATTCATGAGAAAAGGTAGTCTTAAAAATTTCCAAAATGTGCTCACCTTTTGAATTTTTATCCAAAATGGTTGGCTGAAGAATCTGAACTTCAGTTTTCGACACTACAAGAGTGTACCAAATGATAATACAATAAAATAATTTTTTTAACAATTATCGTGCTCACAGACAGACATACAGACATGCAGACAGACAGACAGACGGAGGGACATGCACATTTGTAACAACTTGTTTCTCGAATTTAGAGGGTCTCAAAACATAGAAATTTGACAAAAATGGGGGGGGGGATGAATTTCACATAAATCCAATACCTTCTCTGATGATAATGTAAAAAGATAATCATAAACACAAATTCATTCTTTAAACAATTATTTTGGTTGAATGGCAATAGTTATTACCTCTTTTTAAGTGAAAAGTTAACAAAAAGTTGAAAATTTCCGAAAAAACTGCAATTTTCTAGCATTATTTCAAGATAAAATCGCTATAAACATATACAAAATTCTTGAAACTAATAATTTATTATCTCGGCAAAAGTATTAGCTCACTTGAAATGAAAAGTCGACAAAAATTTCAGAAAAAACTGCAAAATTTTTATCATTATTCTAAGAAAAAAACGCTATTAACAATGCTCCATTGTTTAAACAAATCATTATTATCTTGCAATAATTATTACCTCGCTTCAATTGAAAAGTGGACAAAACTTAAAATTAAAAAAAAACTGCAAATTTCTAGAATGATTCAAAAAGACAATTTAAAATAATAATAAATTTTAAAATAAATTTAAATAATTTTTAAAACTACAAATTTATAGCATGATTCAAAAAGACAATTCAAAATAATAATAAATTTTTTAAACAATAATTCTGGTCAACTTTTAGTAATTATTACCTCACTAAGTTAAAAATAAACTAAAATGTTAAATTTAAGAAAAAATCTCAACTTTCTAACATTATTCAAAGAAAATATTATAAAAAATAGTACATTGTTTTAACAATTATTTAGAATTAAATAATTATTATTGAATCCACCTGAAAAATAAAATTTCCGTCACTATAAAATTCTCGAATTCGAAAATTGACGAATAATGAAATTTTCGATTATTAGAATTTCCCATTATTAAAATTTCCGAATAATAAAATTCTTGGAATATGAAGTTTCCGGATCAAAAAATCTCTGAATAATAAAATTCCCGAATTGTCAAATTTAAGAATAATAACATTTTTTAAAGAGATGACTGAAAAATCTTGAATTCCAAAATAATAAAATTTTCGACTAATAAAATTCCCGAATATTAAAATTTTCGAATAGTTTAGACTATTACCGCATTTGATAACATTAAAATAATGAAATTCCCGATTATTCGGAAGTTGTATTATCCGAAAATTTTTATTTCAAAAATCGAATATAATATCTATAATTCAGAAATTGTTAATGTTAGCCTCAGCAAAGATAACTTTGAATCTCGAGAATAATTTTATTTGAACAAGATAAACAGAAAGTTCACGATATTATATAAACAAATATTTCAACATACGCCCTTAGTAATTTGAGCAAAGATTGATGATGTTTTAACAGATTTTTTTGTTTACCAAAATTTTATTTCTGCTCTAGTTTATTCAATTACTAACACTAACAAGTAATTACTACAAACAACACTAAAATTGATAACAAATTTTCCACTCTTAAATTTTTCCAGTTTAAAAGTTTACGATTTTTTAAATTGACCATCTTGAAAATCTAGAACATTAAATTATTTAATTTCTTATTTTAATAAGAAAATGTACGAAATTATAAACTTCACATAAAAATTTGAAGACAATTCTTTTCCTATACGAATTATTTAATTTTGATCGCTTTAGGTTTGAAACAATAATTTTTTCCATAAAAATTACTGTATTTTTAATGAATGCATTATATTTATGAAAAAATAATTGAATGGTCTAAATTCAGGAATTTATAAATTCGGAATTTTATTCATCGGGTATTTTGTAATTCGGAAAATTTCTGTCGAGATTTTCATTATTCAAATATTTCAGAATTTGGAAAATCAATATCAAAACCCATTCGGGAATTGTCCAATTCAGGCATTTTTTGACTCCGTATTTTTTTTATTCGGGAATTTTACATTTTGGGAATATTATAAACTTTACGTTGAATTTATTATTCGGGAATTTTGTTATTCAGGAATTTTTTGGGAATATTATTAACTTTTTGTGAATTTTACTAGTAGGGTATTTGTTAATTCTTGAATTTTTTTATTCGGAATATTCCGATTCCGTAATCTTATTATTTTAAAATGTTATTATTCGGAAATCGCCAAACTCGGTAATATTATAAACTGTTCTGGAAATTTATTATTCGGGAATTGTCCATTTCGGTGGTTTTATAAACTAGTCCGGAATTTTATAATTGCGGGATTTATCATTCGGGTATTTCGTAATTCCGTAATTTTATTATTTGGAAATTTTCAAATTCGGGAATATTATTTTTTTTTAATCTTATAATTCGGAAATTGTTCATTTCGATAATATTTGGAAGTATTCGGGAATTTTGTTATTCGGGGATTTACAAATTAGGGTATATTATGAACTGTTCAGGAATTTTAATATTCAGGTATATTCTAATTTAGCAAATTTTTTATTCGGAAATTTTATCATTCGGGAATTTCATTATTTAAAAATGTTATTGTTCAGAATTGTTCTAATTCGGTAATATTATAAACTGTGTGATTTTAATATTTCGAAATTTATTATTCTGGAATTTTATCATGCGGATTTTTTCTAATCCCGGAATTTTTTTATTCAGGAATTTTCCAATTCGGGTATCTTATTATTATTATTTTGAAACTTTATTATTCTAAAATGGTCCGATTTGTTATTATTTTTAAATGTTCGGAAATGTTATTATTTGGGGATTTTCCTATTCAGCAAAATTATCAACTCTTCTGGAATATCATGAATCGAATATTTTGTAATTCAGAAATTTTTCATTCAAAAATTTAATTATTTGGGATTTTCCAATTCGGCAATCTTATTATTTTAAAATTTGAATATTCGGAAATTTTCCAATTCTGTGATAATATAAACTTTTGGGGAATTTAATTTTTCGGGAATTTTCAAATTCGGAAGTATTATTATATGTTCGGGAATTTATTACTCGGGAGTTTTATTATTCATGTATTTGCTAATTCCAAAATTTTTTTATTTGGGAATTTTATCATTCGGGAATTTTCTAATTTAGAAATCTTGTTACTCAACAATTTTATTATTCAGAAATTGTTCAATTCGGTAATATTATAAAATATTGGGGAAGTTTATTATTCGGGAATTATGTTATTTCGAAATTTTATTATTCGTGAATTTTCCAATTCGGAAATCTTATTATTTTCAAATTTTATTATATGGTAATTGTCCAATTCGGTAATATTATAAACTATTTGGAAGTTTGATTATTCTATGATATTATAAACTTTTCGTGAATTTTAATACTCTGGAGTTTTCCAATTCTATTCTAAAATAAAAATTGCTAAAAACAATAATAAATTGTTTTTGAAATTTATGTAAGCATCTCATTATCAGTTTCAAGTTATATTTTATGTATTTAAAACAATTTATTTATTGAAATTTAAAACTTATGATGTTATGCGCAAAAAAAAACATTTTTCGTTTAAAACCATCGTCTATAGTTTTAATTTGATTTAAATATAATTGGTAAATATTCTGCAAAAGATTAATAATATTCATATAAATTAAATCATTTTGCAAAAAAAAAACATTAAAAAACAGTGAAGCACAATTGAAAAAATAAATAAAAAAGAGTACATGGAGCAAGAATTGAACACGCAACCTTTAGGCTATAAAACCGAAATACAGCTGCCTGAGCTACTGGTCGTTCGAAAGTTTTTTTTGGCTGAAATCTAAAATCCACAGTTTCCTGTTTCGTCTTGTGAATTTACTTATAGCAGCAAATGAAACTTGTAAGTTTATAAAATAAGGTCAGTCATCCTTTTTTGAGTCTAGGACTTACATTTAAGGAATATCGTCGTTTTGGACAAACGGTTGATATTTGATAGAGAATATAAAAAATCATCAAACTTATGATAATTGCAGACTTTATTATCAATCTGTTAAAAGCATTAGGTTAACAGAAAAATAGTTTGAAGGCGTCGTCCATAAAGATACTGAGACCTGGATTTAAGCACGTTTTGGGGCATGGCTTGTAGTTACCTTCAACCTAAATGAAGACCGTCCAAACGTAAAAAGACAGGGTCGTGTATACCATTTATGTTGGCATTTCTTCAGGAAACCACAGAGGCATCAATTTTTGGAACTAAGTGAACCCAGAATGATTAAATCTAAGTTCCAGTGTACGCGTTACGCCCTTAATGCTCCTTAATACTCTTTCGAAAATTAGGGTGCTCACGTTTATTAGCTCGTCTGATGTAATCCTCGATAGTACCGAAAACACCCCATCTTCGAGCTTCTGCTTCATCCATAACAATTTGCTTGCCTTTCGGATCCTTATTGTAGTCTATTCTAATAAATTTGCGATCAGAATTAAATATTGGAGTAATCTTTTCATTTTCATCGATTCTTCCAAGCATAACACCTTTGGAATTGAATAGTTTACTTCCATCATCCATCTTTAATTGATGAAAGCCTTGTTTGTCTAAGTAGAAAATTTCATCTGGAATTTCGTCCATTACCATATAATCCACTTTCCTTTTCGGAATTGATGCTCTTTTTAAAAGATTGTCATTAATCCATTCGGACTCCCTTTCTTCGGCCAGCCATGCTTCAGCTTGCCCTTTGAGTGATGGTGGATATGACGTACTGGGAGGGCCATCCGGATGATGGAGCTGATTCGGAAATCTTTCTGGTGAACTTAATTCTGTAAGAAGAATTAGAAATTCATTTGTTTGCAAAATTAAAAATAAGGTGTTTACCACTTTGAACCTTTTTATTCAAATCGCTCTTCTCTTCACTGAATACCGTCTTTCCTCCTTCATTATTTACAATATTTTCCACACTTCCTTACAAACCCATGGAATACTCCATTCCCTCGTTCATCATATCTTTATTTACGCCCTTTGTTCCCCCTCTATTTCTATTTAGCACTTTCTATTCCCTCTCTTCTTTTATCACTTTCTTTACCTCTTTCATGTACCTTTCTTTCCCTTCTGTTTTTTTCCCTTCACGTTCTCTCTTAATCTCAGTTTCTCATGTTAATATCCCCTTGCTCCATTTATACTTTTCTTCAGTTTTTAAACTCTTCTGCAACCTGAATTTAGTTTAGCTACGTTCATTATCTCTTCAACCTCTATAAATTCCCTTTTCCTTTCCTGTCGGTCTTACTTCCTATCTTACCTTATCAATCACTCCTTCAAGTTTTTCAAGGAACGTGTCTACTACTTCCTCTTTCATACTCCCTATCTCCCATTTTTTCATTTTTTTTAAATTTCTTAACTTTTCTTCCCACTTACTACTCCATTACATTCTAAATATCAACTTTCTTATTTTTCTCTTCCGCTAGAATGAAATATATTATGGAGTCCCCGATATCTGTGTGTGTTATTTTCCCTTATTAAAACCCTTTGTATTGTTGTTACAAATAAATTATCCCACCCAACAAGTTTAGAAGACCTCCCGATTCTATTTCCCTATATTTCGAGTTTCTTATGTAGACCTTTTTCTTTGGTTCACCCCCCCCCCTCTCTCTCTCTTGTTTTCCAATCAGTGAATTCAGGTCTTCTATTAGCGTCAACTTCTTCTTTTCCTCCTTCCATTTCCTTATCGTTCCCCAGAATGCATCTTCTTCTTTTCTACTGTATACGCCAACAACATCCAAAACAACTTTTCCTACTTTGATTCTTCCCACGATTGTTTCTTCATTTTTTTCTATATAATATCCCTTTTCTTCCTCCATCAGTACTTTCTAACTTACCCCTGTGGCGATATCACCCATTCCCCTCCCTTTTACGTAATACTATCTGATTGCTTATATTTTCACACATATCTTTTCATTCATTCCTTTCATAAGCTTCTCCTCCATAACTTCAAACCTCTTCTCTTCACTGCCTGATTTCGCCGGAGGCATACCTTCTTTCCATTTCTTCTTCCCTTCTAGTGTCTTTATCTCATGTACTCTGACTTGCACACCAAAGTCTCTCATCCGATTCAAAATCTCTTCCTCTTACTCCTAACTGTTCACATTCATACCTTTACTTATTATATTCTTTTCCCCTTTTTGACCTTTCTTCCCCTTATATTCTTCTTGCTACCTGAATCTGCAATTAGTCTTAAATGGAAATTTTTTTCTCCACACGCACAGTCACACCACATGCTTTTGCTTCTTCCCAAACCCCCATCTTTTCACGTTATACGTATTCCTTATTTTTAGTTAGCTCAGTTTCTCTTATAACAGTTTTGTTTCCTTTTCCCGTCATTCACTCTCTCATTTTCTCTCTTTCTGTATGTTCTCTATGCTTTCTAATTTATTCCAAACCTTTTTTTCTCGCCTTTCCATAATTAATCTTATTCTTCCTCTTTCGGACTCAATTTTTGGTCTTCTCTTATAACTGCCCCCCCTCCCTCCTCTTACATAACCGATGCGCCGATCTGCCTTACCCCCCGAGTTTTTTCATTAACCCTGGCTCATCAACCTGTGATACCTCTATATTCCTTCAACCTTTTCCCCCCTTGTTGAATTAACGGTTTAACAAGCCCTGTCTTCCACTCTTCCATATCCTTATCGTCCCTTGATTTTATTCTTTCTCCCATTAAACTATTTTCCAAACTTAAATGTTGGTTGTGAGATGAAAAGATATTGAGGGGACTAAAGAGTGATTTTGGAATTTTGGTAGTATGTACTTCGCCTACTTAGAGCGTAGAATTGGAATGGGCGCACTTCAATTACGCCAGCGGTTAACCACCCGGCTAAACTAAATCCTGAACTGCGCCAGCTATAAAAGGTGTAGAAGTAGGTAGTTTTTAGATAGCATTAATGGCGCCAAAGTTATCTGCAGGTACTTCTCCCATGAAAATGGGACAATAGGCCTTGAAAAGAACATCGCCAGACTTGCATCCTTTACCTGCTAAGTAAACCCCCACCATTGCTACCTATCACTCGTCTTACCCTCTCCACATGACTTCCCCTCACGTCGCTGACTGAGCGTGAGCGCTGTGTCGAGTCTTCCCAGCGCACAGTGGGAAGAAAAAGGACTTCTATGGTTCAAAATAACGCACAGCTCATTAATATTGACCGATTTGGAAAATATTGTTTGAAATAGCTGCTGAGATTTTTAAGAAAGTTGTGGAGGCTGATTTTTTTAATAGGTTTCCAATTTTTTTATAAATAAATAAATATGACGGAATAAATTGCCATTTTTTCTATTTGACGTTCTCGGTGTTTATCAATAACAGAAAAATTGTTGAAATCTCCTAAGTTACGTAGAGTAACATTAGTTAAAGATGTTCCAATATTAGACAATAAACAATTTTATAAACAAATTATTTATTGAAAAAATGTTTTAAGTTATTTCAAGTTATATTACAAGAAATTTGAGTGGAACCAATATCAATTTATAAAAATTGTTCTCGTTAGATTCTAATTGTTTACATTATATACAAATTTATTAACAAAATTCAGTAATCAGGCATTTTTCAACAGAAAAATTAGTTTCTTTTTTCTTTAACATTTCAATTAGAAACTTTATATTGTCTATTTGTTTAAACAATTTTTCTTTGCTCAAGCAGTTTTTTTATAGCTAGAAAAATGAAATAAAATAAAACACATACAATTATATTTCTGACTGTAAAGTATATAGAAAAAATACCTTTAGAACTTGTTAATTATTTAAACAAATATAATTTGTTTAAACAATCACTTTTGAAAAAATACTTTAAAAATCCTAATTGTATTCTTCTATTTTATTTTATTTTTCAAAAAATATCTACTTAAGGAAATAAAAAATTGTTTGAAGGAATAGAAATTTGTTAAACATTTAAATAAATGTACCAAAATTATGTAATTATTTAATAAAAAGGAGCCTAGAATATTGCTTTGAAAAAGTGGACATCCCTGGCTCGATTTTTAGAAATTTTGAAAATGAACAATATTTTGTTTGACAAATAATTGTTTGAATAATCACATCATTTTTTTAGAAAAATTTACTACTAATTAATTCACACTTGTTTAAACAATTGAAAATTAATTAAAAATTCATGTTAAATATTCAAACTCCGAATATAATATTTTTAAACTGCTGATTGCAAAATTATAACTTTTTTATGTTTTGAATTTCATTCCTCATTGGACAAAGGGGCCCCTCGCTTACAAGGCTCGTCATAGCGCTCTCGCTCAGGCAGCGACGTGAGGGTCAGTCGAGTGGAGAGGGTATACTGCGAACAGGTATACTGCGATCAAATGAAAATCGCTCGTAGTGGAGGAACCGTTCCTAGGTAGTTGGGACGGAGTTGCCATCTGCCCTGAGTTTCTTATGCATACATGAATGATTTAATATAATAATAATTAACTACAATTCATTTATATCAACTGCTTCATTTAGATTATTAACTTTGTCCTGGTTTACTTTAATAAAAATGCGAAAATTTGAAATAATGAAGTTAGAAAATGTTTTCAATCTGTACCGGAATTTTTAGCAGGAGATTATAGTGCTACTAACAAAATTTGTGCACAAAAATGAACCCTTTTTTGACTCCCACTATATTTTTTAACCCAATATAAGTTATATTGGTTAATCTACAGTGTTTAATCATGATTGAGATTTACAAAAAAAAAACCTCTAATGTGAATAGTAATTTTCAACTGAAAATCATATCCCTAAAAAATTTTGGCACTAAGAAATGAACCGTATTTTTTATTTTTATCAGATTTTCCACTCAATATGAGGTATGTCTGTAAATTTGGAATCTTTGAAAAATATTAAATTTTGTAATGTAGGGTAATATTTTTCATTATTTTTTATTTTTTATTTTTAACGGAATCTATATTTATTTTATTATTCTGAGGCTATTTTAACGCCTTTCGATTTACATGCCGGAGAGTTCAAATTATTATTATAAATTTTAAAAAAATTTAAATTTAAAATAAAAATAACACATAGGACATTTTCGTAAATTTTCAAAAATTTGACTTAACAGAATCTATGTATAAAATAGAAGATACTTTCAGATCAAGCTAACGTTTACGGTGCAAATATAACGTTAGCCCATATAATCGAATATTATGTTGAATTTTGTTGAATTTTCAAACATTATGTTTTGTGTTAAAAATTTATCTTTTTTGTATGAAAATTCTAATCGCTCGTAACAGGTTAAACTAATTTATTAAAAATTCATTTTTATTGTTGTCAAAGAATTCATAATGTTAGTCTAAAATTCAACTTTTTGTTCACAAATGAACTTTTTTGTTAAAATTTTAGATTTTTGCTTTAAAAATGTAACCAATTCGTATAAAATGTATAACTTTTATTGACAAATTTTCTTTTTTCTTCAGAAAATTGAACTTTTCGTTAAAAATGCAACTGTTTTCCTGAAAATTCGTCTTTTTTCAATCATATTGTGTATTACCAAAAATTAAAGTATTTCTTGTTTTGCTGAAAATTCGTCTTTTTTCTTTGAATTATATTGCGTGTTATTCAAAATTCAAATCTTTTTTGTTGAATTATCAAATTTTATATTCTTTGTTAAAAATTTATATTTTTAGACTTAAAATCCTAATCGTTTCTTGAAAGTTAAACGAATTTTTAGAACTTCTTCTCTTTTTAAAATTCATAATTTTGTTCGGAAATTCAAATTCTGGTTTGCAAATTAACTTTTTGTTGAAAATTCATATTTTTGGGTAAAAAATTCAACTATTTCACAGAAAATAAACGTTTTATTTAAAAAGTTCGTTTTTTCAAATTTAAAATGATTTTTTTTTCAATGAAACTTTAAGAAATACAGTCATTGTTAAATAGGAATCTTTTCTAAAGTAAAAATTTAACTATTTGCTTACAAATTCGTCCTTTTTGGTAAAAAATAAACTTTCTTGGTTGAAAATTGAACTATTTGGTTAAGAACATGTGCATTTTATTTAAAAAAATTAATTTATTTTTTAGAAGAAAGTGAAACCTTTTAGTTCATAATGAAATTGTTTTTTTTTTAATTTATTATTTTTGGTTTAGAATACAACTTTTTTGTAGAAAATTCGTCTTTTTTCTTTGTTGTTGAAACTTGATCTCCTTGGTTGAAAGTTTAGTTACTTTATCAGAAATTGTTTTTGTCAAAAATTTATAACTTTTAATGAAAATACAGCATTTTTAAAATTGATTTTATTGTTGAAATTGTACATTTTTGAGTTGGAATTTGAAAGAACCAACAATGTGTTAAAAAGTGATCTTCTTTAGATTAAAAATTTAACTTTGTGTTTAAAAATTCAACTTTTTTGGTATAAAATGAATCTCCTTGATTGAAAATTAAACTATTTTTTAAAAAAACTTTTGCATTTTATTGAAAAATTTGTTTAGGATTTAACTGTTTTGTTAAAAATTCATCTTTTTCATTTAAATTAAGTTGCGTTTTGTCTCATTTTTATTTTTATTATTTATTATATTTTACTTTTGTTTTATTTTATTTTTCATTTCAAATTTAACAGGTTTGTGTAGAAAATTTTTCGTTTTGCGACTAATTGCTTTGTTTACATTTGAAATTCATTCTTCCAAGTAAACATTTAAGAATTACACTTTTGGTTAAAAATGGATTCTTTTTAGTTTAAAACTTCAATTATTTAGTTAAAAATTTGGATATTTTGTTAGAAATTCGTCCTTTTAAGTAAAAAACTAATCTCGTTAATTGTACCTTTTTATTCTAGTTAAAAATGTAATTATTTTATTAGCAACACAATTATTTGATAGAATATTTTTTTTTTTATGTTGAAAATTATTGCTTTTAAACAAAAAGTAAGCTGTTCCACTTTTCGTTAGAAATTTTGTTTTCAAGATTCGCCTTTTTTCAGAAAATTAAACCTTTTAGTGGGAAATTTCTTTTTTTTAAATTAAAAATGTAACTATCTGATTGAAAACTAAACTATTTTGTAGAATGCTCATCTTCTTGACCTAAAAATCTGACTTTGTTGAAAATTCTTCCTTTTTTGGCTGAGAATTCGCAACTTGTTTACAGGTCGAACTACTTTGTTAATCAATAAAAAACAATAACATTTGACCAAACCCTCCACTTCCCTAAATAAATTGAGAACAGAAATATGGTCGGAAAAAATTACTTTGGATATTGGATCAGGGAGGGGGGGGGGGGGGGGGGGGGGGGGGGGGGGGTCAACACTTTCGGACCGGTACCTGCTTTAATATTTTTAAAAAATAAATAATATAAAAAAAAATTAATTTTTAATTTGGTGTCTCAAATCTCTAGGATCTCTGGATCACTATAAAATTAAAAAAAAATTTAATCGCATAGAAGAGAATAATATAGTGAAACCCTTCTATTGCCCTCCTTTCTATAGCCCTTCGTGTAATCGACGCGGCGCCGCAGGTAGGTGTAACAGGAGCTGCACGGGGTGCCCGGGGCCTCCGGTTGTCACTTAGGCGAGCACTCAGGCGTGAACAAACAAAAGCGGATCGGGCTATAATGAGATAGTTCCCACCCACCGTCAGCCCCAAAATCGACCCTATAGAAGAGTTTTACTGTATTATATCCTTAATTAATAAAATTATATTTTTAATCAAGTTTTATACTGCCATCCTAACATAAAAAGTTATACTCCGCCCAATCTCAAATTGATAATCCTTACTATTTACAAATGATATCTTATTTTGCCTGTCGTTCGCCTATAAAAAACTGTTTGCATTATTTTTTTTTTTAAAATGTCAATATACTGTCAATCATTTATATTTTTCATTCTCAATCTATCACCAATTTCAGATACGATAGACGAAAGATATTCACTAGATATCGTAAACTAGACATGCCTATTGACAACTGAAAATAAATAATAATTTCACATTGCTACTTAAAAGATAACAATATTTGGTAAAGATTTATTAACTTTATCGTCATCTTTTTCTGTGATAGATGATTAATCTTTGGTGCAAATATAAATTTATGGTGAGGTTAAAGGTGGACACCTACTTTTTTTTAAATAAACAAACAAAATTTTAGTAGTTCAAACCTGTGGTGTGTTACTGGCAATCAGTGAAATTTCACTGATTCATTCAGTGAAATTCCGTCCCGGGTTTAATTGTCTTCACCGGTTTAATCAGTGAAGTTTACTGGTTCAATCAGTAATTCATGAAAACTCTTAAGTCAAACAATAACCTACATTAATTTATTTTCAATTTAAAAAAAGTCAGGGACATTTACTGTTTCGTGAAAAGTCAGAGACTTAAAATGTTTTTGCAAAATTCAGGAATTTTAATAACTTTAAATAAATTTTAAGCACAATTCAATTTTAATTATTTAATTTCAATTATTTTAATTTCTGGACTTGGATTAATCAATTGTTTTTTTTAAATTAAACTATTTCGCAGAAAATTAACTTGTAGTTTAAAATTTATATTTTTGTATTAAAAGGTGAGCTAAAATCTTTTCTCCAATTTTTTTGTTTGTTTTGAAAATCGATATTTTTAATTAAAAATTGCATCTATTCTAGTAGAAACTGCATCTTTTTCGATGAAAATGCAACCGTTTGGTTAAAAATATAACAACTGTGTTAAAAAGTTATCCTTTTCGGTTAAATATTCAAACTATTTAGCAGTCTACTAAAATCTTCTCCAGATAAAAATTTAATTTTGATTTTTAAAATTTGTCTTTTTGATTAAAAAGTAAAATTTTCATCTTTCTTGGATAAAATGCAACTTTTTTTGTTGAAATGCAACAATTTATTATTTTAAGAATCTATCCATTTTGGTTGAAAATTCAACTGTTTTTTTTTTTGTGTATTCGGGTTAAAAATTCAAGTAATTTCATAGGAAATTCACTTCTTGTTTAAAACTCATATTATAATGTTGAAAAGTCAAACTTAAATCTTTTTTATGTGAAAATTGAAACATATTTTTTTTTAAATTTCTTTTCGATTAAAAAATGTATCTGTTTTAGTAGGACTTTCATCTTTCTTGGATGAAAATGAACTTTTTAATTGAGAATGAAGCCTCTTTACTGGAGGATTCAAATATTTCGTTTGAACCACTTTGTTAAAAAATCAGTTTTTTCTAAACATTCAAATTTTCAGTTGGAAAGCCATCTGTTTTGTTGAAAGTTTAACTATTTTTTTTAAACTGATCTTTTAGAATTTAAAGTTTAATTGCGTTATCTCTTTGGCGAAAATGCAACTATCTTGAAGAATTTTTTTTTCACTAAAAGTTCGCATTTTCTGGTTGAAAACTCAATTTTTTCCCAGAAAATTGGTCTTTTGGATAGAAGATCCAACAATTTATGTAAACTTTTTTTTCTTTGATGACTAAAAAATCTTCATTTGTTGAAAATTCGTCTTTTTGGTTTTAAAATTATGTTTTTAAATAAAACTCAATCTTTTTGGTTGCAATATAAACTATTACACTTTTTTGTTAAAAATTTATCTTTTTAGTTTGAAAACTTAATTAATTTTCGAAAATTTATTTATTTTGTTGGTAATTTAAGTGTTTTGTTAAAAACACATCTCTTACAGTAGAAAATCAATTTTTTTAAAATAAATAAGTAAATTTAAACAATCTAATTATGTACCTAAAATATTGTTTTATTCCACTTATAAACTATCCGATATCAAAAATATTAACAGATTAAAATGCTGGTATTTGACTACTAATAGTCAGAAAAAATAAAAACTTGTTTAAAGAAAAATCTCAGAATTTTTAAAATAAAGTGTTCACCTTTTCTTTTCTACATTAAAATATGGACTTTTAAGAAAATATTTGAATATTCAACAAAATAATTACATTTTGAACATAATAGTTGAATTTTCAAAATTAAAGAATAAATATGCAACAAAAAATGTCATGGTTTATATTTTAATAAAAAAGTAGAAATTAAAACAAAAAAGAATTTTGAAACCCTAAATTCGAATTTTCAACAATTAAAAATTTTTCATTAAAAAAAGAAATGAAAGATTCTGTATTTTTTAAGGTTGAAGACAAAAGACAAATTTTCCATATAAAAATTAAATTTTAAACCAAAATATAGGACTTAAAATAAAACTATTTTTTTTACGAAACTGGTGTATTTTTACCCAACCCAAATGAAATTTCAAACTGAGAAAATAATTTTTTTTAACCAAAAAAAGTGCTTTTTCTACAAAAACATATCTATTTAAAAAATAATTGGAAAAGTTACATCTTAAGTTAAAAAATCAATTGATTATAAACAAAAAATTAAGCTTTTGCTGAAAAAAATAAATTTTAACAGTCTACTTTAAATTGCAGGTAAGTAGTTTAATGTTCAAAACCGAATATTTCAAACTTCAACAAAAGATTTAAATTTTCAAGTAAAAATATAAATCTTCAACAAAAAAATAATTATTTGATTAAAGTGATTCTAATCAATCTTTCGAACAAAATAGTTAAATACTTAAACAAAAAAGAATAATTTTTAAACTAAAAGTTGCATTTTTCTAAAAAAAAGAGAAATTTCTACTAAAACCGATAATTTTTTCAACCAAAAAGGTAAATTTTCAAGAAAATAGTTGAATTAAGTTTTTATGAAATTAATTGTATTTTTAATGCGAAAAAACAAATTTTCGACCAAATAGGATGAATTTTTAAGAAAATTTTTCAATTATCTACCAAATAGGACTTTTCATCCGAAGCAGATTCCAGTTTACTTTTCAAGGTTAAACATATAATTTCGTTAACCAAAAATAATTTTAAAAAAAATCGAATCTTCAACCCAAAAAGACGATATTTTCAACCGAGAAGGATGGATTTTTAACAAAATAGTTTAGCTTTTTAACTAATAGTTGCATTTTATTTAAGAAAGATGAAATTAATACAAAACATTGAATTTATTAATAAAAAACAAACTTTTTTTAAATTTAAGATTTCATACACTAATTGCATTTTTATCCAAGAAAAATGTAATTTCTGCTAAAGCATTTTTATTTTAAAATAAAAAAATAAAATTTCGAAAAAGACTTGAATTTTCAAACAAACAGTTGCATTTTGTTTAGGAAAGATAACATTTCTTCTAAAACAGATGAATAAAAAAGAACCATGCAAAAATAGTAAAATTTTTATCCAACGAAGATTTTTATCCTAGAAAAATTAAAATACCACTAAAATATGTGCATTTTTTAATTAATTTTTTTAAGGTGAATTCCAATTTAAAAATATTTTAATTGAATTATCAACACGACTAAAAATTTAAAATAAAAGTTGATTTTTTAGCAAATAGTTGAATTTTCTACAAAAAAGTTGCATTATTTTTAAGAAAAATACAGTGTTTCTACTGAAAAAGGAGAAATTTTAAATAACAAAAATGAAAAATTTCAGAATTATTAGCAGATTAATTAGCAAAGACATATTAATTTTAAACAAAAGGTTAGTTTTATATGAAAATAGTTTCATTTTCAACCAAAAAAAATTTTTTTCAACAAAACAGTTGGATTAGCAATAAAAAAGAATGTCTTCAGAAAATTGTTATATTTGCAGCCAAATAATACATTTTTAAATTAAAAACCTAATCATTATGAGAAAGTTTTTTTGAATTTAGAAAAAACGAAACTGCAACCTAATTACTGGTTCGCCCAGTCAAAGTGGGAAAGTAACTGGTTCACAAGTGATGATTAAAAGTACTGATTCGACCAGTGACAATTCTACTGGATTAGTTTAAAAGAGAATGTAGTAACTAATTTTCATACGAGAGATGCTCTCTTAAATTGAACCAGTGAAATTGTAACTGGTTAAATCAGTATTTTAAATAATCGCTGATGATTTGGTTATTTTCCTACTTTGACTGGGTTAACCAGTAAGTTACTCAACTGAAAAGGCGTCACTGAATACACCAATGACACCAAATTACAGATTAAACCAGTGAAATAGCGCTCCACACGAACAAGATATAAACCTCAGTCCTTCTGGTACTGAATAACCTGTGAAACTGACTGATTAAACTAGTGACTAAATTCCACTGAGTCAAACAGTGAAATCTTACTGATTGTCAGTGAAACACTTCTGGAAGTTTCAGCCAGTGAAATTTGGCTTCTAATCAGTAAAATTTCACTGCTGACAAGTAAAGTTTTACTGCTAATCAGTAAAATTTCACTGCCAATCAGTGGAATTTCACTAGTTCATTTTAGAAGGGTGTACAATTATACTTAAAATTATAAATATGATATTAAATTATTGAATATTTACCAACGGATTTAAAGAAGCCCAATGATGCGATGAACAGAGTTCCCTGAAGAATCGTCATTGTTCTAAATGCCGATTATACATGACCAGCTATTTGAATGAATATTCATTTAAAAAAATAAATTATACCAATTGCTATCTTCTTCATCATCTGTATTTACAAGACAAATTATAATTTGACACCTAATATTCCGAGATATTTGTATTTAATTACCTTGATTTCTCTCTTTGTGTTAGTGAACATCAGAAATTATGGCTTTATATAAAATACCACATGTTCTTCTCAAAATAAATGTTCCCAATTTAAAAAACTCCTATATTGCGAAACAATTTTTCCAGTCTCATAGGAAATACTTTTGTCAATATTATATTTTATTTCTGCTCTTGGCTGTGATTGAATTTACAAACACACACAATTATAAAAATTATATGCTACGTGGATATTTCCTGAATAAAAGATTTCTTTTTCACCTTCAGAAGACTTGAGCACAATTTTATACCGATTTTTACACAAATTCTTTGAACTTTATTGTTCAGAATTTGTATAATTACCCAAAATTATCTAACTTTGCGGCACGATAAAAGGGATCGCAGAGCCTCTTATCAAATTATTTAAATTAAATTAATTATTTAAAATTCCATTCAAAATTTAATGTTACACTATTTTGAACACCCCCCGCCCCCCAATCTTTAAGTCAGAATTTGTTCTTGAATTTCATTTGATGAAATTTTTTTATATTTGAAGTCGAATTTCTACCAAGATTATCAAATTTTCAACAAAAGAGTTAAATTTTCTACTGAAGAGTTGAATTAAAAAAAATTACTAAGCAAATAGTTAAATTTTGAAGCAAATAGGTGATTTTTTAAACAAAAGTAACAAATTTTTAACAAAATAAATAAATTTTCAACCTAAAACGATCCATTTTCAACTAAATCGTCGAATTTTTCAATAAAACAGCATAAACTTAAGGCAAAAAACGTAGCATTTTCAACCCACAAATTTTCTACAAAAAAAAAAGATAAATTTTGAAACCAAAAAATATAAGTTTTCAACGAAGCAATTAAATTTTCGAACTAAAACGATTAATTTTAAAAAAAAATTGAATTTAAAAAAAAAATGATTAAATTTGCAACATGATAATTTAACTTTCGACCAAGAAGTTAAATTTTGAACAACAAAATAATTAATTTATTAAGTCAACTGTTAAATTTTGAACAAAGTAGTTGAACTTTAAGCAAAAGTAAAAATAATTGAATATTTGAACAAAAACTAGTAAACTTCTACCAAAAAGAATCAAATTTTCGACCAAACAGTCGAATTTTCAACCATGACAGTTTTCTACAAACAAATTAATTTTCAAACAAAAAAGGTAAGTTTTCAACAAAGAAATTAAGTTTTCGTAAACAAGTTTAATTTTTAACAAAATAGTTGTATTTTTAACCGAATAATTTCATTTTTCACCAATCAGTTGAATTTTCAACAACAAAATATATAATTCATTAACCAAACTGTTAAATTTTAACCAAATAGTTAAACTTTCAACCAAAAGTGACCAATTTTCTATAAAATAATTCAACTTTCCACTAAGCAGTTTAATTTTTAACAACAAAATAATTAATTTATTTACAAAATTTTGTTTTCAACCTAAACAATTTCTACGAAAAAAAATACTTTACTAAAAAAATATTTGAATTTTTTACCAAACTTTTGTAATGTTAAGGATAATATAATTAATTGTTATCCAAACAGTTGAATTTTCAACTAAATATTTAAACTATCAATCTAAAAGGTTAATTTTAAGCCAAAATGTTCAATTTTCTAGGAAAATAATAAAACCAAGTCGTGGAATTCTAAAACAAAACAGCTTAAACTTCTACCAAACAAATTTTGATTTTTAATTAAGTTGTATCTTTAATCTAAAAATAAATTTCTCCCCAGACAGTTTAATTTTCTAGGAAAATAATTGCATTTTCACCACAAAAAGACGAATTTTTAACAAAACATTTGAATTTTCAAGCCAAAAAGACAAATTTTACCCAAACAGTTTAATTTTCAAACCACAAATGTGAATTTGCAAAAGAAAAGTTAATTTTCGAAAAATAATTTAATTTTCGAATGAAGAGGGAGATTTTCAACTAAAAAATTAATTTTTTATAAAGAAGTTCAACTTTTGACTAAGCAGTTGAATTTTTAATTAAGGAAATACATGATTTACGAAAAAAGGAATATACAGCAGAATACATATACTTTGAACCAAAATATAAAATTTCCAAGTAAAAACGATCAATTTTTGGAAAAAAAAAATTATGTAAATTTTTTGTTAGAAACAAATATTTCCGAACAAATACAAAGAGTTTTCAATCTACAAAGAGGAATTTTTAAACATAAAAAAATCACTTTAAATACAAGCAGTTGCATTTCAAACTAAATAGACGAATCTTCAGTTCCAAAACATTAATTTCCTAGAAGACAATTTTAAGCCCAATTATTGAATTGTCAAACCAAAATAAAATAGTTGAATTATAGGTTGAATAAATTAATTTTCAAAAAAACATAAATTTACAACGAAATACATAAATTTGTTGCCAAATTATTGAATTTTCTACGAGAAAAAATCAATTTGCAGTCAAAAATGCAGTGAATAAAATAGTTAAATTATAGGTTGCATAAATTAATTTTCAAAACAAAAATATGAATTTACAACGAAATACATAAATTTGTTGCCAAATTATTGAATTTTTCATGAGAAAAAATCAATTTGCAGTCAAAAATGCAGTTAAAAATTATTTTAATTTTAAGAATGTCCAAAAAAATCTTAGCAGTATGTAAATTATTGAAGGAGAATTTTATAAGATTTCTAAAACATTTGGAAAGATTTTTGACAAATTTTGGAGTAAATTATAATAATTTTGAAAAAAACGTAAATTTTTTTCTTATGATTTTTTGGAAAATTTTAAATTATTTTTTATTCGGTGGAAATAATTTTAAAGGAATATTTAAAAATATTTCAAACCATTTCAGAGGATTTTTCAAATTATCAAGAAAGAATCTGGAAAATGTGAATGTAATTTTTCAGTTCAAAAATATTTTTAAAAAAATTAGAGGGTAAATTTAAATAATTTCAGAAAATATATAGAAATTTTGCAAATCTTTCGAAAATGATATTAAATTTAAAAGGATTTGTTTTTATCGAATAAAAATTAATTTTTCTTGCTCGAAGATTCAACTTTTTGATTAACTGTTCAACTATTATCTTGAAAATAATTTTTTTTGAATTGTTAATCGATTTTTTGTACTAAAAATGTAGCTATTCCATGTTTGATTTAAAATTAACATTTTTATTGAAGATTGATCTTTTCTACTTCAAAATTAAATTATTTGGTTAAAATTCATCGCTTTGGTTACAAATTTAAAAGCCTAAAGTATTTTTTGTAACGAACTCTTTTGTTGAAAATTCATCTTTTTCATTAAAAATGGATCTATCTTTAATAGAAAATTGAATTGTTTGATCACAAAGTGAACTGTTTATATAAAAATTTATCTATTTCTTATGAAATTAACTTTTTTGTTAGAAAATCGTATTTCCGAGTTAGATATGTCACTTCTTTGTATATAATTCGCCTTTTTGTTTTTGGGCTTTTTTCTTGTCAAAAAGTAATTTTATTATCTGAGAATTTAACTATTCCTTTCCTGGTTAAAAATTATTCTTTTATAGATTAAAAATTCAATTATTTGTTAGGAAATTGTTGTCTTTTGTTGAACAATTGTCTTTTTTGGTAGAAGAATAATCTTCGGGGTTAAAAAATATATTTTTGGCTTAAAAATTCAACAATTATATTGGACATTTTTTTTATGCAAAAACGAGTTTAATTTTAACTAAAAAAAATTGAATTCAACCGAAAAAGTTAAGTTTTCAGACAAATAATTTACATTTTGCATTAAAAAAAAATTACTTACCACAAAAAAAGAAAAATTCTCCACAAATTACATTAATTGAATTTTTTTTCTTTGTTTCGCTGATTACAAATTTTAAATTAAAATTCGAAAATAAAAAATTGCGGATTCAATAGGGCGTCCAAAAAATGTTTAATTTAGTAAAGTGGCTTAAAAATGGGTCCTTCCGTGCATTTTCGACCGCCGAATACAAATTTGTACTCCAATGTTTAAGATTTTGAAAATTCAAAATGGCGGATGCTATATGGTTAAAAAAAAATTAGAAAATAAGTCCCAATGTCCAATACGGCGGACAAAAGATTTAAAAATAAGTATTGTATCCGCTATTTCAAATCCGGCCACCCACAAAACCACCAAGAACCCATTTTGAAGCCACGGGACTTTTTTTTACATTTTTGCCCGCCATATTGGATCTGCCATTTTGAATTTTCGAATTTGACTTCAGATTCGTAATCTGTGACGCAAAAACGTCCTAATGGACCCATTTCGCAGCCACGAGGCAATTAAAAAATATATATTGACCAGAATATTGGATCCGCTTTTGTAAGCAGTGACCCACAAAATGTTTGAAAATCTATTTTGGAGCATCGGTACTTATTTTTACATTATTTTTCCGGTTTTTTAAATATTGAAATTTATTTTTAATAATTTAAAAATAATAGGTTAGAAAACAGTAAAATTTATATTCATACTGAATAAAAATTCAAAACTTGTTTTTTTTTTTTTGATTCGCAGTTTGTAAAAATATCCTAATTAAAAATCATAGATATATTATGTTGCATTATTGTTTATTTTATACTAATATGCGTAATTCTTTTAATGACTGATTTTTCACAATTTCGAGCATTTATTATATTAATTGGAGTGCCGGCACGTCAGTGTGTTTTGAATTTCAAATAAAAATATTAATATTTCAGGCCTCGAACTTAATATTCGAATAAAAAACTTATTAACATTTTTTTTAACGATCAAACTATTCCCCTACTTTACCTCTCCTCACTTCACTCGCTTTCCTCAAATTCTTCGTTACTTGCCCTCTTTAATTTTCTCTTACATGCGCTACTTTCCTACCCCCGATTCCCCCTTCTTCCTCTTTTAAATTTCGCCTTACTGTCCTTTTGCCACATTATCTGCTACTTTCTCTTTCTTTGGATTGTTCTCACTTCCCATCATTTTCTTTACTTTACTTACTTCCCCACTCCTTACTTCGTATCATTTTCTTCTCAGCATTACTCGCCACTTCACATACTTCTTTCCCCTTACTCACTTTTATTCCCTCCACTTCACTTACCTCCCATCTCTTCATTTCGCCTCACTCCCTTTATTTTTCCCTCGCTCTACCTACTTACACTCTTCTGATTTTCCCCTACTTTTCCTGCACTTATTTCTCCCACTTGTACACTTTCGAAAATGTAGGATGGAAGGACCATTTCCTGATTATGCTCCACTTTGCCTATTTGTCCCTTATTTCTCTTACTCCACCCAAACTCCTTGTACTAATTTGACCTGCTTCTACTTGATTTCCACATTCCCCACACTTCTTGAATCCCCTAAGGCCCACCTTCAATACTTCACTGCGTTTGCGCCACTTCAGTTACTCATACTGCCGACATTTTGTCTCGCTTTTCAGCCTCACATTTTCTCAACTTCCTCCCTCATGATTTCCTGTTTTTTTCACTTACCCTTGCCTTAATAGTCATCATTTCCTTTACTCCACCCACACTTCGTTTATCCTCATTTCCCGTAACTCCCCTCAATGTTCCCTACATCCCTTTTGCGAATTTCATCTGCTCTTCATTATTTTCCTTTAATTGCCTACTCCCAATCCCTCATTTTCCTCAACTCACTGCTTCTGTCCTACTTCACTCAGTCTCTCTCTCTCTATCCTCGCTTCTCCTCACTTACCAGCCATTCATTTCCTCTACTTCGTCTCCCACTATTTCCCCCTACATTCTTAATTCGACTGGCCATGCTTCTCCTCATTTTCTATGCATTCCCTTCTCTAATGGCTTCTAATTTTCCCTTCTGCCTTCTTCGACATTTCCTCTACTTCCCCTTTCCTCATTATCTCTCACTATCACTCCTCTCTTTCCCTCTAGCTTCCTCTTCTTACATTCTCCTTATTTTATCTACTTCCTCTTCAATCCACTTCTAATCCCCCCCTTGTTTACCTACACAACCCCTGTTGGGAAAAAATACAATGGACTGACAGACACTCGAAAGAAAGATTAATGGTTTCGGTTCGAGGCTAAGAAAATTTAGAAATTACATTGATGCTAATATTCTTAGAAATTGTTTTTTGATGTAACTATCGTTGCATTATAACAATATGAACAATTAAAATTTTAAAAGTTTCGATTATTTTGAAGAATTAGAAAAATTGTAAATTGGAATGTACAATTTTATAGAATCTCAAAAGACTTTATGAATTTACAAAATTTCGTAGGATTTCAAGGGATTTGAAAGATTGAGGATATTCTACAAAATTCAAGAAAATTGGAACATTTCAAAACATTTAGGGGATTCTAAATGTGGATCGAGATATCAAAGGACTTCAAGGACTTCAAAGAATTTTGGAGAATTTCAAAAAATGTCGAGAGAATTTTAGGAAATAAGTAAAACGGAATGACTGCGATCCCAGGGGATTTCAAAGATTTACACATTTTTAAATGAATTTAAATTAAATTAATTTAATTAAATTGTTTCATTTTTTAACATGAAATCATAAGTAAACTTAATAATAATAAATAATAAACTTAATAATAAACTTGCAATGCCTTTCAATACAAAATTTCTGAATTTAAAATGCTTAAAGTTTCAAATTGAAAAATTAAATACAGTTCAACCTGAGTGCTTTAATTTAGACTTCAGTTTTGATCACTTTAAATGATAAAAATGAGCCTTGAGAGATCAAACTTTTTTATTTAATTAAAAAAAAGACTCTACTGAATCGAGAAATAACCGATAATTTTTTTCCTTGACTAAAATGGCGACTTTAATTATAGAAAAGTTCAAGAGAATAACAAATTTCGAAGAATGCTTTTAGGGTATTTTAGGATTTCACGAGATTTTATGGAAGTCTTGTATATGTATCAGATAACAGGTATTTTGATTAATTTTCCGTTATTTCAGGAAAAAGCAAATCTCATCTAATTTTTTGGAGTTTCATTATATTTTAATGGTCTATATAATAATTTATTAGCTTAAATTGAAAGATTTCGTGAGATTTAGGTATTTTTAAATACTTCAGGTTTATTTTTTTGTAGATTTGAAAGATTTTATGATACTCTGAAAGACATTAAGTTATTTTTAATTTATTTTAATAACTTGATAAAACTGGAAAAAATCTTAAATATTTTCCGGGTATTTAAGGTATTTGGGCGTCGAGAGTAGCTCTTAAGATAATTAAATGAATTTGTCAGGATTCACGGAAAGATTCGCTTTCACAGTATTTATAACGAATACTTTATTTAGGCATACAATGTTCCCGTTAGACACCTGATGCATAGGAGGCAACCACAAAATGATTTTATTTTGTTGTTGCGAATGAGAGACTGCGACTTTCATCCACATTTTGGTGGGGGAAAATCCCCATTTTCGCCAGGGAAAATTATTTTCCCCCATTGAATTTTTGTTGTTGAAAGCTTTCAGATCATTTACAGATTTATTCGCTCAACAATGAGTGAGATATACAAAGACAGAGTTCATTCACATGGGAGTGAAATATTTTACATAAAGTTAAATTAGTGTGATACGTTTATACCTATGAGATTGTAGCAATGAATATAATTTAGATACGCAAGGTACAGTTTTAGCAGAAAATTTAGTCCGTGTTAGCACGCTGCAATAGTTGGGTCTTTAATGAGAATTTTCGTACAGAAAGGAGGTTGCTGATTTACGAGGGTAGTTCAATAAGTCCTTAGAATGAAGTATAAAAACAATTTTTTTTGGGTAACTTTTTTTTTATTTTTCAACATAATCTCCTTGGAGCTCTATATTCTTGGTCAATCGCTTTTCAAGTTTTTTTAATCCTTCAGAAAAGTGCGTTTTCGGAAGTTCCTCAAAATAAGCACTTACAGAGGCAATGACGTCTTCGTTGT
>NC_046665.1:125688149-125716866 GCF_010883055.1 Belonocnema kinseyi
ATCTAGTCGGGAGTGGTGCTGACTGAAAACAGATGATTTGGAGCGATTCGCGCGCCATCTGTTGGTCATTCTAAGGACTTATTGAACTACCCTCGTATCTGAGAAAACTGAATAATCAATAGCGCTTTTTGATCGAAGTATAAAGGAAAACTTCATAATATATGATTAAAACACTTAGAGATGAATGAACGTAAATACCGGGGATCGTTTATTACAGACAATCTTGCGAGAAGGTATTAGAAATATAATGGTCCGCTCGCAGTCGGTTGATTATGACAATGAGATCGCGGGATAGATTTTTTTCTGAAAGAACCACATCCTGTCACAGTCTCTGTAATAAAGACCAAAATATGTTTTTCCCGACTGGGGTGTTTATTTAGAAGTGAAATTTTTGTATTTGCCTTCATGCTAAGTTTGAAGTATTCTTTCAGGACAGTAAACGGCAGTTTCTCTCAATCGGTTGGTCTATCTCTTGTCGTATGTTTTGCCGTGTATCTGCAACTTCCTCACCTGTTATCGCTGCGTGAGATGGAGTCCAATATATTTGGATGTCACCAGTTCCACTTTTGGGCTGCTGAAATCCATCTTCCAAAAAACTAGTAAAGATGTCACTGAACAATTTGTAATACGAGGGTGGTTCAAATATGATCAAGACAAACGCTGTAGATGGCGCGCATGTATGTTTTGAAGGTCGTGGCCTGAGTATGTGATAGCTGGGTTCCTTACGAAGAGTGTGGCATAGTTGTTGTCGGGAGCGCATGTTTCACGCGTGTGCTACGACCATGAGTGAACTTCAAGTGCCGACCGCCGTTGCGCAACGTATTGTCATTCGTTTTTTAGTACGTAAAGGCGTTAAAAACACGAAAATTTTTCTGCGTTTGCGAAATAAGTTCGGTAGTGAGTGCCTGAGTAGGGCTGCCATGTTTTAATGCGCCAAAGCATTCAAAGATGGCCGCGAAACCGTCGAGAATGAGCGAAGCCAACCAGGTTGGCAGGTAAGATTATGTGTACTGTGTTCTGGGAACGGCGGGGCGTGCTGTACGTCGATTTCCTGCGCACCCAGTGTACCATCAATGCTGCATACTACTCTAACCTTCTGAAAACACTCGTGAAACCGGCTTATTGCTCGAAACGGAGGAGCATTCCAGCACGAAGTGCGATTCTTCTCCAGGATAACGCGCGCCCTCATACCGCGCGTCTCACGCTCGATACAATATCGGAATTGTGGTGGGAGGTATTGAAGCACCCCTCCCACTCCCTTCAGTCCAGATTTATCACCCTGCTACTACAACATCTTTGGAACACTGAAAGAAGCCCTCGGAGGTCAAAGATTTAACACCGACGACGAGGTAGAGGAGTTCGTGCGCGCATAGCTGTCCGAGTTGTCCAAGGAATTCTCCGATACAGGCATCAAAAAACTTCCAGAAAGTTGGGCAAAATGCGTAACTTGTGAGGAAAAATACCTAGAAAAGCTGTCAATTTTTGTAAATTTTTTGATAGTAAATAAACGTGTCAGAGAATATTGAAAATTGGATTTTGCAGGCATTCATGAATCCCAGTGGGCACAAAATTTGGCGACGTCTTTACGACACTTTCACGGCATCTTTACGACAACTTTACGACATCCTATGTCCATGTCGTTTCGGTGTTTTTGCGATATCGTAAAGACATCGTCAGATCATACGACTTATTTACGATATCGTAAAGACACCGAAACGACATCGACATTGGATATCGTAAAGTTGTCGTAAAGATGTCATAAAGTTGTCGTAACGATGTCGTGAAGACGTGGCCAAACTTTGTGTTCTTAAAAGCTTGTTCAAGTGCGTCTCTTACTCATTACTGGATACATTCCGCGGTAAAAACAGCAGTTTTTTTGTTCAGACTACTTGTAATCACGGATTTTTTTTAAGAATCACGCTTGCCGAACTTTTTGACAAAGCATATGGATTTTTACTCCTTTCCGTACAAAATTTACGAAATTAGGTTGCTGAAAATGAAATTCCGTATTTTTTATAGTAAATTGACTGAATTTTTATTTAACTTAAGAAGCGGTTTCTGAAAATTACGAATATTTTTCTAAAATTCCTATATTGTAACAGAAATATAAGTTATCATGACGTAAAGAAATGCGCAGTTGCATGCGCTCTCCTCGCTTCTCGAGCGCGTGCGGCTAGCAGACGAAGCATGGAGGTTTAGTATTAATTGAAGCCTCGGCAAAAATAACGTTGTATCGACACATATTTATTTTTTATCCATGGAGTTCTATGTATGTGAGTTTTTCTTTGAACTATTTCTCTATCCCACGGAAGCGCTGCGAACAAAAATTCGAAAATTGAATTTGGAATGAAAGGTCAAAATTGTCGAGGTAATTTACTTCTATTTACTTCGCATCTATCTTAAATTCACGTTAGATTTCCGATTTTTCTAACCCTTTGTAACATGGTGGGAATACCGTATTCCGACCTTTTTTCACATTATTTTTTGCGATTTCAGAGTAGTTTTTATTGGATTTCACTCAGATTTTTTTAAATTTCATGCTCGCAGGATGATAGAAAATTGAAATTTTTTTGCGAAGGGTCTAAGTTTTTTTAAATAATTTCTTAATACTTATAAACAGAGATGAAAAAAAGTCTTTTTTGTTGAAAAAATTCATTATTGAAAAAACTGTCTATTATATCCTTATGAAAATAGGTACTTAAGGGTTCTTGGGGTCGCTGAATACGAATCTAAACTCAGATTTTGAAAATTCAAAATTGCAGACACAATATGGCTGCTGAAATTGGGAATATTTTTGGATTTATTTCTGAAAATTGGTATACAGAGTTTTTCGGGATCGAGGATCACGAATCTGAAATCAGACTTTGAAAATCCAAAATGACAGATCCAATACGGCGGTCAAAATATAAAAGTTTTCTGGATTTAAAAAAAAAATAGTAAACAAGGATTTTTGGAGTCACTGATCACGAATCTGAATCTGAATTCGAATTCGTGATTTCGTCGGATTTCTGTTAAGCAGCAGTTTTGATCCAGATATTTTAATTTAATATTTTAAAGTTGTAACAAGTAAATACAAATACAATTTCTCGCCTCCACATTTAAAAGGAAAAAAAAACTATTCATGTAATTACAATTCAAAGCTTTATTTGAATTTTATTGTAAAAATGATTTAACTATAATTTTCAGAACAATTTCTGATAATTAGTTATCACTCATTCAGGTCTACCCCTATTGTACCCTATACTCAGTCAATGTCCCTAAAATACTCTGTTTTATTTCTGAATTGTTTTAAATTATTTTGAACTATTTTTAGGAATTTTAAACGATTCTGAAGAACTTGTAAATTATTTGTTATAATTTGAAGGAATTTAAAAGATTGCACTGAATTTTGTAAGGTTTCTAAACATTTCAATGATTGTAAGGATTTTTTTTTTAAGATCTCAAAGTATTTTAATAAATTTTCAACAATTTCAGGAAATATCGCCAGATTTCATAGAACTTCATGGCATTTAAAAATATTTTAGTTGATTTGAAAGAATTTATTCAAGCCACGTGAAGTTATATTGTAGGGTCTCTAATACTTGAAGAGATTAACTTTTTTTTTAATTTTACGCGATGAATCATTAATCCTGAATTATTTTAAATTCACTCAATTCTAAACAATTCAATGGAGTTTTACAAAGTCAATGGAATTGACAATGAAATCAATGGATTTTTTTTTATTTTTTTAATTATTGTCAATTGGTTTTGGTTAGAAATTAGAAGAGTTTCAAAGATTTAAAAAGATTTGAAATTATGTTTTAGTATTCACTCTGAATTCTTCTAAATTTAATTAATCAAATTCTTTTAAATTCCCTTGAATTTTTCTAAGCTCGTTTCAAATTTTCTGAATTCAATTAAGTTTGAATTCATTTTATTTAGTTCATAAAATATTCTTGGTTACAAATTTGATAAGTTTACGATTTCGTTCTTTGAATATCAATATGGTCAGGGAAAATGAAAAATTGGCTAGTGGGAAATTAGAGCAAATTAAAAATAAAGTTTTGTGGTAACCCTGAAATAATATTCTTTTTAGTGATTTGTTTCCATTTTATTTATATTTATTTTTTTCAGTGGTTTTTTCCACTATATTAACTTTGTAGTTATACATTTTATTATTTGTTTGTAAATTTATCAATTTTGTTGAAGAAATTCGTTTGGGTTGAAAATTGATTTTTTATGTTAAAACTTCAACTAGTTGAATAGAAAATTGTCTTATTTTTAAATCTAATATTTCAATGCTAAAAAGTCAAACGTTATTCTTGTTTGGTTGAAAACTCAACTGTTTTTCGCAAATTTGTCTGTCTCATTTAAAACTCATATTTTTATGCCGAAAAGTTAAACTGAAATTTGTTTTGGATAAAAGTTCAACTTTTTTTCCATGATTTGTCTTTGTGATTTCGAAATTCATTCATTTTAGTAGAAATGAAACCTTTATTGGATAAAGATCCAGCTGTTTGTATGAAAATTCAAACAATTTTTTCCAGCAATTGCCCTTTTTCATTAAGATTTCAACTGTTTCCTTGAAAAATCGTATGTTTGGGTTAAAAATTCAAATATAATTTTCGTGGAAGATTCACTTGTTGTTGAAAACTTATATTATGTTGTTAACATGTCAAAATAAAGTCTTTTTCGGATAAAAATAATTTTTTAAAATTTGGATTTTTCGTTTAAAAATTCATCCGTTTTTGTAGAAATTTCATCTTTCTTGAATAGAAATACTACTTTTTGATTGACAGTTAATCTTTTCTCTGTTTGAGGATACAACTTTCTTTTAAATTTGTTTGAACCACTTTGTTAAGAAATCCTTTTTCTTATGCAACATTCATATTTTAGTTGAAACTTCATATTTTCTGGTTGAAAGTTCAATTTTTTATGAAATAATTACATATGAACATTATTTATAAAAAACTACAAAATTTTGCATAAATTTTTTGATTAAATTTCTCTAAACATCTAATTTATAGACAGTATTGTTCAGTTAATTTCGATTTGTATTTTATATAATATACTCAATATATCAAATGTCAAAAAAACTTCTTATCATAAAATATGTGCTTTGGTTATATATTTGATGAAATGACTCTCTAAGGAGAAATATAGACTTCATGTTTTATATTCAAATGATGAACCGAAGAAAATAGGTTTGAGCATGCAAAATAAAGTTTTGAAACTGTTTCTCTAAAAAAAAATTTATTTCATACAGAATTATAATAAAAAAGTAAAAGAATCTTATTTTACAGCATGAAAATATTTTGTAATTTTTTTCGAGATCACAGTCTATGCAAATAGGCAGTCGATGCTAATCGCACATCGGTCGAAGACAAGACGCAAATTGCGTTTGTGTTTTTTATCCTTTTTCCTCTTGCAAGGCAGACACCTTTTTTGTCGACAATTCAACATACGTGCATCTTCACTGTTATTTACAACTAAAAATTTATTTTTTATACAAAAACTTTATTTTTTAATTTAACTTTCTTGCCAATTTTGTCGCAATATGGCCACATACCCTTCTAGACCATCAAAACCTCCTCGAAACTTGTTGTAGTTCCTTCAGACAACAACAGATGGCACCAAAGTTCCCATTTAGAAATGCCAGTTTGATGGTGCATAGCCGTAAAGTTTAAATGGGTTGTTTGGACCCAGGAAGACCACAATAGGTTACAAGAACATTCGATGTCCTTACGACATCTTTACGACATCTTTACGACAACTTTACTACATCCTATGTCCATGTCGTTAAGGTCTCTTTACGGTATCGTAAATAAGTCGTATGATCTGACGATGTCTCTACGATATCGCAAAGACACCGAAACGACATTGGCATAGGATTTCGTAAAGTTGTCGTAAAGATGTCGTAACGATGTCGTAAAGACGTCCCAAAATTTTTTGCCCACTGGGTAAATATACTTACATGTGGCAGAGGATACCGTCATCTACAGGGCGGTTCCTTGAGGACTATGTTCTTCCATTGAAAAATTGTAAGACCAGTAATACCAAATTTGCCATGTAGACGTACTGCGTTTGCTTTAGGATGCTTAAGAGAAACACGACGCGACAACCCGTTAACACAGCAATAATAAACCGCACCGTGTTTCTCTTGTGCATAGCTTGCGCAAGCGCAGTACCTCTACATGCCAAGATGGGGTCACTGGTTCAAACTGTGATCCTTGCTTTTTTAAATTGATATTTCAGACATTTTTGGTAATTTTAAGTTATTACATAACATCATTCTGCATCAGAAAAAGTTTTCTAAATGTGTCAAAAATGCAGGGAATTTTCGCTACTACGCCTTCTGAAAAATTCCCTAAAATTTCCGTTCACAAATCCGTTTTGAGGAAAATTGAGAAATTCCGTCTGTTATATTTCACAAATTATTTTAGGGTATATCACTTCCACACGATTTTGGAGAAAATTCCCTCAAAATTTGGTTACAGTATGGGATAACTTAGGAGGCTCTAATACATGATAAATATCTAAAGAGTGCATAAGCAATGTTCCCGGAAATCAATGTTAGAAGTTCAACTAAAGTTTGGGACATTGCGGTTTCAGGAAGAATAACTGGGGTTGCTTGGTGAAAGATGCGTAGCCGTTAACAAAAAGAAGTGTCTAAGAAAGTTTTAACTTGCAGGCCTTAGCGATAACGCTAGAATTAGGCTTGAAAATAATCGCAGGGACAAGAACAGAAAAGTGAAAATACTGGACAAAGAAAGCATAAATAAAATCAAAGCGAGATACTGAAATGGTATGGGATCCCAGTGGGCACAAAGTTTGGCGACGTCTTTACGACATCGTTATAACATGTTTACGACAACTTTACGACATCCTATGTCCATGTCGTAAAGATGTCTTAAAGGTGTCGTAACGATGTCGTAAAGAAGTCGCCAAATGTTTTGCCCACTGGGATACGATTGAAGCACATGATCCTATTGGAGCATCAAAACTGCGGCGTAGAAGATAAATATCTCAAAGTTTCCCACTTCAAAGGAGATAGCATCTATCGCGGGACAGTGAAGGTACGTGAGTTAGCGTTTGCAGATGATAAAGTAGTTAGAGCAAAGTCAACAGACAGCTTACAGAGAATTTTAAGCAGACTAAATACTAGTATGATTGCACTACATGAATTGCACCGGGCGCAGAAAAGGCTATTTACGTACCTGGTTTTGAGTAGCCGAGAGTTCTGCTTCTTGGTTATTACCGTATATAAATTACCGCATAACCTTGTAAGAACACTTATTTCAAAATATTGTTTGTGCTTCTTTGATTTACTTTAATAAGCAAACAAAATCCGTCAAATCTAATTTTCTTTAATTTTGATTATTACAAATAAAAATGTGGTCAATTTTATCAATTTTGAATAGCGAATTGCTCAATTAGAGCTTGGCAAGCTAAATAGTGCTAGTTCCATTTCTAAAGAAAATATTTTTCTTCAAAAAGTAATTATACTAAAATATTTGATTTTTCAAAACAATTGTTTCTTTTGTTACTATGTGATGTTATTTATCATTAAATAAAGGAAAATTTTTATTTCTGATCTTTTGAAAGGCATATGTATTATTTTTATTTAAAATGTATAGCAAACTTAACCGGTGCTTACGCTCTCGCTTTTTCTATTAGATCAGTGATATGGTTGCCGCCTGGCGGAACCAAGCCACTTTTTTGTCAAATAAAAAATGCCACTTTTTTGTCAAATGAAAAATATTTTTCTTTGTGGGTCATCAAGAAATTACGTTACCAAGGTTGGGGTTTTCAATCCCGCCCCTCCCGCTCTTGAAAGTAACGTAACCGTTGACCAACAATTGATTTTATGTTTTTATATTCTTCTAAATAAAATTAAAGCAGATACCATATTGAATTCAATACAAACCAAACCAAAGTTTCTACACAAAGAAATGAATTTTCAACACAAAAAGTCAATTAAAAAGAACCGAATTTTTCTTTAACAATTGCTTTAACAACAAAATAGATTAACTTTCCTGTAAAAAAAAATCTCCACGAAATGTTACAGATTTAACCAGATAGTAAAATTTTCAAGTATAAAAGACAAATTTTTTCGAAGAAACTTAAATTCTTAGTATAAAAAAGGGACTTTATTAATAAAGAAAGATCAATTTTCTACCAAGAAAGATGACTTTTTAACAAAATACAGTCAAACCTGGATTTAATTTGAATTTTTAGACTAAGCGTGACATTAAATCCAGGGTCTCGGAAATATTTTGTCTCTTGTCTGTTGTTTCTCTTGCTTTTTTCTCTTTCTGTTTTGTGCCACGTCAATTCTCGGGAGAATAAATTAAGAATCACTAAATCCTGGTTTGACTGTAATGAAATTTTCTAAACCAAATTATAGCTTGCACAAAACAGTTAGATTTTCCAAAAATAGACTAAACTTCAATAAAATATTTGAATTTTTAAGGCAAAATACCAATTTTTTAGAAAACAATAGAATCTTGATCAAAAAAGTTCATTTTTACCCCAAAAAGGTAACTTTTCTACAATGAAAGATGAACTTTCAACAAAAAATAGTCTATAAACTAAAAAAGAAAAAAAGTTTTTACCAAGAATAATCTATTTCTGCCCAAGAAAGCGACTTTTCAATAAAATATATGAATTTCCACAAAATAGTGGAATGTTCAACTTATACCATGCACAGGACAAAGTTTCAACGAGAACACAACAGTTTAATTTTCAAATTGGAACTCTAAAAAAATTACTTTTGCAAATAAAAAAATTTTCAGCGAAACTGTTAAATCTTCCATCAGAAAGACGAATTTATAATGTGGAAATGAAGAAAAAAATCTAATACCAGGGGTGTTCGTTGGAATTTGTCGGTTTTTTAAATAAAGAAAACACTTAATCCTCAAGGGAATCTCAAAAAAATATTATTCAAAATATTGACCATTGAATTCTACACATTTTGCCCATCTTTCAGGCAAAATCATGGATACCATTCCAAAAAATCTTTTTCTCTTTCGAGGCAAACCATTCGACGAGCCATTTTTCGACTTCTTCAAAATTGGCGAAGCGCTGCTCTGCCAGTGATTGTCCCATCGATGCGAATAAATGATAGTTGGACGGTGCGAGTTCTGGAGAGTACGGCGGATACGATAATATTTCCCAATTCAATGCTTTTTTTCGATCAACGCATGATTCAAATTGATAATTTGTTGTCGTTAGCAATCCTTATTCATCATCTCACGAGGTTTAATAACTCGAAGTACACCACACCGATGAACCGACATCACCAGGTGAAAGCCATGATTTTTTCCGCTTTGGGTTCTCGAAATAAATCCATTTTTCGTCACCCGTGATAATTCGATGAAGAAAAGATTTCCTTTCGAACCGTTCAAGCGGCATTTCACAAATGGTTTTTCGATTTTCCATTTGTCTATCATTCAGTTGGTATGGTTCCCATTTTCCATAATTTTGGATTTTTCCCATGGCTTTTGAACGTTGGCAAATTGCTCCTCGGGTCATATTTAATGTTTGTGCCAATTGTTGTTGAGATTCGGTTGGGTCTTTATCCAATAACGCCTGCAATTCCTCGTCTTCGAACTTTTTTGCTGCACCAGGATGTTCATTGACTGTTAAATCGAAATCTCCACTTTTAAATTGACGAAACCATGTCTCACATGTTCTAATCACTGGAGCATGTTCACAATGAGTTTCAGACCAGTAATCGATGAAATTCAACTGCTTTTTTCTTTTGATGAAATAAACAAAGTAGCGAATGCTGCAAATGCGATTTACATGGAAAGAAACTCGACATATTCACTGAGGTAAACAACTATGATGCTATTATTTTTACAGAATAAAATTGTGTATTTTTGAAGGTTATCGTCCATAGAAAAATATGACATAGATGCCAAATCATAGAAATGTATACATATCTCTAGTGACATCTATGAGTAAAACCGGAAAACTTCAACTAACACCCCTGATATATGTAGGAATTCTTATTAGTTTTATTATCAACCTGTTAAAATAATTAAATTTTCACAAAAATATTTTCCATTCAAAATACGAATTTCAAGTACTATTTAGATAATACGCCAAATATTACCTAAATCAATTATGAACGCGGTGGATTCAACCGAGGGTCTCTCTGGTAGATTTGATTCACATGTTGGGCGAAGTGATCGACACGCCAGAACACACCCCATTTCCGAGCTTCATCTTCATCCATGACAATTTGCTCATCATTGCAATTCCTGTCTACTCTGATTATTTCGTGAGCGCTATTGAAAATTGGAGCAATAAATTCTCCATCGGCTCTTCCGACAACGATTCCATAATAAAAAACGAGAAATGTACCATCATTTATGATGATTGGTCGAAAACCTCGATGGTCATGGCAGTAAATACCTTTTATCACTGCGTTATGTGGAATTATGTTATATTTATATTGGGAAGCGTATGCTTCGGATGGTCCTGCTTCTTGGGGCGGTTTTTCGGACTGCTTTCGTCCGGATTTCTTTCGTGCGGACTTTCCTCCGGACTGTTTTTCTCCGGATTGTCCTATGGGATTCAAGCCAATATTCTGGAACGCGTGTATTGCTTTCTCGACGTCGGACTCAGCGAATAAATTGTGCGGTGCTTTTCCGTACCGTCTACTGCGTGGGGTTGAAGGTGGTGACAAATGCTCGTTATAGGACGTACTGGGCGGACCATTCGGCTGGTAGACCTGACCGGGCAATCTTTCCGGTGAGCTTAATTCTGTAAGAAGAAATATAAATTATTAGTTGTAATGCCTAAAAATATGAATCAGAACGACTTAATCATTAGTACAACACTCTACCCTGTTTTTAGTTGTACTACACAGGGAGGACTGTACGCTTTCCGGGAACTCCGCAAGAGGCGTGATATTAGAAAGCATTGTACTGCGCATGTACGAAACTTGGCTTACTCGGTAATAGAAATAGAGTTCTGAACGTTTCGGAATCAGGAATCGGTAGGTCACTCCAAATTTAGTTTTCGGGATTCACGAGGGTTTGCTGGTCCGGAAGTAAGTGACCCCTCTAAAATAAATTAGTGCTGTACCCATGGACTGAACAGGGACTTCAAGAATTAACTTTACATTTTTCTATCATACTAGAAACTTTTCCTGTTCTGTTAATTTTACAGTTTCTCACAGAAAACGTCAGTTTAGCATGATAGTAACTTAGTTGCAAGACGCACTAAAGGTTATTTGGCGTTCTCGAAATCGAAAGCCCGTCAAAAGTTGGTCAGCCACCGCTAAATGCGTTTAACGAGTTCTGCCACGTCGAATCAAAAGGGCACGTAACTCGAAACAGCCAATAGGATAAACCAGCGTTTCCCGCCACAGGGCCTTCAAACAACGCCGAAAGCAAGTCAAGGAGGGGAGCGAGCTATAAGAGGACGTTCACGGCCAGTGAACTTAACTTGTGCGACAGCTTGACTCGCGAGCAGTCCTCCAATCCTTCGGAGCAAAATAGGTATCCACCGGCTTTGTCTGGAGCGTTTCTCAGTTAGACTATATTTGTTAGGGAAATAAGCCTCCAAACGGCTATGCCTGGAGAGAAATCCATTTCATTTAGTTTTGCTAGAATTCTAAGAGGCATAACGCAGGTCCCCTGTGGTAAGCCATAGTAAAGCTCCTTAAAACCTTAAAAATATCCACCATTGTAGTGTGTACGTAATTTTTTTGTTAATCTGCAGGCAGTTAGCATAATTTGTGTTTTATTTATTTTTTTGTTTTTTCCTCCCTGACGAATGCCAGAAGCAAGTCCGTCTGGTGGCGCTGTGGCCATATTAGAAAGATTAAACTTCTATTGGCAAAAATAATGGTTACGCCGGTATTTGCGAAACAGTTGACCGGATGACGGGACACACCAAACAAAAAGTTTTGCTTAAATTTTGTTAAAAACTTTGTCATTTGCATTCGTAAATATTAGTTTTTGAGTGATACTGAATTAATTAATTAATGTAAATCATCTCTAAATAGTGAGAGAGATAATGGAAAACTTCAGGATTCCAAAAAATATTGTTTCGGATATTTTTAGTTTTTTTTAGATGAGCTGCGTGGTTGTAAAATTTGTTCCATGGCTGCTGACAAAACACTAGAATGATATGAAAAAACAGGTTTTTTAAGGGAGGGTGGGGGGGTGCTTAAAAATGTTTTGATCTGTTACATAAGGAGAAAAACAGGGTAAATCTATATGCATAACTTGATTGACATGCTTATTTTTCTCATCGTCATTTTACAAGTAAATATCTATAAAAAAAAAGGTTTTTCACAATATTTCTAATTATAAGGAAACAAATTTGTTCAATATTTTTTAAGGTTACCGAGTTAAGCTATGACATGTGAAAAGATTTCAAAAAATTTCAGAGCGTCTCGAGGTTTGCAAATATTTTAAAGAATTTTTAATATATTTTAACGGATTTCATGGAATTTGATAAGATTTCAAAGGATTTCAGTCATTTTAAAGTATTTTCAAAATGCTCTATAAAATATTTTGAAAGAAATTTTCAAGCCTTTTCCGTTAAAAATTCATGTTAAAATTCTGATGAAACCTTTCTAAAATGTTTCTGAATCCTTTGAGAATCTTTGCGAATGGTTTGAAATGTTTAATAATTTTTGTAAACATTATTAGGTTCTTCGTGAAATCTTTAAAAAATAATTAAAGTCTTTGTGAAATCTTTTTAATCTATCCGATATCTTTGCAATATATTAAAAATCTTTCTGAAATATTCCTAAAATCTTTGCAAAGCATTTGTTAATATTTGTGATATCTTTAGCAAATCGTTGAAATCTTTTTAATCTATTCGAAATCCTTGCGAAGTATTTAAAATCTTTTTGAAATAATATAAATCGTTAGAAAATGATATAACTCTTTTAGAAATCTTTGAAAATCTTTATGCAATATTTGAAATATTGTGTTTAATATTTAATATTTGTAAAATTATTGAAATCTTTGTGAAATCTTTGGGAAATTATTGAAGTCTTTTTAACATACCTGAAAACTTTGCGAAATTTTTAAAATCTTTAAAAGTTATTTTTTAAATGTTCAAAAGCATTCCGAGATATTTATCAAATCTTTTTCACTCTTTGTAAAATGTTCCTAATTTGATTATTCGAACTATTTATTTTACGTACTGGCTGGAACTTTCGGCTCGTCGACCTGATCGGGCTCTTTTTTCGGTGAACTTAATTCTGTATGAAGAAATAAAAATAAATTAGTTTTAGTGCATACACATATGATGTAGAATCATTAAATAGTGATAGTGATTAGTGACTAAGTTTACTAAATAAAAATGTTTCAAATCATGTTAATTTTTTTAACTCAAAAATTTTCAGAATCAAAAGTGAATTGGAAGGTTGTTTACACCAAGATAAAATGATTAATCATTTGTAAAATCAGGTTTTTCGTAATAAACAATTGTTAAGCAATGATAAATGTCATGAAAACAAACTTTCTATTTTTATTGATGAGAAAACGGATGTTCAAGAGCAAAATTTAAATTTTTACAGGATCTTTCAAGGAGGAAATAAGGATCCTGGGTTTGAATACTTCGAAGATAATCAAATTTCTGATTCAGCTACAGATATTCTTAGCTTACTTAAAATTTTTAGTAACCGTGTTTCGAAAAGTAGGTTAAAACAGGTGATACAAATAGTCAAGGATCTCGAAAAAAAAATAGAAAGAATGAAGTTCACAAAATGCCAATATTATATCAGAAAGGTTTTCGAAACAAGGTGCTACACTTATCAGAGAGCTTTGTTGATAAAAATTGTTTACACATTAGTAATATTGATCATAAAATTTCTAAAGTTTTCATGATGACTCAAAGTTATCTTAACAAAACCTTCATATAATTTGCATGATGCCGATGAGGGCTATATTACAGTTTGTATGAAAAAATCAGATTATGTCAGGGATATGGAGTATTTTCATTTTTAAGCGTATATTTTTAAATTAAGAAATTTTAAAGTGCGGTCTTAAATACATACACAACTAAAAATGAAAAGCGTTTGAAGTTGAAAATTTTTGAGAAAAAAAACAGTATCTTTTTATCAACTCTAAATAAAAAAATGATTGAATAATTTTAAAAATAGATCTGTACTTTAATTATTAACTACTGAACTATAATTTATTTAATAAAACATTTCTGAATTCGTTCAAAGTTTAAGAATTTCCAGATTGTTTCTGTTTCAATTCCGAAGGCTTGGTAATAAAAAAATGGACAGGTGTGATTGAAACTTAATAAACTATTCTCAACTTAAAAATAACTTAATAATAATATATTCCTTATTAAAAGCTTTTATTAAATTAAAAATATTGTTTCAGTCTAAATTATTGACTTTTTAACCTATTCAATTAGAGAAAAAAGAATGATTATTTAATATTTAGCAATATTTTACTGTTAATTTAATACGCGTAAAGTAAAGACAAATAATCTGAAGTAAACAATTTAAAACTTAACTTTTTGACACAGAAAGATTTGAATTGTTCAAATTTCGAAATGATTTTAAACTTTCGACTTAAAATTTTTTGATGTTCTACTCAAACAAATGTTCAATTTGTAATCGAAATTGTTGAATTTTTATGTAAAGATAATCATAGAACACTCATTATTTTTAGAAAACATTTGAGTAATTTTAAGAGATATTCAGAAGTTTTGATAATGTTTTAATAATAAAAAATTTAATGCTTTCCTACAATTTTTAAAGAATCCTGCAAATTATAAAAAAAAAATCTTGAAAATCTTCCACGGTCTTTTTTGACATATCAGGAAATCTCTACAAATCTTTTTAAATATTCTGTTAAAATAATTTTTCAAAATGACGAGTCATTTTTTATTTTCCTACGAATATTAAGAAAATATTTTAATTTTTTAGCGCATTTCCCAATTCTTAAAAAGCTTCTAAATTTTTTGTTTGAAATCTGCAAAACTCTACATTTTGTTTTAAATTAAGTTTTGGACACTTGCACGAAATTTCAGTACTAATAGCCAAATTTCGTCGTTACATACACTTCATTAAAGTTATTTGATATCATTTTAATTCTTATTAAAACTTCTAAGTATCTCTTAAAATAACTCTAATTTTTTCTATAAGTAATAAGTGTTCATTTGTTATTTATAATTCCAAATTTGAAGGAATTTTTTTTTCAAATTGGCAGGATTTTTTAAGAGTTGTAGCAAAAAATCTGAATTTTGCAGTTTATCTCCATTTAATTTTAAACTGTTTATTTGAAAAGTGTAAGTATCTTCCTGTTTACACGTGTAAGTTATTAAACATTTGAATACAAAATTTTTTAATTGAAAAACTTTTAAATTTTAATTATAAAAGTTTAATTTTCAATTCTTCCACTTTTAATACTTTAATTCTTTGTATATTTTTTATTACTTAAAATGGAAAAATGTTTAAAATAAAGTTCGATTTTTTAAATTTAAATGACTTGGAAAAATGTTTGCGAACCGTTAAAAAACTGGAAAATGACCGGGAATTTTTTTATTCGATTAAAACGGTCACCCTGAATTAGTTGAGAGAGTCCTAGATTTGTCACGTTTCATTTCGAAAAAGAAATTTGAATATTGTTAGAAATGTCCTTTTTCTAAATCATTACACCCAAAAGCTAATCAAGAAACAAATAAAGTAATTCCATTTTTGTTAAAATTTAAAAAAAGTAATGAATGTATGTTGAAAAAGTTTAGGAATCATGAGATTTTCCTTATACTATTTGAAATAAATTTAATGATAACTTTGTGCAAAGCTCCTTCAGATAGGATGGAGAAACACAAGAAACAAATTTTCACGTTGATCATGAGTTTGACTCTGATAATAATAATAATGAAAATACTATACTGAAATTTTTCTTACCCTAACAAGTGTACTATATGAGTAAAGAAACCTTGAGGAATATTATTTGAAAATTTTTTTATTGCGATTTGATAATAAAAACACGAAAGAAATAATAAAAGAGTAGGAACGGGATCTGGTTAATTGGCTTCTCATTTTTCTTTTCTTTTATACATTTTTGACCAAAAAAATTTTTTGTCCAGATTTTTTTGTGATGCGAATCTTTTTAAATTACAATAGCAACATTTTATGGTGGTTGTCCAAGTTTTTTCTTTGGATTAGTGGTTTAATTTTCAGGAATTCTATACATTAACTTGATTATTGGACATTAAATAGGATTTTAAATTTTATTTTGATGCAATTTATATTTCTTGAATTTTAATTGAATGAAGAGATTAAATTATGCTCTAATTATAGATGTATATGCATAAGATTATAATATATATACTAACCAACATAATTAGGGAAAATCGCCAATGCAATGAGCAAAGTTTTAACACGGATCTTCATCATTCTAAATACTGGTGATTTCTAAATAGCGTGAAAAATTAATAATCTATACCACCTGTTTCAAAATTATTTTAAATATTTGCTTAGTGGATTGGCGTGTAAAAATTTTTGCTCTGATGTATTTCTATTTGATTAATCTGATTAGCCTCTTTGTCAGCGTAAGAATAATGCAAATTTATGGTGTTATGTACAAATTAGATAGAGTAAAATTACTAAAATAAACTGGAATGACATTATTGCATAAGCATGTAAAAGCACTTGTTATAAAATCTCGTTTGCCTTAAAAAAGAATCATAAGTTATCCTCTCAACAGATATTTCTTACGCAATTAATATTTGCTCTTTATCTCTAGACCGCACGTAGTTTTGATTTAAGTTTTACTATATTATTTTTCGTGGAAAAAGCTGTTATATCTGTTATTTCATATTTTATTTACCCATTTACGTAACATTTAAAATTGATTAGTTTACTGGGACCTGAATAGGCGTGCTATATATTTTTTGGATCGCTGAACTGAAATCCGGTCGCAGAACTGTGCCAGCACGTCAGAATTTAGAGTAAATTAAAAAAAAAAGTTTGATAAGCTTCAGATTTACAACCTCACTAACAAGCTCATTAACTTAAAACTTACAAACCCCAAACGCACCCATATCAATCCACAAACCTCAAACACACACACCATAAACCCACATACCCATAATCTACACACCCCGAAGCCTTACACCTCAATTCCACCAAACATAAGCCCTGCAAAAACCCCAAATCTATACATCCCGAACCCTTACACCCTAATCCACCAACCTCAAGCTATGCACAAACCCTTAACCCACACACCCCAAACCCACAAACGCGAAAAACCCACCCACTTCAAACCCACTAACGCCAAATACATCCACTTCAAACCAACACACCCCAAACCCACATATCTCAAATCTGCACACCCCGAACCCTGAAACTCCTAAGTCCCAAACTCAACAACTTATACCCCAAACCCACTAACCCTAATCTCTACACGAGCCCCAAAGCTGAACATCCTAAAACCCACTCACTTCAAATTCACACACCCGAAACCAACACATCCCAAATCTAAACAACCCAAACTCACCAACTTCAAGCCCATGAAACCCAAACCTACACACTCCAATCTCAAACAACCCAAACCCACTAACCCAAACCCATTTTGGACTTCACGCCTGTCATTAATCTCTTATAAAGTATGCACAGCGGCCTGAGGGGTCGGCGGGCTTGAGGTTCATAGGCTTAAGGTTGGTGGATTTCGGATGTGTAGATTTGTAGTGTATCAGCTTAGAGTGTGTAGATTTGTAGTAGGTGGGTTTAGGGTATGTGGGTTTGGGGTTTGTGCAGAGCTTGACGTTGGTGGGTTTGGGGTGTAAGGGTTCGGTATGTGTAGATTAAGGGTATATGGGTTTAGCGTTTGTTGGTTTGGTGTGGGTGGGTTTGGTGTACGTGAGTTTGAGGTTTGTGCGTTTGAGGTTTATGAACTTATGCTATCTAAGCTTGGGATCTATAGACTTGCAGTTGATATACTTGAGGTTTGTGAGCTAAGAGTATGTGAGCTTGGGGTTTGTAGGCTTGGGATTGATTACTTCAAATTTTCTGAGTGGTAGAATGAAGGAAAGATAGATGAGAAAGTAAAAAAACAAAAATTAAAAAATATATCAATCTGGCGGTTGTACATCTGAAGCTTTTTATCCTCTTCTTTTAATTGGCTCTAAATCCTGACGTGCTGGCACAATTCTGCGGCCGGATTTGAATTCAGCGACCCAAAAAACATATAGTACATCTATTTAGTTCTCAGTAAACTCACAAAAAATATTACTATCTGGATGATCAAACTGACCATCTACAGTTTAACACTTCCAGTATGACTATATATTTTTCTCTCCGTGTACTGTAAGATAAACTTTTTGTTTAAATTAGTTCTTATCGATAAAGTAAAATATCTCACAAGTCTTTTTTTAGATTTTGTACGAATCTCGGGTCTTTTGGCGTCTTCGTTTGGTTTTCTTTTCTTAACTTTTTTCATATCGCGCTGTGTTTAGCTTAAAACTTTGCATTTAAACTGATTTTTTATATTTTATAAATGCTATAACTCTGATAATTTTTTTTCTAAAAATGTCATTAGGAACAATTGTTTGCTTTCTGAGGATTATGAATAGCCGTGCATAAAAATTTAAATCTAAAGAAATGGTCCTAAAATTTTTGAAAAGGCTTTAAATGTTTGAATTTCTATCAAAAATGATTGGTCATCGAACTTGTCCTTTCTTTTAGGATCTAAAAGAAGTTTACCAAAGATCGATTGGATCCCTTAATTTTTTCGAGAGTTATTGTGTTGACAGAGGGACAGACAGACGCCATCGTAAAATTTGATTTTTGGATTCAGGGGATCTGAAAAGGTAGAGATCTGTTGGAAAACTGTGCTTTCAGATTTCGCACAATTCTAATACTTTCTCAACCATAAATGATAAAAATGTAATCGATTTCAACAAATTTATATCTCTTTTTTGGGCACACAACTTTTGTGTCTTAAGTCGTTTTCGTGCCTTTTGTCGTTTTCTACAAATTTTTAATTTTGATTTTAGATATAATTTTTATGATCGAACCCATAACTACGCGTCCTATCAAAAAGTGATTCATAAAAAATTTTTAGATGTTATGAAAAATTTAATGTTTTTTACTTTCAATCTTATTTTTCACGAATAAAATAAAAAACCGCGCGTCCTATTAACGAGTGATTATCAAAATATTTGTAGATCCATTTTGGAATTATAATTTTTCTAATTCATCTAGTATCGTATCTTGCATATCTTGGCCATAAAATGAATTTTTTTATTTTTTATTGTTTCTCGTGCAATCAAAATGTGAAAATTTGATTTTTCAAGAAAATCCAAAAAGTAGTAATAATAATCCTGTAGGGCTTTCTATTGATTCCGAAAGTACTGCCCTCCGTTTTTATCTTTTCCGGATAGCACTGCGGCAACCATGGTAAGCTTCTTCCAGAATGGGTGAGGATCCCTATTTGGAGAAAATAGTAAATTAATATTTGGATTCAAAATTACGGGTTCTTCCACTAACATGGGAGAAAAAAGAGGGAACCAAGCTTGAGATGGTTATTGTGGAACAACTAAAATCCCCCTCGCTCCCTCGTTTTTAATCTTCTGAAGAACTATCAATATGATGGAGGACGGACGTTATGCGCAAAAGAAAAAAATCTTCCACGCAACTGTGAAAGAATCTATCGTCATACTATCTGGATTTCTAAACCATGAGATATGTTTTTCGCAGTTCGCGTTAATGCAACTTACAAAGAAGTCAATCTTAGGTTTTCCAAAAGAATTAAAAATTCTTTGAAAATATTTTTGATTCCAGGAGTATTCAGTGTCTGGCTCCACTCTACGGGATTCATGATCTGCTTCTATATTATCGTTGAATGTAATATACGATGCGAATACCCAAATATTTCGATCCTCAGACCAAGGCCAATGCGAGCGCGCGAGTTCATTAAGATTTTCAAATCGTATTCCGCCCATTCTATTATTATAAGAAATTGCAACCGTATTAGCAATGCGTAATAAAATATTGCAGCCTCTAAGATCTAAGGCAAAGCACTTTAAACCGAAAAAACCGCCTTTAATACCAGAATATTGATAGGTACATAATTGTCGCTCCTCTTGAATCCAAAAACCATGGGATCTAACTCCATTACAGGCAATGCCCCACTCTGTTAGAGAAGCATTTAAAAAAAATTCGAGAGAATATTCCGTCGAAAGTATAAAGTTCAATGCCTCGGAAGTATTTCTAAGCCACCACAGTGAATCGGACCTCAGGTTTTTTAATAAAAGCATCTTGTTGTCATAGTTATCATCATTTTTCTCTAAGGCCAAACATTTTTCGTGCTCCAGGACTTTCCTGTGACCCCAACTGTACTTGACAGCAGGACATCAAGAAACTAAATATCCTAAAAATTCAGCAAAAACGCGAATCTTACACTCCCTGGTATTCAAAAATTTAAGCGCTGGTTGATTAACTTTTTCTTTTTTTACTAATGGGCAGCTCCGAAATTATGGTAATTGAGTCGGAAATAAATCCTAAAAATTTGCACAGCGCACTTGGAGAAAATTTGCTTTTTTCTTTGTTAATAACGAATCCGAACTTCTCTAAAGAATCACAAGAAAATCGAACCGATTCTTTACACTCGTAGTAAGTATCTCCAAGAATCAAGAAATCATCTAAATAAACTACACAGCGAATTTCCCGATTTGTCGAAAAAATTACCAAGGATTTCACAATTTTGTTAAAAACGAAAGGAGCCACATAGAGTCCAAAAGAGAGACAATTAAATTCATATAAAGTATTCTTAAATTGAAATATAAGGTATTTCCTGTCTGACTCTTTTATCGAAATCAAGTAGTAAGCATCTTTAAGGTCGATTGTGCTCATAAAACATCCCGGAGTTAAGAATTTGGAAGCCGTCTTCCAATCTTCTAATTCAAAATGTTCTGTGTGAATAAAATCATTAGGTTTTTTCAAGTTCACAATTAATCGAAAACCACCAGTAGATTTTGGAGCGAAAAATATCAGAAATAAATTGCCTATGAGACCGTGAACATACTGAAACTTCTTCTTTCTCTTTTAATTGGCCAATCATTTCTGCAACTATGAAAAAAATTACCAAGTCTACCCGCTAGTTTACCTACATTGACCAAGGATGCCTTTTCTGTGGATATTCCTGCTTACGATTGGTCCTGCGGCTGAATTCCGGTTTCCGATTGTACTCCTGTCTCCGACCACTGTTCCCGAGGTTGCGCGATGATGGTGTCCTGTTCGACGTCGCTGTTTTGAACCCGCTTGACGTCGATGGCATCAAAAAATTTGATTTCTGACAAAGCGGGTTCCTCGAGTTATTTGAATTATTAATCTGCGCTTTTGGTGCGAGTTTTAAAACGTTGTATGATTCGTGCATTAAGCTGCGAGCTTTCATTGTTTCTTGTAAGGTCTTTCCAAACAAGAACTCGTCAGAAATCGAATTGCGTAATATTTCTCTATAAGAAATATTCCGATTTGATGATATCAAATTCTTTCTTATATTGAAATCATCGTGGTGAAGATCAGCTAGCAAACTCCCCACATCGCCAAGCAATCTACTAAGGGCACATTAACATCCAGAGCTTTCAGGAGCACATTGAGACCTTTCCCCACAACTGCCAGGGACGCATTCAATGTGAACTACTTCCCCAAAATTCTGTCGTCTTTAATTGCAGGATTCAATCCTGAAGATTCGATGTCTGAGCAGTTTGATGCAGTTGTATATTTAGCTACTAATTTTTCCAAATCCCCTTTAGGGAGACCTTGCTTTAAGATGTCACTCCAACGGCTCTCAGCTTGCTTTTGAATGGACTCTGACAATATTTTTTCTAAAATAATACGAAGTCCGATAGCTTTAGCACGTCCTCCTTCAAAATAATTTCGTGCCCAGGTGCAGACCTAACTGAAGATGAATCAGACGAGTCAGCGGATTTTGAAGAACTATACTGACTGACCTGATACATGACCGAGACGAGGAAGGTTAGGTTATAACCTGAAAAATAGAACTTACGCATGAAATGTTTTTATTAAGCAGGGGGTTGTAAGCATCATTTGCTTGGGATTTAGGCATCTTGTGGTAAAAGTAATTACTTAAACCAGAAGGAACTCTCACAACTAATTCCTTATAGAAATTGCTGGAAGTCATAATTTCTTCAGGAGATGAAAAAGGCTTCCGGCACGTGGTGTTAGGTTTTATAGTCATAACTATGTCTTACAGGTGAAGGGGAACAGCCTAAAGGGTAACCTCTGAGCACAATATGTAAGGTTTTAAAAATTCACATAGAAGACTTCTTTGATGGAAAAAATAAGGTTCTGTCCATCGTAACACATCTGATATCTAAAAATAAAACAAGAAATATAGGTTATTGGCACTTACTGCGCTTGCGATATTTCCTTTTATAATTCTGCTTAAATCCTTCTTCCAGAAACCGACAAAACTTTTTTTTGGAATCGAAATCGTCCAATCCCGATTAATAATCTACAATCGTTTTGATTTAAAAATGTGGAAATTCTAGTATGAGAAAGAGATACTATATTTTAGGACCTAAAAAAAGTATGCAAAAGCTCGATTTTATTTGTTCATTATTTCGACATTTATCGTGTTTACGGACGGACAGGCAGACACAATTGTGAAAAATTGATTTTCGAATTCAGTATTTTATTCTATTTATTTTTACATAATATCACAAATCTACCTTATTCTTGGGCTTAGAAAGAGGAAAATCAGATTCATTCAATAAAAAAATCTCGGAGAAAAACGTTTCGCACACCTATCCATTATGCGAATATTTGAAATAATTTTTTTAAAAAGCTCATATAGAATGTTAATTTCTTAAGTCATTCAGGAATAAACAGTATTTAGAATAATAAAGATCCTGTTTAAACTCCTATTTCACCGCAAATTTCCATAAATTTCCTGAAATTTATAGGAATTCATAAATTGAATTTTGCGCAAATTACGGTAATTCACCATAAATTACCTATAATATTACCATAAATGACTACAAAATTCATAAATTTCAGGAAATATATATAAATGTTTCAAATTGAATTTTGTGTAATTTATGATAATTTACTACATTTAACTGTAAAATTACCATAAATACCCGCAAATTTCAATAAATTTGCCAAAATTTATATACATTCTTAAATTTAATTTTGGGCAATTTATGGTAATTTATTATAAATTACCTGTAATATCATCATAAATTATCACTGTTTCCATAATTTTCAAGAAATTTATTAAAATATTTCAAATTAAATTTTTCAATAATTTCACAAATATTACTTGATTTAAACAAATATATTTTAAGTAGTTTGCAAATATTTCCGAAAATTTAAGAAGATTTCGATATTCTTTTGAAAATTTTTGTAAATTTCCCAAATGTTTCAAAAATATTTCGCAAAGAATTTCAAAAAGTTCAGAAAGATTTCTCAAAGATTTCAATAATTTTGCGAAGATTTCAAAGATATCACTGCGATTCTAAATACTTCGCAACGTTTTCGGATAGATTAAAAAGATTTCAAAGAGTCTTTAGTTATTTCAAAAAGATTTCAGACACATTTCGAAGATTGCACAAAGATTTTCTAATTTAGCAATTGACTCTTTACGAATATATTGTTCGAAATCTGCGAATTAAAAAGGTTTCAATGATATCCTATTTGACTAAAAAAGTATCAAATTAAAGAATAAGAATATAGAAGACGTATTTTTAATAAAATAACAATAAATCATTTACATTTTTTACTTTAAATGACTTAGTTTTTTACAAAAAGCAGATTAGAATGATTTTGCTTCATAATACTTAGAAATATTGCGAAAAGCCTTTTTTTCAATGGATATTTTCTTAAAGAAGGACAAGCATTTTGTTTTTAAATTTAACCAAGGTACTTATTTTAACACTGTTTGTCTGCCATTTTGTATCCCTTCCTCGACCCTTACTTCTGCTCCCCTCCTCAGCCTCATTTCTAATCACTTCCCCTACTTCCCCTCCCTAATTTCACCTTACGTGTGCTACTTTCGTACCCCCGATTTTTCCTGCTCCCTCTCCTATCATTTCACTTCACTGCACCCTTGTCATAATACCCGCTATTCCCTCTTTCCTTAATTTTCCTCACTTTCCTTTGTTCCCTCTACTTCACTTGTTTCCCCTCACCTCATTTCCCCTCACTCTCCTTAATTTTGCGCTTGGTTCACCTACCTTCACTCTTCTGATTTCCTCTACATCTCCTCTACCTATTTCTTTTACTTGCACTCCTTCGCAAATGTAAGACGGAAGGATCAGTTCCTAATTTTGTCTCACTTTCCCTACTTTCTTTTCATTTATCATACTCTATCCACATTTCTTGTATCAATGTCATCTAATCCTCCTTGATACCCCTCATTTCGTTTATTTCCTCCTCTCATTTCCTTCACTGACTCGTCCTGTCGACATTTACCCTCCAGTCTCACCCCCACGTTTCTTCTATTTTCTCTCCCATAATGTCACCTCTCTTGTTCCACATACCCTTGCCTTACTTCTCCTCACTTCCTCTACTGCCCCACACCTCTTTTTCCCTTATATTTTCTGGCTTCCCTCCCTAGATTTTTCCTAGAACTCTATACCTTCCTACGAATTTCCCCTACTCTACCCTATTTTCTCTTATTCCCCTACTCCCCCATCCTCATTTTTACTTTTTTCACTGCGTTTCTCTTACTGTAATTTATCCCTCCCCCTCATTTCCTTTTACACCAGCCTTCATTCTTTCTAAATCATCTCGTATAATTTCCCCTCTCCTTTTCTATTTCTACTCCGTGCTTCCCCTTACTTTCTATGAATTGTCTACTTTCATTGCTTTTGATTTTCCCTAATTCTTACTTTGAAATTTTCTGTACTTCACCTTCTCTCACTGTCTCTATCTATCTTCTAATTCTCTCCAACTTCTCCTAGTTCCTTTCCTCCCATTTTCTCTATGTACTTCCCCTTCTCTGTGTGATGTCCCCTGTTACACTTTCCTCCTCTATTGATACAACTTTTTTTTTACTTTTCCCTTAAACATATTTTCAAACTTCTTCGCTGACGGGCTAAAATAAAATAGCTGCAATCTCAAAACTCGATATTACAAAATTTTTGATAATTTTGAAGATTTCCAAACATATAAAGATTTTAAAAAGTTCTGAAGAAATTTCAAGAGATATTCCGAATTTTTAAATAATACATGGAATTTCAAAGTTTTTCAAGAGATTTTCAATTTTATACAATCTCCAAAATCTTTATGGATTAACAAAATTTCAATGGATTTCAAGGGATTAAATTAATTAAATTTAATTGTTAACTTTGTACATCATGAAATCATTTAGTTTACAATACTTCTTAATACAAAATTTCTGAATTAAAACTGCTTTAGACTTCATATTTAAAAATGTAAAATTCAAAATGAGTTAAACCGGTGGTTTTTGTTTTCAGTTTAGTTTTCATTACTTTAAAAAAAACTTTAACCTTAAGATATCGAATTTTTTCATTTCTAACCTGCTGAAAAATGTTACCAAATCGAGAAACTTCCGAGAATTTTTTCCTTGATTCAAATGGCTACCCTGATAATAGAAAAATCTAAAGGAATTACAAATTTTTGAAAAGTTTCAAATCATTTCGTATAATTCCACAGATTTTAAAGATTTCGAAGATTTTAAATAATTTTATAATAATCTGAGGATTCAAAGGATTTCAGAAGAAATTAAAAGATTGTATAAAATTTGCAAGGAATTTTAATTTAAGCAAATCTAAGGGTTTCTAGATTTCAGTAAAGTTTAGGAAATTTCAACAATTTCAAGAGATTTTAAAGATTCTTGGGTGTTTAAGAGGATCTAAAGGGATTTTAAAAACTACCAAAGATTTTAAAGAGATTTCGTCTCATTTCCTGGATTTAACGGAATTTAAAAGGGTCTTGAAGATTTTAAAATTTTAGAACGAATTTAAAAAAATATTATTTATTTCAAAATATTTTACAAGATTTTATTCTATTTTTGTAGGATTTTGAGGATTTCGCCAGATTTACTAGATGTGACATATTAAAAGATATGTATTTGAAAAGGTTTTGAAGTCGAAATATATTTTTTTTAATCTTCTAATATTTTATTTTCAGGTGCAAGGAATATTTTTTTTAATCTTCTGATATTTTATTTTCATTTGCAAGGAATTTAACGAGTTTTAAAATTTTTAAGAGTTTGCAAAGAATTTCTTAGTATTTTAGGAAATTTTAAAGGATTTAAAAAAGGAACCTAGGATATTAGAGCTTTTTATAAAGATTTTGAAGGATTCACACAGATTTTTTAGATAACTTCAGGGAAAAAATGAGATGAAATTTTAAGGTACTGCTAAGGATTTCTAAGAATTTAAAAAATTTTAATGGATTTCACCAAATTTGATAGGATTTCAACAGATTTTAAGTGATTCGGACTCTTTTAGGATATTTGGGCATCGACGGTGGCTCTCAGGATATTTTGAGGAATTTTCCAGTTGTTCAAGAAAAATACAATTTCACACCATTTATTACAAGCACTTCTTTAGGCATAAAATTATCCAGTTGATTTTAGTAAATTTTAAGAAACATAAAAGAGATAAAAATAAAATTTAAAATCCTGTTTCATGTCTAATAATCAGGTTAATCTGCAGAATACCTGAAAATAAAACCATGCATCCAAAGATCAAATTTGGATAACTACCATAAAATATTCCTATTGCAATCTGAAAAAAATGCCCCTCAAAAGGAAAAGAAAAAATTTTGCTGCTTTGGACAAAAATAAAAAAGAGGAAAGATAAATAAGGAGACAGCCCATCAAACCCCCTTTCTTCTCTTTTTCAAATTTTTCAATAAAAAATGATCAATTATGAACAAGATACCAGCAAGAGACTGAAGTACCTCATTTGGAAGACATGACTAACTACTGGACAGGTAAGCAATAGCCCTGAAATGCAGCTGACAAACCTCGCAGCTTTAGATATTTCATTGGTCTTGAAAAGTGCAAGTAACTGAAAAGCTCAAGGTCAGAACATGGTGCACAACTTCTGATACAGGTACCTAAAGAGCATGCAGCATGCGTTGGCAAGGTGTTTTTAGAAAATCATTGAATACCCAGATATGACGCCAGGCTTTATGCTCCAGGGTACTACGTAAATGTAACCTAAAAACCAGACGCTCAAAATGCATCTGAACTTCGAGCGATAGCCTATCTTCTAACAATTTATGAATGCCTTACAGCTATCATTGCAGATAAGGTATATTCTCATTGCGATGAGAAGGACATCCTTACAGAAAAGCGGAAAGTTTGTGGTAAAAACTCACGAGACAGGAAAGATCTAGTCACTATAGACGCTGTTGCCATGACTCAAGATCGTAAGAATTAAAGGAATTTACACATGGCATATATCAACTACAAGCAAGCGTTTTCTTTCGTGCTGCATGAATATTTGCTTAAAGTCTCAAAACTTTCTAAAATCGTGTGATGAGGCTTTGTGATACAAGAATCAAATACTTTGATCATAGACAGCCAAAGATAACTATATCAATACGCAGTATGAATGGTATATTTCAAGGAGACTCCTTCAGTGCACGATGTTTCTGATTAGCGTTGAATTCATTGAGAAAAACACTAAACATCATGTCTCATGGGTTTCGAATATGCGACAATGAGGATGGTCATCAAGTGACCGATCTTCTTTACATGGAGGACCTGAAGCTGTTCGATAGTTCTGCCCAGACCTGCAGCAAGTGATCGATAACGTAAAGTAGTTTTTTAATAATATCCATATGGAGCTTGGACTACATAAATGCAGAATATTGCATTTGAATATAGAGGAATTGGGGAACGCAGAGTAACAAAACGAGTTCGAAAATGACAGGGAGGCCATGGCTGCGTGCGATTCATATAAATACCTAGGTATTCTTTAATCTAAGGGCATTTAACAGACGATATTTAAAACTATCCTAACGAATGTCTTTAGAACGAGATTCAGATTGATTATGAAGATTTTTCTCAACTAGGTAATAAAATCAGGGCAATCAACACCTATGGCATTCATGTCCTCGATCACTCTTTCGGGTAGTTCTACCAGCACATATAAGGTCTACAGATGATGCATTAAATATCAGGGAAGAAACCATAGAGGAATTAGAATTACAGCAGAGACAAAAAGCTGCCCACGGCAAGCAACCCAAAACATTAGACCAACATGAAATAAATAGTGAGACTTCCAAAATTGAGCTAAAAAGGGTATCCTGTATCCAGAGATGGAAGGATTGGTCATTGCCTTACAGGACAAGATTGTCAGCACCAAAAATGATCGTAAACACGTGTTACGTCAACACGTACTTGATTGGTGCCGATTATGTGGAGATACCAACGAATCCATCGAGCACATTATTGATGGCTGTCACGTAATGGTTTAGAGAGAAGATACAGACAGACATAATGATGTAGCCGACATTATACATTTAATTGGCCCAGCCAATTAAACTGACATCGTGATCCGAAAAAAGGTGGAAGAGTCTACATCATTGACATTGCTGGTCAACATTTGCAGTTAGCCTATACAACCAAGATCCATTAGTATAGCGAGTTAACGCATTAAGTGAAGACCATATGGAGGTATTAGAATCATATATCTACAGTCTGTCAAGTTAAAGCGTGGGTGGCTTTACTCGCAGTCGGTAAGGTGTATCGACATGATTTTGGTGTCAAAATATTAAGAAGAGCTCCCT
>NC_046665.1:125716966-125727866 GCF_010883055.1 Belonocnema kinseyi
AGGGAGCTCTTCTTAATATTTTGACACCAAAATCATGTCGATACACCTTACCGACTGCGAGTAAAGCCACCCACGCTTTAACTTGACAGACTGTATTTATCCTATTGTGATTGCGGCTACAGGCAGTGCGCATACAACATGTTCTGAACATCTTGAACATTTAGGAGTCAGTAGGGTATTGACAGTAGCTCAGAAGGCGATTTTATTAATCACCTGTCGCATTATAAGAGACTTTCTTGACCATCAGGAAACAAGCGACTAAAAACATGTGGAGAAAAAGATAGCACCTTTGAGAAAGCATCTAGAGGTGACTCTTGTCACCTCCGACGCTCGCGGACACTCTTCAAGAATAGCACACGATGCTCGTAATTGTATACCTACAACACAATCGCAGGAGGTTTCACGAATCATATTAAATTAACTTATAACATTCTTATCTCATCATGCTGCAGCATTGCCACTGACAGGGTTTTCCATGCTAGATAGGCAGAATATAAAGACGAAAGGTTGATTCTCGATAATCGTCGGTGCGCTTCTGAATCTACCTCTGGGTGCAAATCATGAAGGCCAACGGTGGTGAGCTACGTGATGGGCTGCTAGATCTCACTGGGATGCCCGGAAGGGCTACTATCTAGCCAGATCATTAGCAATAGTCGACCACTTCCACAGTAATGCCATGGAAGCGCATCAATTTCCAAATCCATTATGATGAGTACTTGATACGTTGCCAATTTAAATACGAAATGGGAACGACCACAACTTCTCTCGACGGGATGACCTTTCAGCAAAAGTTTGTATCGAATTTCCCGTGATTGAAAATAGTAAGGCGAGATAATCTGAAGCACCAAAGGCGTCAGATAATAGACGGGAACCTCCTCCACAGGAAAACAGCCAACCAAACAAGACCCTATGTTAGGACTGCATTTTTCTAGCAGCAACAGGGTGCATAGACCAAGCAGAGGATGAATTCATATGTCGGAAATGAATGGATACATTATATGTCAATTTTGGACAAAGGCACGAGGAGGATCCTTCTGGGTCCTCCTCCGACTTCAGGAGAAGTCGGAGTAAGTAAACTCAAAAAAGAGGTGCAATGACAACTATCAGCACCTGTAGCGCAACACGCTCTGTGTCTTATGTTGTGATAAGCATGAAACTCAGAGGCTACTAAAAACTATGTCCCAAGAAAGATGCTAGGCCCTCCATGGAAGTTAGATGTTCAATACGAGATTAGAATAGTGAGAGCAAAACTGAAACAGTTGTACCAAATTCGAAGTGGCAATCGATCTCAGAGACTGACTCGTCATGTTTAGAAGATCCTTCGCCCACATAACATTATTTCAAGAACATCTCAAATCCTGAACGAATTGATTAAATATCTTGAACAGAGGCTCATGGTTCTGTGACGCGCCTAAGATGAGTTAGGAAAGCGATCTTGAGAAGTAACGACAATTGACTTTTTGGCAGACGAGAAACGTTTTTTTTGCGGACTTCAAGATGGAAAAAATAAGACCCCTAATTATGATGATCCACCTAGGGCCGAGGAAATGGCCAGGTATTGGTAGAGGGTCTGGGGTACTCAGAGATCAAGTCAACTGGGTATGACGTGACTTCCTCTAGAAAAGGAAAGAGTTGCACGGTTGCCTGGGATGAATAGTTCTTTCTCAGCCTTCAGTGTAACTCATATCCTGAAAAGGTATAAAAACAAGAAACTGTCGGGTGTCGATGGAGTGCAGAGCTGCTGCTGGTACAAACAACTAGAGGTTTTATACTCCACCCTTGCTGAGGAGCTTCAGAACAGTCGAATGACCCAGATCACTTGTCGTGTTTTTTGATGGACGGCGTAATGCATATGATACGCAAAAAATAGATGCTGCTAGTTCTAGTGATTACCGGACAATCTATCAATATTTTTAGGGGAACAGCGCCCTCCGCAAAGAACAAAAATGTTGCTTCTGAATCTCCAGTGATTGCAAGAACCATGCCACGATTGACAGTATGACTTTCTGACTTACGCTTTGCACTGATAGTGCAAAAATATTAAATGTTTTAGTCGTGCAGTGATGAGGGATACCCGAACCTTGCCCATTAAACGAGGAATCTTCCAAGGTGACTTATTCAGCGCACTATTGTTTTGTTTATTATTGGACCCACTGAGTTGGACACTAAGCAAAACGTCCTGTGGGTTCAAAGTAGAGGTGGAACTGGCTAAGTCTGAATTCACGCACCTTCTGTACCTGGATGACAAAACTGTTAATGCGAGGACGACCGTGTTCTGATTAAGACGTTGACTGATCAATCATACAGGTACCTTGACATATTGGAGGCAGAGCATTTGCTCTATTTTGCAATTGAAAAGGCACTTAAAACTGCTTTTTCGGGTCGCCTCAATCTGAATCTGGCGTCTGACATCAGTGCGAGGAACATCACAAATGCATTAAATACCTATGTCATTCCACCCCTAACATATTCTTTTAGTTTAGTCACCTAGTCCATGGCTGACCTCGAAAGGCCTAACAGAATCATCCACGTAAAAATGACTGAGCACCGAATGCACTATGAATGGACAGCTGGTAAAATAATGGTTGTGCCATGCAAGCTTAGAGGCAGAGGTAGCTTAGACTTTTGTCGATTGTGTGACTCTTTGGTTACGCAATTGCGCGAATATTTTCAAAACAGACTAACATTTCACTTTACGACTACATCTGTAGAGTTGAACTTGGACTTGGAAGCTTCTAATGTGTCCCCTAAGGGTTTACATTTTTCTTGCACCTTCTTCCCTATTCCTTTACACCCCCTCCCCAACACACTTACTTGGTAGTGGGAGGGGGACCTACAGTTTAAGGTGGGTTCCGAACCACCAAGAGCAACAGCTTTAAGTATTTAGAGAAACCTTTTTCTCCAGAAGTACCGATCCCACGACTCTCCGGAGATGAACAACTCCCTTGCTAGGCTAGTGTTCACCGCATGGGCCGCCGAGGCTCTTCCAGAGTGCAAGACGGGAATCGAACCGGCAAAGCCGACGGAGTGGCTAGCTGCTTCGTGGCGAGGTAAACAGCGTTACAAGCAGCATCCCCAAACTTTAGATCTTTCTTGCGTTGATAACGATTCAGAAAACCTTTAGTTAAAGCGGAAAGGAATATTTCCGCAGCCTCTGTTATTAAAAAACCCCTCGAATTATGTATTTTCTCCAACAAAGTAAACTCAGTTGACAATTTACGAGGGATTTTCTGAGTGTGAAAATGCTTCATAATTGATTTCCAAGTTTTTTTTGTATTGCAATTTAGATTTAATTAATGACTTTTAAAAAACGTGTAGCAAAATGTAAAAATAGTATTTTTTAACAACTTATTTTTATCATCCTAATTTAAGAATACTACACATTTAACAAAGCTTGGCATTTAATCATTTTCAACAGTTTAATTAAGCTTAAATTAATTATTTTTAAAGCTTCTAATTACGAAAAATATTGACAAATCATTTTGAATTTTATTGATGGTACATTATATGATGTATCTTAAAAATTATCATCTTAAAAATCTCTAGAATTTTAATTTAAAATATTTGTTTCAAACATTTGTATTTTTAAATGCTAAATCAAAAACCTTATCACTTGTATGATGTTAGGTTTTTTCATGAGATAAAACTGATAAAAAATGTACAGTTTTAAAATACTGTCGGTTGTAACGATATTTGACTATTAATATAAAATTAAAAAATGTAGTCCTTAAAAGTGAGAAAAACAAATCTAAAAACCTATTAAAATTCATACCAAATCTTTACTATCCATTGAAATTAATTTTAAATCTTGAGAAAATTTAAAGAAATTCTTTGAAATCACATGCAATTCTTTATAATTCTTTAAAATCTTTTAAATCTCTGAAATTTCGTTACAAATTCTCTAGATTTTAATGCAATCCCTTGAATTAGTTTAAGTTCATGGAAGAATTGTAAAATTTCTGAAAACGTTTAAAAACTTTAAGCAATCCTGCAAATAATTAAAAACCCTAAAAATTGTATTCATTTATTTGATATCCTTTTAAATTTCTAGAAATATTTCAGATTTTTCAAATCTTTTGATCTCTTTTAAAAATTAGGGTTCGAAGTGTAAGACACTTTTATCTTATCGATTGGTGAATCGCGGTACGCTTCAGCACATTATCTTTTACGAATAAATAATATGTTTATTTTTGTAATCAGAATATATTCGAAAAAAAGAATCTTAGCTTTTACAGACAAAAAAGAAACCTAAGTTCGAAAAGGAACTTTTTTTAATTGTTTGATGAATCAATGGATCATAAATTATTTTGTGTTAATAATAAATGTCCCATAAATTTAATATTTGAGCGCAAAACTTGATCGAAATATTATGCTTTTTTCTTTTATATCAGTAAATAATGAAACTTTATAACAACAAAACAAGTCTTCAATAAAAGCTTTAGATCCATTAAAAATACATCTCTTATATTTTTATTTTTTAAATGTCATCTTTTTAAGAGAAATTAAATAACGTTGTAATCGTTATTATCCGAAATCTTTGAAAAATCTTCGGAATTCTTTGTAAAATATTTAAAGAATGTTTTCGAAATATTCAGTAATATTCGTGAAATTATTAAAATCGTTGAGAAATCTCTTCAATCAATCTAAAATATTTTATTATATTTGTAAAATCTTTATGAAATATTTTGGAAATCGTCTACAATTTTTTGTGAAATTTTTTAGTATAGTCGAACTCTTCGAACAGTATTCAAATCCTGTTGAAGTCTTTCAAATATTTGGAAAATCATTGTAATCTTTGAACAATTTTTCTGAAATGTTTAGAATTCTTCGCGAAATATGTTTTTAATATTTCCTAACAGTTGTGAAAGTATTGAAATCTTTAGGAAATCTTCTGAATCTATTATGCGAAATCTCTCTTAAAGTCTTTGAAATATGTCTGAAATCTTCGTGGAATATTAAAAATCTTTGCGATTTTTTTTAAATTTTCGAAAAACTATTAAAACCCTTATGACATCTTTGAAAATCTTTGCGAAATATTTAAAATCGTTGCAAATTCCTTTTTAAATCCTTGCGAAAAATTTGGTAAAATTTGTCAAATTTTACAAATTTTTAGGAAATTCTTAAAGTCTTTTTTATATCTTTTAAATCTTTCCGAAATATTCGCGAAGTATTTGAAATCTTTGTCAAATCTTTTGAACCTTATAAAAATCATTTAAATCTTTCTGGAATCTCTAAAAATCTTTGCGCACTATTTTTGAAATGATTGGTGAAATTTGTGAAGTGATTTAAAATATTGCTTCGCTGCCCTTTTTCAGCTATTCTAGCTATTCAAGAAAATTTAACAAAAATTATAGATTTAGAAAATTTTCCATAGATTTCAATACTTGCACAAATATTACTAAATATTTCAGAAAGATTACTCAAAGATTTAAATGATTTTGCGAAGATTAAAAAGATTTCACAAAGAGTCCACAAATTTCGCAAAGATTGTAGTTTCGCCAAGATTGCAGTTAGATTTTTAAAAATTCTCAAAGCGTTCAATGATGTCCCTAAGATTTTAAAAAGATTTAAATAATTTCACAAGTATTATAAAATATTTGGAAAAAATTTCAAACATTTCACAAAGATTCCTAAAGATTTCAATTATGGAGAAATCTTTGGAATTTTTTTGTGAAATATTTTTTTAATATTTCGTAATGTTTGTGTTAGTAGTGAAATCCTTGGGAAGTCTTCTAAATCTATTATGTGAAATCTCTATCAAAGCTTTGATATATGTCTGAAATCTTTGTAAAATCTTTGGAAATGTTAGCTACTCATAATCAGTAGAAAATTGCTATAAGCACTATAAAATGTTCCTATTAAAATTCGAAAGAAAAATTCTAAAATGAAAAGAAAAAATATATATTTTTAACAAAAATAAAAAAGAGGAAAGAAAAAGGAGTATTTTGCATTTTTACCATTATCAAATCACAATAAAAAAAGCATTTAAAAAACTCTTATCAGGGCACAAAAAAGAGAGAAAAAATTCGAGCAGGCAGTAACAGCAACAAAACCACGATGCTCTCTTCCGTACACCCAATAATCCAAAAAAAATGATATTTTGTTTCATGTTTTAATTTTATTTATTTATTTGTTTGCCTTGAATAAGGTGCTCTATCAATGCCGAAAAGTTGGTAATTATTTTTTATTATCGTTTTTTTATTATGGTCTGATAATAATAAAAATAAAAAGGCGAAAGAAATGAAAAAGAGAAAGAAGGGGATTTGGTTGACTCCTTTCTCATTTTTCTTTTCTCTTTTTTATTTTAGTCCAAAAAATAAAATTTTTTCTTTTGTTCCTTTGAAATTTATTTTTTCAAGTTTCAATAGGAATAATTTATGGTGGTAGTCCAAATTTGGTTACTGAAATCTTGTATTTTCAGGAATTCTGCACATTATATCATTTATTCCGAATTTTTTCTATATTCAAAATTCTAAAGAAATAAGCAATATATTCATAAAAATAGTGGAACAAAATATAACAATCATAATAGTTAAAAAATTTTACATTTCACTAGTTAAAATGACTCTAATTTATGTACATGTACATGTGATTTAATTAACTGATTATTAATTATTTCACTAAATTTAGTCATAAATTGTATAGTAATTCATAAAAAGTTTCGTAGAAAAACACTAAATTTTAAATAAGGAATTATTACTGAAAACTTTAATGAATTACAGAAAACTAAATGATTGAATTTAGCTGAACAATTAATAATAAGGTAATTAAATTTCACTATAGCTGAATTTATTACAAATTATTTAATTGAACCATTTTCTTTCTTGAAACCATTATTTTGTTTAAATTTTGTGAGTTTTAAAACAATTTCAGTTCTCAAACAATTTAATTTTTTTATTATTTTATTTCTCATGCAATTTTATTTCATTATCAATTTTTTTTCAATTAGTTTATTTTTTCTTTAATTTTATTTCTTCAACAATTTTCTTTCACATTTTTTCAAGTGGTATTATTTGTTTGAATTATATTGTCGAATATATTTTTTCCCTAAAATTTTATTTCTTAAACAATTTTATTTCTCAAACCTTTTCATTTTGTGAACAAATGTTTCAGTTTGTCAAACAATTTGGTTTTTCAACCCTTTAATTTTTTTATATAATTTAATTTTTGGCATATATAATTTTTGAAACAATTTCTTTTTTAAGAAATATATTATTTTTAACAAGTTTATTATTTTAATATCTGATAGATTAATATAGTTCATTATTTCATTATTGCTGAAAATCGAGCCAGAGATATCAACTTTGTTAACGGATTATTCATAAAAAAAAAGTTTTATCTATTATTTTATGTGTTATCTATCCATTTACGTACCATTTTAAATAAATTTTTTAAAAAACAAATATAAAACAGGGAGATATAATTTTGACTGATTTGAAGCCTAAAAATGTTAAAAATACTTTTACGATCATTTATAACATTTTATAACATTTAATTTGCACATAGTATCATAATTCTACATTATCATTACCTCTATAAAGAGGCTCATCAGATTCATCAAATACAGATATCTGAGACGAAAAAGTTTCACACACCAATCCATTATGCAAATATTTGAAATAATTTTGAAACAGTTTGTTGAAAATATTAATTTGTTACGCTATTCAGAAATCATAAGTATTCAGAATAATGAAGATGCTTGTTGTAAATCTATTCATCGCATTGGTGGGTTTTCCTAATTGTGCTGGTAAGTAAAAAAATACTAATCATATACATATACAAATATTTTATATATATTTCAAAGATTTAGCAAAGAATCCTCGTAATTTTTTTAAAAGACTTTTCAACGATTTTAATACTTCCACAAATATTACTTAATGTGTAAAAATATTTTGCATAGAATTGCAAAGATTTCAATGATTTTTTTCAATATTTAAACCATTAAGGACTAAACTTTCGTTTTTCTAACAATTTTTTCAGCGACATTTTCTGCTACTGAATCGATTTAAAAAAACTTTAAAACAATGAGAAAAACAGTTGTCTAAAATTGAAGATGGCGATGTCCAATATGGCGGCTTAAACCCAATTTTTTTTAGCTATTTCTGATTTTCCTTAATGGAGCAATATGTGGAAATAGATTCTCATACATGTATATGTATGGAAGCATTTCGATTTTCATAAAATATCGCATGTAAGGGTTTTCGGGGCCGCTAATGGCAAATCCGAGATCAGACTTTAAAAATTCAAGATAGCGGATCCAATTAGGCTGCCGAAAATGACTAAAACATTCTGCCAAAAATGTTTCCATGGATTTATTCATCACTTTGCCCAACTCTTACAAGATGGAGGTGAACATTTACAAGAATAATTTTATTGATTTATTTTTCATTTATTTTAAAGTTTAATTTTATTTTCATGCGAATAAGGATTTAACCCCTTTTTCACAGTAAATGTCGCAGTCAAACAAGTATTTTTTGTGATTACATTCACATTGGATCCACCATCTTGAAATTTAGAAATCTGATCATGAATTCGTCATCAGCGGCCCCAAAAGTCTTCATGTAAGAATGTTTATGAAAATCGGAATTATTCAGTCATTTTGGCAAACCATATTTGATCCGCCATTTAAATTTTTTTAAATATTATCACTGATTCGTCATCAGTCATCTTGAATTTTAAAAATCTGAATTTGGATTTGTAATAAGCGACCCGAAAAACTCCTTCATACATGCATTTATGGGAATCCATTTAAAAATATTGATCTAATACGGAAAATGAGGAATAGCAAAAAAATTAGAGTTTTAGCCGCCATATTGGACATCGCCATCTTGAATTTCGGAAAATTAATATATAGATTTTAGAGCTTAGGGTCTATAGATGTAAGAGTTTTAGTTTTTATCGGTTGAGGAAATTTGACATTAGAATTAATTGTTTTTAAATTTTTTGACAATCAATTTTGTAGCAGAAAATCTCGCTGAAAAAAGTGTTGGAAAACGGACGTTTGGTCTTTAGCGGGTTAAACGCTTTTACAAAAATTTTTTATACTTTGCAAAGATTTCAAAAGATTTCACAAATATTTTGGATAGATTAAAAAAGTTGTACAAAGATTCGAATGGTTTTCCAAAGATTTCATGAACACATTCCAAAGATTGCGGATGGATTTAAAAGATTTTAGAAATACTTCAATAGAGATCCCTTTAAATTAGAAAATACATAATCCAAAGCGTTGAGTTAAGCTAACCCCCTTGCAAGTCACATTGCGCCATCTAATTTTAAGGTACATGTTCAGCGTACTATTATTCAGTCTCACCAAAATCTTCTGCATGCCTTAATTTCACTGCCACAACAACCTTATCATTTCCAAACCCACGCACCTTCACCGTCCCAAGATCCACACCTTATTTGTCAAAGGGGGTCATACTTAGACATTCATTCTTAAATGTAATATACAGCCTAGAGAACCTTGCGGATCCTTGCCTAACACCTGACCTAAAATGGACTCATGGAACCAGACATTCTATTGTCTATTTATCCTCAACTATGAAAAATACATTGCTGCCTTAGGGAACTAAGATGAACAGTTGGAATCACTGTTTTCATTTTCTCTACACTTTTTCGTAAGAATGACTACTATATTAGTTCACAAATGTCCCAGTTTATTTTTCTTAGTTAACTTAATTTAGTATAAGTTTGAATAGTATGTTTAATTAGTCTACCTAACTAAGCATTAATTTATCGGCACCTGAGAAAGCAGTTGGATTAAATGTATTCACTAAGTAAGCTTCATTCACCAGTTACCAAAAAATCTTTTTCAGTAAGACCAGCGGAAGAACATGTTGCTTCAAGTCAAGGTGACGTTAAATTTCCGTTTGCTGTGATGAACTAATAATTCCAAAACAGTTATTCCTGTTTATAAAAAAATTTCTATTTATAAAGTTATTTCTATTTCTTCTTATAGAATTTAGTTCGCCGAGAAGAATGCCAGGACAGGTCCATATCCCGATAGATCCTCCCAGTACGTCCTATGAGAATTATTCGTCACAACTTTTATCTGACGCGTCCACCTTCGAGCAATCAAGACACGTGTTAAAAAATATTGACTTGACTCCCATAAGCCAATACGGAAGAAGGCAGTCCGGGCGAAAGAATTCCAGACGAAGACAGTCCGACAGGACGCCCCAAGAAGCAGGGCTATCCGAAGCATCAGCTTCCGAAAACAAATTAAACCTAAATTTACATAATGCAATAAGAAAAGGTATTTTCTACCAAGACAAGCGTGGCTTTCATCCGATCCTCATAAATGATGGCACACTTTTCGTTCTTTTTTATGGAATCATCGTCGGGAGAATCGACGGAGGAATGATTGCTCCAATATTTAATGGTGCTCACCAGATAATTAGGATAGACAGACACCAAGATGACAAACAATTTATCATGGACGAGAATCAAGCTCGAAGTTGGGGTGTGTTCGAGCGTTGCGATGACTACTTCCAACGTATGAATGAAATCTATCAAGCAGATGCTCGGCTTCGAATGAAACCCAAAATTTAAGTCGAATTCGAATATATTATTTGAATAATAATTCAAATTTATATTGTAAAAGATAACTATTTCTGCGAAAACCTAATTATTTTTACGGCTTGATAATAAATCCAATAAGGATCCAACATTTTTTAATTTTTGTTCTTTGTTTGCAAATTACAGTGCGTTCAATATAATAGGGAATAATGCTGTATCTACATGGAAACGATTTCAGAGCTTAATAGCATTTTCCGCCAGCGCATTGTAACGTTTTTACATTCTTACAGTCTGTCAAGTTAAAGCGTGGGTGGCTTTACTCGCAGTCGGTAAGGTGTATCGACATGATTTTGGTGTCAAAATATTAAGAAGAGCTCCCTCT
>NC_046665.1:125727966-125748597 GCF_010883055.1 Belonocnema kinseyi
TGAAAGAGGGAGCTCTTCTTAATATTTTGACACCAAAATCATGTCGATACACCTTACCGACTGCGAGTAAAGCCACCCACGCTTTAACTTTACAGACTGTATCCTTGTGAGAAGGTATTGTTTTTATGTAAAATTTCACTTCATCGGTTTTCATTAAATCTCCACGTTTTGAGACCCTCTGAATCGGAAAAAAACGATTTTTACGAAGGTGTCTGTATGTCTGTCTGAACTCTGTAGGCAGCGCATAGAAGTCAGTGCATTATCAAAATTTTTGAAACCATATTTTTTTTAAGATTTAAAAATTATATTTAATGTTATTCATAGTACTCAGAAACTCGAACAATTTATCCTTTGGCTCTTTTCTATAAAAAGAAAACTATCTGAGTTAGAGCATTTTCAAAATCAACAAAAAAACAACATTGAAAATAACAAAAATAAAATTTTTGCACTATCGACGCAAGCTACGAAAAAAATAAGAAGACACATGCTTGCAAAAAAATATGCTCGCCACGCAGGCTAAATATAATTGCGTGCTTCGTTTCGCGCCACGTTTGGGCGCGCCCAGGACGTTTAATGCCTACACTTTAACTAAATGTTTTCAAATATCGTAAATACTATAAATTAAATCAAAAACTGTGATTTAAACTTCTCAGAAATTAGAGCCCTAAATTGTAACTAAAATTCTTTTCGATTTGTTTTTAAAGAAGGTTCTCAAAGCACCTACGGCTTTGGCGATTACATTTTCATTACCAAACTCGCGCTTCGAGTTCAATAACTTGTGTTCAATTGAAAAACTTCTTCAAGATAAATTGTAAATCTTGTTAAAATCTACTAAAAACAACGCTTTAAACTTGTTGTTTTCCCTTTTTCTTGAGAACTTTCAAAATGTTGAAAAGCATATAACTTTTTGAAGTTTGATCGAATTTAAAAATGTCATCAGGATAATTTGCGAATTTCATGAGTTGCAAGAATTCCATTTATTCCGTGAATTTTGTTAATGCTATAAATGTCGCGGATTCCCTTAAATTAATGAATTCAGCAAATTCCGTGATTTTCATAAATTCCTTGAATTCCGTGAATTTCATGTATCTTGTGAATTCCTTGGAGTCTGTCAATCCGTGAATTTATTGAATTTCATTAATTTCGTGATCTCCTTGTCCACAATTTTCGTTTTACAACCGCCCTTGTACATGTATTGGAAAGCTGGATAGTGACTTTGCGATTTACAACATTTACAATACATCTATTGCAATTTGCTTATTTTAATACGGTGTTTGAAATTTTTTCTTACGCTTGTATTGTAGAAGTCTTGTAGAAGGGTTGTAGAATTTCAAACATTTTTAACAGTGTTGATTGGTTAGTAAATTTATTACGAGGGGTGTTCAAAATGTAAGTTTCCCTGCTCCGGGAAAAAAGAAAAACACAATTTTCAGGTTAAAGTAAGATATCTATTTATTGTATGACTTATAAACTATTTTTCTACATAGTTCCCTTGGACTTAAATAAATTTTTTATATCTGTTCTCAAGCTTTGACAAACCTTGTTTATAAAAATCCGTACCCTTTTTTTAAAGAATAATTTTAAAAATTCTTTCACTTCATCATTTTAATTGAAGTGATGGCCACCCAAACTTTCCTTTAACTTAGGAAAAAGAAAAAAGTCACTTGGTGCGAGAACTGGAGAGTAGGGTGGGTGATCAAACATTTTCCATTTGAATTTTTCCAGGCTGAAGTCTTTTTTGTTTGTGATCATGTGAAAGCAGGCGTGGGACCCACCTCGCACAAACTTTACGGTAACCAAGATGATCTGTGATGATTGTGTGGATTGAAGTTCGACAAATATCGATTTCAGGAGGCATCGAGTCCAAAATTCTGTCAATTGTAAAGCGCACGCAACTCACAAGTTGCCACGTTTTTCACAGGTAGCTCCATGGTTTCCGAGACGGTACTCATGAAAAACATTTTTTTGGCAGCTAAGACCCGTTCCACTCCTATCAGTATATCCTAAACTAAAACTATGTTCGATCCCAGCTCGCTAGATGGCGCTGGGGTAAAACGGCAGACTAGAGAAACTTACTTTTTGAATATCTCTCGTATATATTGTACAAAAGGGTTCAGTATCTGCTAGCCCAAGGTCAGAGAGATGTTCGAAGACAATATTTAATGTTGTTGTTGTTGACAAAGGATTCAATTTTCTTTCAAGCTGTTTAATCTTCCTTCTGCGACTGCTAAAGTAACACATTCCTTCTCTAATTTCCTGAAGCTAAGCAGAATCCTTTCAAAGGATTCAAATAGCTGCTTTCTGTTCAGCTAAAATGGCATCCACTTTTACGTCCATTAATCTCAATAATGTTGAATTATTTAAATTAAATATGATCTGTAAGTTTTGTATTTTAATCATAACGTAATAAACAGTAGCAAGAGAGAAATTCTACAAAAAGACCAATGTTGTAATCGAGACCCAGGTGTTTGAACAATCAAATTAGATTGATACGATCTCTTGTCGCAATTAAAGACAAAATTAGATCATGGAATGTTTAAATATTCTGAATCTATTAAAAGTTGTTTAATCGAATTCTGGCTTTCATTAAATTAAACAAAAGTCGAAGTTTGTGAAAGTATTTACTGGATAAGCAGTACGCCGATCTGAGAAGTTTGTTTAGAGTATAAAGCAATAAAATAGCTTTTTTATTTGAATTTATATTTTCAAAGCATCAGCAAAAGAAAAAAGAACACTTATTTTCGAAAAAATAGAATAAAATTGCAAACACGGTATTGGAATGAGGAAATTTCAATACACGTTTTTTAAGTCTTGTAAATCGTGAATTCGCCGTCCAGCATTCCAATACATGTATTAGAACGTTTATAATACGAAAATTGTACACAAGGAAATCACGGAATTAATGGAATTTAAGAAATTCGCCCAATTTAAGGAATTCTCCGAATTCACGACATTCATAAAGTTCACGAAATTTATGAAATACGCGGGATATATGACGTTCATGGATTTCACAGAATTCAAGGAAATAAAGGAATTCATGAAATCTATGGAATTCGCGGAATTCATGAAATTTTACAGAAGTCACGGAATTCGCAGAATTAGTGGGATTCAAGGAATTCGCGCAATTAATGGATTTTACGGAATTCAAGGACTTGACAGAATTCACGAAAATCACAAAATTTAAGAAATTCATGAAATTCAAGGAATTTGCGAAATTTATCAAATTCTTGTAATTTACAGAATTTGCAAATTTCATGGAATTTATGTAATTCGGGAAATTAATGCAATTTGCAAAATTCACGGAGTACGCTTAATTTATGGAATTCACAAAATTCAAGGAATTCGCGCAATTAATGGATTTCACGGAATTCAAGGACTTGACAGAATTCACGAAAATCACAAAATTTAAGAAATTCATGAAATTCAAGGAATTTGCGAAATTTATGAAATTCTTGTAATTTACAGAATTTGCAAACTTCATGGAATTTATCGAATTCGGGAAATTAATGCAATTTGCAAAATTTACGGAATACGCTTAATTTATGGAATTCACAAAATTCATGGAATTTACTCAATTCCCGAAATTTACAGAATTCATGGGATTTGTGGAATTCATAGGACTTGCGGAAATGGCCAAATTCATGAAATCGAAGGAATTCAAGAAATTCACGGAAATCATGTAATTTGCGAAATTCACGAAATAGGCTTAATTGATGGATTTAACATAACTCATGCTATTCGTGGAAATCATAAAATTTACGAAATTTGTAGAACTCACGGAAGACATGGGATTTATAAAATTTTGGGACTCGCGGGATTTGCGAAATTCATGGAATCGATGTAATTTGAAGAATTCACAGAATTCAAGTAATTTTAAAAATTCACGGAATACACTTACTTTATGGAATTCACTAAATTCATGTAATTCATGGCATTCACGGAATTCATGCATTTCGCGAAATTCAGGGAACTAAAGAAATTCAGAGAATTTACGGAAATAGAGGAATTAGCAGAATTCACAGAATTTAGGGAAATCACGGAATTGATAAAATTCAAAGAATTCGTGGGAGTCCATAAATTCCGTGAATTCCGTGAAATCCTTGAAAAGCATGAATTCCGCGATTTCCATGAATTCCTTTTTTTCATGAATACCGTAAATTCAAGAACTCCTGTGAATTCTGGAATCCAATAAACTTCATCAAATTAATTATTATCGTGAATTTCTTAAATATTATGAATGCCTTGAGTTCCGTGAATTCTTTGTCTTCCGTGAATTCGTTGAATTCAGCAACTTCCTTGATTTGCGTGAATTATTTGGATTGCGTGAATTCCGTCAATTCTGCGAATTTCCTTATTTTCTTGAATTTCGTAAATTGCTTATATTGCTTAAGTTCCTTGATTTTATTTAATTCCGTGAATTCCGTAAATTCAATGAATTTGTTGAATTCCACGAATTCCATGAATTCTGTGAATTTCTTGAATTCTGCAAATTATTTGAATCTTGAAAATTCCTTGTGTTCAGGGCATTCTTTGAATTCCTTGAATTCCGTGAATTCCATTAATTCCCCTAACCCCATGAAATCCGTGAATTGCGAGCCTTAAATGAATTCCGTGAATTCCTTTTATTCCATAATTCTATTAAATTTACGCATTCCTCAAATTCTATGAATTCCTTGAGTTCTATCGAGACGCGTGTTATATAATATACAGTAACAAAAATTTTGGCGCCATCAGAAAATTTTGTTGTCAGGAATAGAACATCTGAGAAATGATTTACATTTTTTTGCTTCCAAATGTGTTGACTTACTGGCTACTGGACATATATTATAAAATGATAATAGATGTGAGGAAACAATACATGTAGTGGAAATTTGCAACAGAAATTTTTGACAGTGTAGACACAATTATTTTAATTTTTAAAATATTTGAGAAATTTGATAATCATTTTTGAAATTACATAGGTAAATTTTTTAAACAATCTGAAATCTGGAAACCAACTACAAATAATAATTTCGTGATGAAAATGTGTCGAGAGTATATTTCATGAGTCATTTTTATGGTAAGAAACAATTTTTAATACGGGATTTTACAATCTTATGCGATCATTTATAAGCAATTATTAATTATAGAGCATTCTAAACTCAAAGCGGCACGTATGAAAACATAACTGATAAGGTTATAATCTTCGAGTATTGTATTAACCTATCCATTTCAAAAGAAGTCATTAAATTTCATCTAGTTTGTACACAATACCATAAATATAAATTATTCTTACAACTTAAAAGGGAACAACTCACATTCATCAAATACAAATATTTTTTAGAAGGAAGTTTCACTTTAATTGGAGTATCAATTGGTTACGTTATTCAGAAATAAATAGCATTTACAATAATGAAGATCCTTATTGAAACTCTATTCATCGCCTGGGCGATTTACCCGAATTCTGTTGGTAGATATAGATAATAATACTATTTATGTTACAGTAAAAGTATATAATCCGGCATTATATATATATAATCCCTAGGCATTATACTGGGTGTCTAAAAAGTTCCGGGACGGTTGGATATTTCCTCAATTAAAATATTTTTCAAAAAGGTGAAGGTCATTCCTAAAGTGAATTTCAACGATAAATTCAATTGTGACCTTCATTTTGACCTTGAAGTTGACCTTCATATCTTCTCAAGGGTGAACTTTGTTTTTTTTTTTAAATTAAAACCCCCTTTTTTACATCTGCAATCGATAGAACGGAAAATTCTACGTTCAGGTTTGTACCCAAGTCATAGGTCAATTGTAACGTTCAAAGTCAGTTAGAGGTTATTTGAAATTAACGAAGTTTTGCAATAGGTCAGTGTAATTCCTGAAGTAAATTTCAACTAGGAATTCAATAGTGACCTTTATTTTGACCTTGAAGTTGACCTTCATATCTTCTTAAGGGTGAACTTTGTTTTTTTTTTAAATTAAAACCCCCTTTTTCACATCTGCAATCGATAGAGCGGAAAATTCTACGTTCAGGTATGTACCCAAGTCATAGGTCAATTGTAACGTTCAAGTTCAGTTAGAGGTTATTTGAAATTAACAAAGTTTTTCCAAGAGGTCAGTTCAATTCCTAAAGTAAATTTCAACGAGAAATTCATTGGGAAGCTCTGTATTGATCTTGGTAATGATCTTCAAGGTTTTTTAGAAATTTTTTCTAAGAAGCTTACGTTTACGTTTAGCATTACCCAGAAACAATGTCGTGGACGTAGCAAATTCTGTTCCCTTTGGGGTGCTTGATTAGCTTGAGTCTCCTTGCCTTTCACGTTTCGGGGTGTTTAATTTGCGTGAGTCCCCTTGCCTCTCACGCTTCAGTGAAGATGTTCGAACTGAAAACCTTAAGCTTCTTAACAAAAAGCTATGCGTTTGTAAAAATGATTACGCATTACGAATCATCTCCCTATCAATCAAATTAGCCTGTTGCAGAATCCGAATCTGCAATTCGTCTAAGCTTTCCGGTTGCGTTGAGTATACTTTGCTTTTCCAATAACCCACAAAAAATAGTCGAGAGGTGTCAGACCACGAGATCTAGCAGGCCACTCGATTTCACCCCTTCTTCCAATCTAGCTTTGAGGGAACTGAGTATCCAAATGTGCACGAACCTCCCTAGCATCATGAATACAGATACCCTCTCTCATTCCGAAAGTGTAGCTTGCGCCATAATAATCTTTTAGTGGAAGATAGTAAGTATATACTCGTAATACGTAAATTTAGTTTCGATTCGTAATATTCGTATGGAAAAACGGTATAGGACTTATGGTATCGCCTTAGGTATTGACTTAGGTATCGAAAAACGGTATAGGACTGTATAACTCTTCGAAGATGAATAGAACTCTCACCAGAACACTTGGAACTTTTAATGAAAATTTTCTTTATGATTTTACAATATTCAAAACGCTGTAACCAAGGAAATAACCTCTAACTGACCTTGAGCGTTACAATTGAACTATAACTTGGATACGTACCTGAACGTAGAATTTTCCGCTCTATCCATTACGGATGTAAAAAAAGGGGGTTTACATTTAAAAAACAAAGTTGACCTTCAAAACGACATTAGTCAACTTCAAGGTCAAAATGAAGGTCACCATTGAATTCCTCGTTGAAATTTTCTTCAGGAATGACCTTCACTTTTTTAAAAAATATTTTACCCGAGGAAATATCCAACCCTCCCGGGACTTCTTAGACACCCTGCATATAATCCGGCATTAAATATAATCCCTGGGCATTACATATAATCATGTATTATATATAATCCGGCATTATATATAATCCAACATTAGAAGTGATCACTAGGCATTATATATCGTGCCTAACAGAGTCCAAACAAAGGTTGTAATACCCTTTATTATGCCAATTCCCTAGGAATTATATATAATGTATAAGCATAAAGCTTTTTCAAGGAAAAATGTTTGTACATTCTTATATTTTGATTAGTAACTTTTTTAAATTTTGCAATTTTCCATTTTCAATTTTTTTTATTTTTCTACCACGCGGATAACAAGATTTTAAAAGAATTTTTTCAGATTTTTTTCGTCTTTGATTTGTCGACGTTTCAGTAGTTTTGAAAAGAATTAAATATCATTGAAATCTTTAGAAGATTCAGAAAATTGTTAAATGAAATAACATTTTCTGAAGATTTGAAATAAAAAATTAGAAGCATTTTAAGAATTAAGAAGGGTTTAAAGAGAACAATAAAATTATCTATAGATTAATTGTTAAATTTCAAAGGATTTCTTTTTTTGTTTTTTTGAAAAAGTGATTTAAAAAAACCGGATTTGAATTAGAAACTTGAAAAAAAACTTCTATTATGCTTAACGAATAAAAAAAATATTCAAAAAATTCAAAGTTAATTTGAAACCTGTGAAAAATTTCATTTTTTTAAATGTAGATTGTTGAAGATTTTCAAAAAGGAAGCTGAATTAAAATTGCGAAAGATTTCAAGAAATTAAAAAGATTTTCTTTAGATCCCCAGAAATATGTTTAATGATTTTTTTGTTTTGAAAAATTAACTTTAAGATAACGTGCTAAGAGATTTCAAAGTATTTTCCAAACAACTCTCAATAAAGAATATTTTGGAAACTTTTGAAAAGGAAAAACATATAAAACGTTTATATATCTGAAAATATTCCAAATCATAGTGAATTTGAAAATTATAAAAGTTTTGAGAAAAATATAGATTTTTTACAATTTTGTAAAAAAGAAGCTTTTGATGAATTTGAAAAGGTTTTGAGAGAATCGAGCAATACTCTCTAGATTTATTTTGCACTAAAGTTATTCCAAGCTATAAAATAAAAATAACCTGTAACCTGTAAAATAACCTGTAACATTTTGAAAAAATAACTGTGCTGACAAAAACGTCCAGGTTTTTGGGACCCGTTGTAGCACTTAAGGATTAAGATATGAAGATGTATTTTCTATTATTCATAATGAAAAGCATTACAGAAAAAGTATTTGTTGAAAGAAACTTTTAATACATTTTTTGGATTTTTAAAAAAAATGCTTAACTTCAGTTTAAAAAAAAAACCACTTTTAATTTTCTTTAAAATTTTGATAAAAATAGTTTACAATGTGCCCTAAAAGCTCTTAAAATATAAAATAGAATCTCTTCAAATTTTTAAGAAATAATTAAAAATGTGTTTAAAATTTTTCCACTTCTAAATTGTATTTGTTTAAATACGAATAATAACTGATTTTTTAAATAACAGCCCCAGAAGTCTATTTTATAGGGTCACAAAAAACCCCACAAATGAAAAACGAATTTTCGAATTTTGGCGCTAATTATACTATTTTCTAGTAATAATTAGATGTTAATTCAAATTATTAAAGCAATTTATTGCTTTTTAAAGGAATTTTCACTTTGAATAGATTTCAGAAGTCGCTGTTGTCCGTATTATTAAATTTATTTTTAATATTTCAATCAGAGTGGGATATTAATTAAACAATCATCTTAAAAACAATTGTTAAAAATAATTTGGTGTTATTTTTAATAATATTAAGAGCCTTTAAATAATGCTAGAAAGTTGTAGTATTTTTCTGAAATATTCAATGTATCATCTACTTTTTGCAATTGACGTGAGGTAATAATGGGCGCGAAATAACAAACCTAATCGTTCAAACAAATTATTATTGTTTATAACTATCTTTTCCTGTGGTAATGCTAAATTGTTGCGTTTTTTTCTGAAATTTTCAACTTATAATTTTCATTGTACTTAGAATGAAGTAATAATTAATGCAAATGTGCAAAGTGCACTTAAAGTTTAAAATTTGAAAAACAGCAAATATTTATCATTAATAAAGAAAATAATTATGAACAATTATAATTTATTTAAGCAATTATATTTGTTAAATTTCATACATTTTTACCTCACACAAATTAAAAAGTAGATAAAAATCAGAAAATTATAAAGAAACACTGTTCCTTTGCAGCATCATTCTTCGAAAATATTGTGATAAATAATAATAAATTGTTCACACATTTATTTCTTTTAAATTTGAATCATTATAAGTTTGCTCTTACTAATATTTAGAATGCCTAGGAATTATAGAATTCCTAGGGATTATATAGAATGCCTAGAGATTATATATAATATCTGTTAATGTGTATATTAAGTTTTCAATTGCATACTTTGACTGAAATGGCTAGGCATTATATATAATGCCTGGATTATATACTTTGCCTTTTATTTTTTTTTAATGAATTAATCTCACCGAAAATAGTTCCCGATCAGGTCGACTAACCGAAAGTTCCAGACAGTACGTAAAATAAATAATTAGACTAATTAAATTTACAATTTTCTACTGATTATTGGTGGCTCATTTTTTACTAAATAAGTTTGTAGTTTTTACTTTACGACAAAGGCGTACCGTCAATTTATTTGAAACTGACTATACCGATGTATTTTAATTTGGAAAACTGGTATTATAACGGGATTTCGTTTTTATTTTGAAATTCATTAAAATAAAATATCTCTAAATAAACATTATATAACAGAAAAAATACATGTTTTGTCTCAAGTATATTTTCTCTCTCTAAAATAATCTTTTTACTAGAAAAATTACATTTTCCCAAAATGATGCGTAGCCTTAACTATTACCGTCTGGAAAAGATAAGGGAAGCGATAATTTCAATAACTTTACAAATATTACCAAATATTTCAAAAATATTTCGCAAAGATTTCAGAAGATTTTAATCATGTCAGAAAAATTTTTACACAAATTTTACCATATATTTTGCTAAGATTTAAAAAAGATTCAACAACAATTTCAAATATTTCGCAAAGATATCAGATAGATTTCAAAGATCGCACACAGATGTCAAAAGTTTACTAAAGATTTCATAAAGATTTCACAAAGGTTTCGAGAAGGTATTCAAAATTTGACAGAGACTTCAATTATTTAACAAATAAATAAAAATAAGTAAATTTTGCATACTAATTTTTCGAAGAATAAACAAATTTCACAAAGATTCAAATTATTTTACAAAGGTTTTAGGTACATTTCAAAGGTTGAGCGAAGCTTTCGTATTCGCACTGAAATTTCAACGATTCATCAAAGATTTTGACCAAATATTTCAAATATTTTCCAAAAATTTTGGATAGAATTTAAAGATTTCAAAGATTTTTCGAAGATTTCACAAATGTTAACAAATATTTCGCAAACATTTAAGATATAATTAAACGATTTCACAAAGACTTCCATGGTTTCTAAAAGATTTGAATGATTTATCGAATATTACAAAATAATTAAAAGATATTTCAAATAATTTGCAAGAATTTTAAATATTTCGCCAGGATTTCACAAAATTTCAATTAATACCCCAGGACTTAACAAAAATTTCAAATACTTTGCAAATATTTCAGATAGATGTTAACGAGTTCACAAAGATTTTAATGATGTTCAAAGATTTCAAAAATTTTTAACAAAAATGCTAGATTTCACTAAGACTTAAATGATTTTTCAAATATTGCAATCACTTTTCGAATGTTACGAAATATTTCAAATATTTCCCAACATTTCAATGATCTTGAAGATTCAAAATATTTCAGATAAAGCTGAATGTTTTCACGAAGACTTTAATTATCTCGCAATGATCTTAAAGATTTAAACAATCTTTGCGTGAAAATAATAAAAAAAGCATCTTCAACAATTTCAGCATAATATAATTTGGATTTGCTATTCAATTATTCTACTTCACATTTATAGTTGTTGAAACTTAATCATTTTTATTTCTTTCCACAGAATTAAGTCCCTCGAAAAGAGTGCCCGATCAGGTAGATGAGCTAAAAGATCCAGCCAGTAAGTAAAATAAATAATTCGTATAATGAAATTAATATTTTTTCACTTATAATTAGATAATCATTTTTTACTACTTTGTTTGTAGGTTTAAAGTTCCGAAAAGGGAATACCTTCGATTAATTTGAAACTCACTATAAAGATGTATTTTAATTTCTTGAAAAATAAGGCGCGACCGTGCTAATAATATTACAAATATTAACAAACATTTCAAAATTATTTCAAATATTTCGCAAAGAAACAAATAATTTTTCAAAGAATAACAAAATTCTACAAACATTTCAATTATTAGAAAAAGATTTCAGATGTATTTCAAAGATTTGGCAAAGATTTAGAAGATTTTCTAAAGATTTCAATACTTTCGCCAAAATTAATAAATATTTTTAAAACATTTCAAAAATGTTTCCAATGTTTGTAGAAAGATTTATCAAATATTTCAATGATTTTCTAAAAATTCCATAAATATTTAGCGATGATTTCGGATAGCTTGAAAAGATTTTACAAAGACTTCAATTATTTCCCAAAGATTTTAATGATTTGACGAATATTTACAAATAATTTGTAAAGATTTACAAAGTTTTCAGCTAGATTCCAGAAAAAATTTATTAATTTTTTAAATATTTCAAATATTTCGCAACGATGGTTTGAATAATGTCCCAAAGATTTCAAAGACTTTGAATTGACTGAAAAGATTTTAGAGACTTAAATGATTTTCCAAAGATTCCTATAATTTTATAAATATTACAAAGTATTAAAAATATTCCCAAAGATTTCAATAATCCTAAATATTCTAAATATTTCGCAAAGATTCCAAATATTTCGGATAGAGTTAAACGATTTCACACAAAAATAATTAAAAAAAGAAAACATTTTGAAAGCATTTTTTTTGGACTGAAATTAAAGAAATCAAATCACTCAGTTCTAAAAACGTATAAATTTGTATCCGGTTTACTATTTAAATCCTTACAGAATTTTTTCAAAGAGTCTCTAGAATGATTTTAACGTCAACAATATTTAGCAGGTAATGAAGTTTGAGAACTTTAGTTAAACTGAAACCGAACTTTCAAGATGGCTAGAATGGCACTCGAAGCAATTTAGGGAATGGAAAATCGGACGATCGTCCATTTTGTCCCAGGTACCTGCGTACGGTTCCCCCACTACGGGGCTTCCCCTCACTCCACTGAAATGTTGCCACCGAGCCTGGTCAGAGGGAGTATTTTGTTCCACCTCTGCATCGCCCCCACTCTTTCTGTTCTCTTACCATCCGGAGGGGTATCGTAGTTTAAAATAATCGAATTGATGGCGCTCTAATCAGGTAGGCCTGTTTTTTCAGTGCTATGCATTCGCAAAAACGGTAAATATCCTATTGTAAGAGATTTCTACGAGAAAAATGTGTAAAATTGATCATTTAAATGATAAGCACTTGTAGCCGAGTAAATTATTTATTGGGTTAAAAGTTTTTTTTTAATTATTAGTGCGAATCTTCAGTTAAAAAGAAATTATGTTCAACAAACGAGATTTTTTTGATCAAGTAAATTTATTTCTGACTTAAAAGATGCATTTTTAAATGAAAATATAAATATTTAACAGGAATACTTAAATGTTCAACTTAAGAAAAACAATTCTTAAATAAGGAGAACAACTTTAAAAGAAAAGACTCATTTCCTACCAAAAAAGTCGATTTTTTAACAGCATACGTGAATTGTCAACGAAATATATGAACTTTCAACTGGAAAAGACAAATTTACTGTCAAATTATTGGATTCTGTTCTAAAAAAGGTCAATTTTCCACCGGAAATAACTCTCTAATGTAATAATGAAATTTTTTAGGAATTTGAATGATTTTAATGATTTTGAAGATTTAAAACAAATCTTATGCGTTTTCAAGAATTTCTTAAATTTTTTACAAAGATTTTGAAGTATTTTATATAATTTATCAATTTAAAATTAGTTTAATCTGATAAACAAACCTAAAATAGTAAAATTAGAAACTTTTTTGATTGGGCATTTAAAAAAAAGAAGATTTAAAACAAATTTCTTTAAATTTTAATTTTTGCAGTTAAACAACTTCAGTTTAAAGTCTTAAAAATTAATCTGTTTGCGCATTACGCATTTAAAACTAGTATCCAGTCTTATCAACATTGTCGGTAAGCCTTCGCTTGACTCTACCACAACAACTTTATCACTCGTACACGTTAACCCACGCACCTTTACTGTCCCAAGATTCACACATTATTTGTCAAACGGGACCATTTTTAGACACTAATCCATGAATATAACAGATAGCCAAGAGAATACTACTTATTCATCAGTTGTCCATTCACCCTTGCCCAAGTGTATTTTTCTTAGTTAACTTTATATTCTTTAAGTTAAAATAGTATGCTAAAGTAGTCTACCTAACTTAGAATTTACTCATCCACAAGTGAAAAAGCAGTTGAATTAAATGCATTCTCTAACTAAGTAAGCTTCGTTGAACATGTATTAAAAATTCTTTCCAGTAATACAAATGGAAGAGCTTCGTCTCGTTTCAACTCAAGATGTTGCCGAACTGACGTTTTCTATAATAAACTGTTAAATTAATAGGACAGAGTTGCAAGCAAAAAAGAAAAAAGTTAAATGAGAAAATTCTGGGGTAGGGGGGGGGGGGTGGCCTGTATCATCAGACTGCAGATTCGTGCCTGCAGTAAAATAATTAATTTTTAGTCACTACAAGGCAAACCTTCTATTATGCTGATTTTGGTGATTACTTTCTATTTCTTCTCGCAGAATTTAGTTCATAGAAATAATTCAAAAGATAATTTCACCGAAAAGATTGCCAGGTCAGGTCTACATCCCGGAAGATCCTCCCAGTACGTCCTATGACGAGTATTTGTCACCACCTTCATGTCCACCCAGTATATTTGGAGAGCCGAGGCCGTTTTTGGAGAGTTATTAGGTAACGATTCTGCCACTATTTTCCTGATTGTTGAGAATATACTGATCACGAAATGTGGTTTCTCCAGGGGCAGTCCCGGGGAGCAGGTGTTTATTTACTCATTCGAAGTTGTAAAAAAAAAAATGATTAAAATAAGTCATAAGGTAACGGCTGAATCTTTCTGTGTTGAATGTCAAGACAATTTGAGAATGTTCCGTGCAATTGACAGAACAATATGCCGGTGCGGAAGGGGCAGCAGAACGATCTAGAGTTGTAAAAGAATATGGCATTTTAAAGTTATTTTGTAACACCCGAATTTTTTATATAACATTCTACTCATTATTTAAAACATATATTCAAAGAGGCAGAACAAAATCTAGGGGATAACATCCTGGCAGAACATCGCAAACTGCCCGGTTTTGACATTGGTCATTGTGCGTCGGTTTACGGCCCTGACACTGCGAGCAGAGTGGCGTAAACTATGTCTCTAGTTACGCTACTGATCGTCTTCGGAGCACAATGTTCCGTGCAATTGGCAGAACAATATTCCAATTGCATGGAACATTATCTAATTGTCTTGGCATTCAACACAGAAAGATTCAGCCGTTACCCTATGACTTATTTTAATCATTTTTTTACAACTTCGAATGAGTAATTGAACACCTTCTCCCCGGGACTATCTCTGAAGAAGCCACATTTGGTGATCAGTATATTCTCAACAATCAGGAAAATAGTGGCAGAGTCGTTACCTTATAACTCACCAAAAACGGCCTCGGCTCTTAGACTAGTAGAAAATACGGAAAGACACGGAAAGGCGTGACTTTCAAAAAGCAACCCAAAGAAAGGCAGGTTGGACAAAGGCAGGCAGTGCTGAAAAGTATCTACTACCAATATAATCGCGGCTTTCACCCAATCGTCAGAGGGGATGGTACAAATTTAATTGCTTGTTATGAAAACATCGTCGGGAAAGTCGACAGAGAAATGATTGCTACAATATTTAATAGTGCTCGCCAAATGATCAGGATTGACAGAAATCGCAATGGTCAGCGATTTAATATGGACGAGGAGGAAACTGTGAGTTGGGGTGTATTCCATCATCGTGAAAAGTTTATGCAACGTGTGAATCAAGAAAACCTGGGGAAAATGAAATCAAAACCCCAGCATTTATAATAGATTCAAGTAGAATAAAATGTATTATCTAAATAATACAAAATATTATATCTGAATAATAATGAGTAATAATAAAAACCTAATTATTTCATTGGATCGATAATAGAACCAATAAGGATCCTACATTCATTAAATTTTGTTTCTTATTTCCAAATTAGGTTGCATTCAATATAATAGGGAATGAAGTTATTTACTTTGCACTATAGACCGTCTTAAAGTTCGACTCTATGTAGAGCATTAAAAGTAGCTAATTTCGGGCTACTTTGCTTTCTGCCTTTTAAGAATAGATGATTGATTAGTTTAACCGACAAAGCAAAACTCGTTGGTAGTTCCGCCAAGTAAACCAACACCACAAAACAGTCCCCAAGTACCATCGTACTTGACTGTGATGGAGAAGAGTTAAGGCAGAAAACCTGAAACGGAGTGTGTGTAAGGAGTTGAGAGGTCCGGCAGACGTGGCTGAGGAGCTTGACATGAGCACGAAAACACTGACGAGGAGGGAGATTGTTCTTGGGAAAGAATACTGGGAAGAGAATAAAGGCTTAATTAAAGAGATGTTGTCCATTATCGAGAAATCGGACGATTGCAGCGATAGCCTAAGGAATATGCCCTTGCCAATCTGGATCAATGTAGAAACACTAAAGGAACAAATGTTCGGGCTTTATCCAGCCATCGGGTGTCTCGGGAATTTTTATAGAGCTGTTTTATTTTATGCTAGCAAATCTATCACGCAGAAGGCAGCGAAGGCTAAAAAAAAAGAAAAGGACACGAAAAATTGCAGGCAGACGGGGATTTAGACCAAAAAAGCTGCAGAGACTCCCACTCCCCAACATCAGAAGTCGAGGAGTCTGTCAGAAGACACTTTCATGAAATTGCTGGTGAGCTCAGGGTTAGCATCACAAAAATACCTCATGATACCTAAAATCTGGGTGGGTGTTATAGGGGCCCAGATCACAGAAGGGCATGTTGGAGATGCGGCAAAGTAGGCAATGGAGCTGTGATAACTAACCGTGATGCCGAAGACCAACAAGCCCGATGCGCGGTGCTACCGATATACTCAGGACGATAGGTGCATCCGAAATGATTGGTCAAAACAAAGAGGTAATAAGGCCAAGCAGGCAAGAAACAAACTGAAAACTGAAGTACGGCGTACTGGTGTCAATAATCTGCAACCCGAAAGTAATGCACAAGCAGATCCGGGGTTGTAGTTTAACACGCGAAGGGGGGTTTTATTCAGCATCAATCTGGCACTATCTATTCTAAGAATCACCTTACTCAAATAGGTGATTGCTAGAATGGGTGTCCTTTGCAAGATTTCTTATCCTACTACAGAAAAAGCAATTAGTTCGAACCACAAAGGCAAGGCAAGTTAGTAGTCCTGCCACTAAATACAAGACTATACATCAGTTCAATCAAGAAAAGCAAAACACTTTCGTAGTCCAGGCAATAGTAACTCTTGTCATTACGGTCCGCTTTTAGTTAATTAGACTGTAAAAATATTTTCGATTGAGAAATTCAAAAACACTATAAAAAAAATTAATGCCCTAGCAACGAAATAATTGTTTTTGAGCAGTTTTGGTCGTTCTTACTAAAATTTGGTAGCGACTACAAAAAAGTAGCTGAAGTCACAAAAGAATTCATTTGACTCTAACAGAAAAGTTTGTTAAGCACTTTTTGCTTATTGCACCAAAAATTTTGTTTAGGACACTGAACAGGCAGCCACGCATGTGCTCTCTTTTGACTCATGGTGAGGCGCTGTCCACTTTTTCATTATGATGGATTCGAGCGAAAATCACCTATCTTTATTTTAATCGTTAATATTATTCGAAGTTGTTTAAAAGAAAATAAAGTTGAAAACAGAGTTGTGTTTTTTCCGGAAAAACGTTAGGATGACTGATGATGTGATCCAACAGATTTTAAATGCATGGGGCCTAGGATCTCTAAAAGATCTGTTTCAGGTTATACTTGGACTCCAAAAGTACGAGAAGTTCTGGAATCATGAACTCCAAAAATACGATCGTGAAAGGGACTTCCACTCCTGAGACGTTTAGATGAGGGGTTAAATGCGTGATAACGCACACAGGCCTACTACGCGTATGCGTATCTCAAATTTAAGAGAGTGCACCCCTGACTCTCAAGACCACGACTTTTAAACTTCACATGTACTGAATAGCGAGGGGTCTATTTAAAATTAGCAAGTAGTAAACTTGTAATATCTCATTAACAATCAATTATTCAAAGAAAGCAGGGGGGCTGGAGAAGAAAATTCCACTCGCTTCTTTGGATTTGGGACGGCCGTATCAGTGGAACGCTCGTTAATTCGGAACTCGTACTTTTGGAGTACGAGTGTCAATTATTTGCACATTTTATTATTCTTTGTATTTAATATCTCGAATCTCAAAAATATACTTGAAAGTAATTAAGAAAATATTTGAAGTATCTTAAAGTATTTAAGAGCGACCTTTCATTTAATCACTATTTCATATAATCACTGAGTATTCCGAATGTCTAAAAAAGCATTGTGTTGAGCTGACAATTATTTGCTTAATGTAACCAAATAAGTTTGTTTAATCTACAAAAAATATTGTTGTGCCAACCAAACTTTTTGGTTAGTTCAACCAAACGCTCCGAAAAATGAGTTAGTTCTATCTACAAAACGATTTTGTTCCTTCAACAGCAACCAAAAAATTTGGTTAGGACAACCAAACTTTTTTTCGGTTCACTAAATATTTTCCTAGTGAATATATCAATGTAGTATAAATAAGCAGAAAAACATAAACAAACCAGCGAATGAGGACCTTGAACATTCTTTCTCAATCACTTTTCTAGCCCCCTCTTAGCTCCTTAATCAACTCCTCACCCATTTCACCCTACGTTAGAATCTTCACCTCATTCGCTTGTCAGCTTCCCTCAACTTCCATTCTTATTCGACGTGCATCCTATGCATATTCCCATGTTTTCTCCCCTCATTCACATATTCTACAGAGTATGTTCTCTTCTTTTTCCCAATACAGCCCCTCCCTTATCTCGATTCCCAATCTAAATCTTGGTATTCTGGTCCATCTTCTCTCTCCCCATCCATTTTCTAAATACTTTGATACAACTTTCTCTTTCATCATCTCAAACGATTTATTATATTTTGATTCCTTTGTCGTTCCCTATGTTTCCATTAATTGTCTTTCCCTGTCCCTTGCTTCAAATTCTTGATAGCTTTCTCCATTCCCCTGTCCTATATCTCTTTTGGTAAGAAACTCCCTCATTGTTCCTCCCATCTTCTTAGTTCTACCGCCCTCCATTTTCTTTTTTCTACCTCCTTACATACTTTTACGCTAACCACCCTCCCTTTCCCTCCCTTAACTTCTTAAAAAAACGCCATGCCCTCTTACCCGCTCTAATACTTAATTCATTCCTTTACGCTTCTCCTTTGTTTTGAAGTCTGTATCATTTTTTCTAAAATTTCCCTGACCTCTTCCCATTTTCGCTTCTCTTTTCTAATTTCCGCCATTTCTTTCCTAATTTCTCGTGTTATTGCCTCTCATCTTTCTTCCTGCCTTCTTTCGTTCATCTGTATTACCGCTATCGTCATTTTAGGCAATTCCTCTAACTTTCACTTTTTAAATTCTACTGTCCCTCTATGTTCAACGTTGTCCTCGTCTTTCCCATCATCCTTCAGGATCCTATATTTTCTTTTCTTCGCTTGCTGTAAAAAAAGTACACAAGCTAAGGGGAGAACGTAGGGTGGGGAAATGAGGAATAATATTGGGAAATGTGATAAAGTAGAAATAATGAGTGAAAAGGAGATAAGGTAGGAAAAATCAGTAGTAGGGAGGTAGAAAATGTAAAAAAATAAGGCAGGAAGTAGGTGAAGTGAGAGAAAATTAGGGAGGGGTTTGTCCGTCATACTTTTTGTAAGGTGGGCAAGTTTACAAAATAAGAAGAGAGGACGTAAGGAAGGTAGAGGGAATGAGTAAAGAAATAAGGCGGATAAGGAGAAGATAGTGCAAATAAGGGGATATAAAGTAGGGGGTGACCATTGGGATTTTTTGATCAGGAGACTTTAAACCATATTATATTGAATTTGTAGCCAACTTGACCGGAACCGGGTTTTACTGTATAATATGCGAGATTCTTTAAATATATCCCAAATTTTTAATTAAGTTTCAAAGTTTTGATGTTTCAAAAAGGAATCCTAAAATTATTAACTTTCTACACTTTACACTGCGTCGAAAGACAAACTTTGAGACCAGACTTTGAAAAAAGTCAATTACTTCATTCTCTATTATGTTAAATGCAATACAATTTGGAAATGAAAAATGACGTCTAATAAACGTACTATCCGTATTGGTTTTATTATTAATAGGTTAAAGCAATGAGGCCCATACAAAGTTTTCATGTGAAATGCGAATTTGAAGTATTATTCAGATAATACATTTTATTTCTCTTAAATCAATTATGTACGCCGTCGCTTAGACTTAAGATCCTTTAGGTTCTTTACATAGCGGACTTGATTCACACGTTTCTTGAAATCCTCGTAAGGCTGGAAAACACCCCATTTCCGAGCTTCCTCCTCGTCCATGATAATATGCTGGTTATTTAAAGTTCTGTCTACCCTGATAATTTTGTGATCACTATTAAATACTGGAGCAATAGTTTCTCCGTTGATCCACCCGACGAGGTTCTCATCATAAACAAAGAGATTTATACTATCACCTTTAAGGATTGGATGAAAGCCGCTATTGTCTTTGTAGAAAATATCATCAATCACCGCTTGTTGCACGACTTGAATGTTTACTATGTTTTTGGTTGGGGATACTTTGGATGGTCCTGCTTCTTGGGGCGTCTTTCCGCGCTGCCCCTTCGGAGCCAAGTCGATTTTCTGTAACGCGTGCATTAATTTATCGACGTTGGTAGTTACGTGACAGTTGCATTGCTGTTCTCCGCAATGTCTGCTGGGTGAAGTTGATCGTGGTGACGAATACTTGTTATAAGACGTACTGGGAGGACCGTTCGGCTCATAGAGCTGACCAGGCAATCTTTTCGGTGAACTTAATCCTGTAAAAAGAAACAGAAATTGATTAGTTATAATGCTTTACAATATGATCTAGAACGACTAAATAGTGACTACAGTCTGTCAAGTTAAAGCGTGGGTGGCTTTACTCGCAGTCGGTAAGGCGTATCGACATGATTTTGGTGTCAAAATATTAAGAAGAGCTCCCTCTTTC
>NC_046665.1:125748697-125758303 GCF_010883055.1 Belonocnema kinseyi
GAAAGAGGGAGCTCTTCTTAATATTTTGACACCAAAATCATGTCGATACACCTTACCGACTGCGAGTAAAGCCACCCGCGCTTTAACTTGACAGACTGTAAAATGAATAAGTCTGCTGGTGGCGGACTGAGAAAAGTAGCAGAAATGCAAACATTGATTCTAACTACGTTTTTTTAGTTTACTGAGACCCCATCATATTTTTTATACTTAAGGGTAAATGAACAACTGAGTGTTTGGTTACATAAATCGATATTGGGCAAGGTTGTTGGCAAGGATCCATAATGTTCTCTTCACTGTTTATTATATTCATGAATAAATGTTTAAGAATTGCCTCCTTGGACGCATCAGGTGTGAATCTCGAAACAGTGAAGGAGCGTGGGTTAGCTCTTGCAAATGAAAAAGTCGTTTATGTAGAGTGAAGCGAAGGCTTCCAGAGAATGTTGATCAGACTGAATATAGTCGAGCCTCTCATTAGGGCGCCTTTTCCTCAACTACGCTCGTACGTTACCCCCATCTTTTAGCCTCTGAGTTGACCGTGGGAGATTTCCAAGCATTGCCTCTCAGTAAGGTGCTCGCGATGAAAATAAATCTGCCTATGCATTGCACTTACGTAAATTCATATTTTTCGATAGAAGAAATACTTATTAGTACATGCATATTTTGAAAATCAGATTCATTATTGTAATTTGAAAGCAACTTTTTTATTTGAAAAACTTAAGGCATAGGCATTTTTTTCTGTTAATCAGACGACCACAGGAAATGACTTAATCATAAAAGCAATAGGGATGTTGCATGAATTGAGATAAAAATATTTTTAGAAACTTCGAGCAGTCAAATAACATTATAGAGAAAAGAAAAATTTTGTTTAGGTTTCTATTACTTAATTAAGGATTCTAGTTTACATCTATTTGGTCACATTTAAACAGATGTGACGTCACTAAGGTATACAACTGAGCACCAATAAGACCACTTTAGTCGCCATGTTACTTTTCAAAATTTTGACCAATCAGGTTTGGCCGCCGCCGCGGTTTTCTACTTGACAGCTGATCCAGCTGATTATCTAAGCTAACCTGTCAATGCCTAAAAACGTTAAAAACTAGATATAGAAAATAAAAGCCGAAACAAGCGAGCTAAGAGATATTAATTAAGAAGTGTTTTGGAGCTGTATGCGATTCTAGGGAGGATAAAGATACGAATAAAATTTTTATTCCTTCATCGCAAAGACATACAAACACGTCGACAATGAAGAGAAGCTAATTTAGAAGAGTATTTATATTATTTTCTTCGTAATTATTATACATTATTTTTTAATTATATTACATGAAAACCATTTAGAAGCATTTATACTTTGAAATTCATGTTTAGAAACCCCTTTTCACTTATTTTTTATTTTTAATAATTTAGGTAGTTTGAATTTTCCTGCGAACAATTACGTCACAAAGATTTCTTATTCAATAGAAAATTCTTTCTTTTCGGGACAAAATAATGAGTTACTAAAGAACCAAAATGTCTTCTTATCCAAATAAGACCCAAGAAACAAAAAATTACATTTTTACGTATTGTTGTTAATTTTCAGCAGTTTCTGTTGTCTTTTTCATCAGAATAAATACTAATGGACAATCTGAAAAGGTGCCATGACTTTTTAAATAATTTATAATTGCTAAAATAAATTTAACTCACTTAATAAATTATTTTTTCTCAAAAAATGTAAAAATATCGTATGTTTTGAATGAAATTTAAAATTTCCTCATTTTTTGGAGCAGTACTTTTTTGAAAACATTATGTGATTATTTGAGAATTTAATTATTGTTTATTAAAAAAAAAAAATTTAACCAGATATGTCCACTTTTTTCTCAAATTGTAATGCTGTGCTACATTTTGATACAAATAAAAATTGTTTCAATAATTGCATGACGTTCTTAACAGAATTCACTACTCCTCGAACTTATTCACTAATATGTTTTATTCAGAAAATACAATTTAAAAATGTTTGAAAAATAATTCTTGAAAAATATTATATTTGCTAACACAATCAAAAAATGGTCAAAAAAAGAGGGCTTATTTACGTATTTCAAACTGGAGAGATAAAAATTATTGTCCCAATTTATTTATTGCTCCTCACATTAGGTACTAATTGAATTGATAAGATTTTATCTTATTTAGATTCAAAAAGGAAGAATTTTTTATCCCGATTGGTTTTCACTTTATCGACCTGAACCTTATTTTTTCTCATTTTTGTCCTGTAATCTATTTTTGTTATAAAACATTGAAAAATTGAAAAATAAATGATTTATTGTTATCAATTAGTATTTTTCATCATTCTTGACTTTACTTAATTGTGACTCCTTTCTTTACCTCTAAACGCCAAGATTTTTAGTTTTTTTGGTCGAATCAAATATCATTAGGATAATTATAATTCGGAGATTGCAAAAAATATATGTTTAAATTCCCAAATTCTAAATTAAAAGAATTTTTAAGTCCGCATTTTGATCCTCGTCAGGTACCCCCTGACCAGGCTCGGCGGCAACTGTTCGGCCGAGTGAGGGGAAGCCGCGTAGTGGGGGAACCGTACACAGGTAGCTGGGGCCAAATCGACCATCACCGGATTTTCTATTCCTTCAATTGCTCACAGTCCTATTCTAACATTCTTGATTATCCAGTGGTGATTAGTTTTCTTTTTTTGTATCCTAACGACTTTAAATTTATAATTCCACTCTGGCAAATTTTTTTTCCATACTCTATATGTTGATTTTAGTTCAGAAGTAATGGATTTACGATATCATAGTGACGCAAATACTAGTGTAAATGTTTAATTAAACATTCAGGATAGAAGCGGTACAACTCAATTAGGGTAGAATTGTTAAACATGCTTTTCTTTATTTTTCTACAAGATGTGTTCAAATCTTCAAAATTTTTGTAACATAATTAAAGTCTTTTTGAAATCCTATAACTCCATGCGAAATCTTTGAAAAATCATTAATATCTTTGAAATCTCTCTGCAATCTTTGTTAAATAATGTAATTATTTATCATATATTTTTAATCCATCCTTTACATTTTCGATATCTTTAAAATATTTGCGAAATATTTAAAATCAATAAAATCTTTGTAAATATTTAGAATCTTCTTAAAATCTTTATATAATCATTGAAATTTTTTAAAATCCTTCTAAATTTTTTTTTTGACATCTTTGGAAATATTGTCGAATTATTTTTTGAAATATTCGAATAATTTGCTAATGTTCGTAAAATCATGAGAATCTTTGTCAAATATGCGGGAAATTGTTACAGTTTTTGTGAAATTATTTTATTCTATCCAAAATCTTCGCTATTTAGTTCAAATCTTTTTTTAATCTCCGCGAAATATTTTTAATATTTGTGAAATCTTTGGGAAATCATTGAAACGTCCGTGCACTATTTAAAATCAATCTGCAATTTTTTGTGCAATCTTTATAAAATATTTTTGAAATTTGTTTTAATCTTTGCAAAAATTTAAAAATATTTTAAAAATATTTCATAATATTCAAGAAATTATCGAAATTTTTGTTAAATCTTTAGGAAATCATCTAAATGTTTTAAATCTAGCCGAAATCTTTGCGATATTTTCGAAATATTTTTGAAACATTTTGTAATATTTGTGAAGGTTTTGAAATCTTTAAGAAATCTTGTACGTATATTATCCGAAATTTGTATCAAATCTTTCTGAAATCTTTGCGAAATATTCAGAATATTTGGTAATATTTGTCAAATTATTGACATTATTTCTGGGCTCACTTTTTCCAGTAATTATAAATTTTGAGAAATTTTCTAAAACTTAGAAAAAAAATTGAAATTTGTTAGAAATATTTCTGCAATCTTTAAAAATCTTTGCAAAATATTCAGTAATATTTGAGAACGTATTGAAATCTTGAAAAAAATCTTTCAAATGTTTAACCAAGATCTTTGCCGTAGCTTTGAAATATATCTGAAATCTTTGTCTTATTTTTGCCTCATTTTTCGAAAATCTGATTTTCTCATAAAATAATGCTTTAAAAAAAATTCTGAACATAAAAGCTGTTTTTCAGAATAGAAAGAAAACCTCGTATGAAATACCAATTCTTGTGAATAGAATGAATATTTATAGTGAGTTTCAAATTAATCGAGGGTACTCCCTTTTTGTATTTTTACATCTAAAAATTTATTGTTAGTTAGTAAAAAATGAGCCACAAATGACTAGTAGAAAATTGTTAATCTTATTATTCAAAATGTTTATTTTACTTACTGGCTGAAACGTTTGGCTCGCCGACCTTATCTGGAACTCTTCTCGGTGAAATTAATTCTGTAGGAAGAAAATAATTTAATGGTAAATCTTAATTAAACTCAAATTATATACATTGAGAAAAAAAAACTCTTGAATCAAAAGTGCCGGTTTTATCAAATTCCGCATTATTTATGCAACAGTTTACGTCAATAGTCCAATCAATGATTTTTTTACCAGAAAATTCTAAAACTTTAAAAATTACAGAATGGTATTTTGTTAAATTTTATTTGTTTATTTTAATTATAATAAACAAATATTTTTATCAAAGACAATTTTTTTCAAAATTTTAAAATTTATAAAGTATTTTTTTTAATTTAAAATAACAGTAATTGAAAATAATAAATTACCGAATAAAAAATTTGGTTTTAAGCTTCGAGATAAATCAGCGCTAGATTAAATTATGCAAATTTTATTTGTAAAATGTTATTAGGTTTAGAGAAAATTTAGGGAGAAATTTCTTTTTCCTTTCGAGGCGCACGTATTTTTAAATTTATTTCTTCATACAAGGATTATTATTTTGAATTCGAAGAATAATTTTTAAAATAATATAACCATTAATGAAAAATTTATTTGTCACAGATATTTGATTATTATGTTTTTAATCAATGAAAAATATTTATTTAAAGAAACGCAATTTTAATAATTGCTTTAATTTGGGGAAATTTACAATTCTGAAATTTTCTGAGGCAAAATTTTATTATTCGGGAATTTTAATTTTCGGGATTTTTTACTCGTCTCATTTATAGGTGTAAATTAAATTATTAAAAATATATACGTACACCAAACATTTAAAGAAAATTTGTCAAAATTTTCATTAGCACTGCTGACTCATTAAATTTTACAATAATGTATCTTTAAAGTTCTAGTTTTTATAAGCAATTGGAGTAGTAAAACCAAATAGAAAATTTTTCATAAATAAAATATAATAATTATAGACATATTATTTATTGATATTAAACAAAACAGGAATTTAAATCAATAGGCAGAAATATAAAATATTAATTATTATTTATGTAATAATTTTTTTTTAATTATTTATTTTACACAAGTAATTATTGAATAAATAATCAGAGTAAAAATCTGAGACAAAATTAAAAATAAAAATAATAAAAATAAATGGAGCACCTTGTACTACTCAGCTTGAAACAATACAAGAGATAAAGTTTTGAAAATGTTTTTAACATTTCTTTTACATTATTTATCCTTAATCAGTTATTACTTTTTGCAATTATTAATTCAGTAACATTCGCGTTGTTTGGCTTACAGTTTGAACCTTCGATTTTTTAAATAATATTTTCGGCAATTAAACCATAATGACAAGTCCTATCAAAAAATGGTTCAATTAAATTTTTTAGGAATTTCTGAAAGTTGTCACTCGATCTCTTTATAGTATTTTTGAAAAATAAAACCAAGTTATCAAGTCTTATCTAATATTCTTTCAAACCTTTTACTTATCAGTCATTTTTTGCTTTAAAATTACAATTTTCGATGCATAAAACCTAAAGAACTTATCCTATTGAAAAATAGGTTATTCATTAATTTTTTTCTTAGCTTTTGTCTTTTTTTCAAAAAATTAATTTTAAAAATGTTGAACGTTATTTTTCATGATAAAAACAAAACTATCAAAAAGTTAGTAATAACAAATTTTTAGATCATTTTTAGTGGCGCAATTTTTATTTATTCGTCTTTATTCGTATCTACCACTGTTGCGCATCAAATAGAATTTTTGAATATTTTTTGTGCGATCAAAATTTAAATTTTCGCTCTGTTAAGAAAATTCAAAAACTTGCAACGATAATCTTATAGGGCATTCTTTAGCTTAACATTTACATTTTTAATAGATTTATTAAGTGCTGTAAATTCTATAACCTTGATACTTTTTTTAAAGAAAAAGGTCATTGAAATAAATTGTTTCGTTTTCTGAGACTACGAATGACCACCCATAAAATTTTTGAATCCTAAAGAAATTGATAAGCAAAAATTTTAAATTTTTTAACTTACGGAATTTCTATCCAAAATAGCTGTTAAACAAGCTCGATTTAATCCGTTCATTTTTTCTAGAGTTTTCGTGTTCACAGACGGATAAACGGATAAACGTAAAGATCCGTTAAAAAATTTTGGTATCAAATTTCGAACAACTCTCATACTTTCTCAATCGTAATTCATGATAATGTAAAAACGATTTGAAAAAATTGCAATATACAAATTAAATTTCATACCTAGATTTGGAAAAATTAAAAATGTGTATTTAATAAAAATGTGAACATGGAATTTTTGAAGTATTTTTGGGTAAATCTACGAAATTTCTTTAAGAAAAATAAACATAGAAAATATCAATCTGCAAAATCATACGTGTCCTTTTGAACTTAAAATATGAATTTCACACAAATGCAACTTTACAAATAAAATAATGAAGTTTTCGTGAGAAAAATAATTTTCGATTGAACTCTCCTTGAAAATGACACACTGCAACCCAAATTACGAAATAGAATCTTTCAAAATTGAACTAATGTAAATAAAATTTATACTAGTATAATATTTTATAAGTGAAATCAGCATGCATTTTTATTTGGTAAAATATCTATTTTTTAAACTTTTAAACTTTTTTAGCTTTTTTAAATTTTAAACTTTTAAACCGATAGTTCTATTTTCAATCGATTTATACAGTTTTCGATTCGTTTTTATATCAAAATAACTCTCCCCTAAAATTTTTTTGCTAAGAAATATTTTTTTAAAGTTATTAACAATCAAAGTTCTTGATAATTTTCTTTCCATATGGATTAGTCTCAAACGGTTAATCGAAATTCAATAATTGAGTTATGCAAATTTTTGAGTTTCTAGAGGTACCGGCTCAGGGATCGAACCCCGGACGTCTGAGGTGAAGTCCGAGTGTCTAACCAACTGAGCCACCGAGGCTCTTATTATTATTATTATTATATATGTGTGTATACTTACCAACGGAATCAGGGAAAACCACCAATGCGATGAATAAATAGTTATTAATAATAAATAGTTTGCACTAAAAAAATTTCTAGAATTAAAAAACTTTATTTTAATTTTCTAAATAATCGTTTATTTTAAAAAATTAAAAATTAATTAAACTTCTCCGCCTGTGAAAGAATTCTTCTTCGTGCCAATAGATTCTACAATCTCTTCCGAAAATTTTGGTGAAAAAAAAGTTTGTATTTTGCAGCAGTTCAAAAGCTATTGATTTATTTGTGGCCGCACCAAAAAGTTGAATATTTAATTTAAAAAATTAGGTAGTTAGTATTTAAATTAAAAATTTCCATTATTTTAAAAACCAACTAAAAAATTTTTTAAAATGAAAATCCATGTTTTCTTGTTTAAAATTCATCTATTAAGTTGAATCTTTGAACCGATTTGTTAAAAAAAAACTTTTTTGCTATTCGTTTTGATGAAAAAATTAATTTTTTATTTGAGAAGAACTGTTTTTATTTATTGGAAACTAATCTTTTCAATGATAATTTGACTGTTCATTTTGTTGTTGTTGATAATTCACATGTTTTGATTGAAAATTCAACAACTTCATTGAATACTTAACCACTCTCTAAAAAATCATTATTGTTGGTTAAAGATTCATTTCATTGGTTAAAAATTTATCCATGCCTAATTGAAAATTAAACCACCTTATTCTTTTTTAGTATCAAATTAATCTTCTTAGTTGAAAATTCATCTTTTTGATAAAAAAATAACTATACCTGGTAAAAAGTCGAACCAGTTGATTAAAGATGTATTTTTTCATGAATATTTATCATTTTAGTTTAAAATTTGTTTAATATTGTACTTAATATAATACTCACAATAATTTAATTTAAAATAATTTATTACAAAATTGTTCCCCTATTTCTGGTTAAAGGTTGAGCCACTTACAAAATTCATTTTTTTTAATGATGCTTAATTCTGTAAATTAAAAATTAATCTATTTTATGGAAAACTGAACTATTTTCATAATATTATTATTATTTTTTAATAAATCTTTTTAACTGCAAACTTAACCATTCAACTTTTAATTTAAAGTCGATTTTTTCAGTTGATAATGGATCTATTTTGTTGAAAATTCACCTTTTTAGTAAAAAAACTAATCTTCTTCGTTAAAAATTCATCTTTTTGATTAAAAAATCGACTATAGCTTGTAGAAAGTTTAACCCCTTGATTAAAAATTCATTTTTTCATGAAGATTTATCATTTTAGGGTCTCCTATTTCTTACCTAAAATTTGATCCACATTACTAAAAAAAAATTTTTTTTATGCAGCTTTATTCCTTTTGTTAAAATTTCATCTGTTTTGTGAAAAAGTGAACTGTTTGGATAATATTATTACTTTGTTAAATTAACAGTTTTAACTTAAAACATAACGATTCAAATTTTTGTTTATAATCGATTTTTTAGTTGATAATGGATCTATTTTGTTGAAAATTCATATTTTTAAGTAGAAAATTAATCCTTTTGGTTGAAAGTTCATCTTTTTGATTAAAAAATTAACTATACCCGTAGAAGGTTAAGCCAATTGATTAAAAATTCATTTTTCATGTGGAAGAATTCTTTCACAAGCGTAGAAGTTAAATTAATTATCAATTGTTTAAAACAAACAATTATTTAAACAATAAAAAATTGTTTTTTACTACTGAAAATTTTTTTAATGCAAAGTATACTTCGTAAAAAAAATTCCATAACTCAATTATCGAATTTCGATAAACCGTTCGCAAGTAATCCGTTAAAAAAATTATAAAAAATGGTTTAAGGGAGTTATTTTGATATAAAAACGAATCGAAAATTATATAAATTGATTGAAAATAGAACAATCGGTTTAAAAGTGGCACACTTGAGATATTTTTACCCCATTATAAAAATTTTTCTTTAGGTCTTCGCTACCATTGAAGGTAGATCTCTGAACAGTGGTCACGGCGAGTAGTGGGGGAAGTGGTGGGAGAAAAAAAGGACAGTGCGTCAAGCTGCCGCACCGCACGCGTTCAGTGACTCTTTTTTAATAATTTATATCTTGTGAGATAATGCAGATAAAAATTTTCTGATCCCACCCCTAGAAAGATGAGTTTAAAAACTTATAGAATCATTAATAATCCGAAAATTGATTTTTTGTCTAGTAGGTCCCTCTTGTTGGATCGCGTCACCTGCATTTTATCGAGCATGAAAGCACCATTGGATGCTTCAAACCAATATTTCATTCATTCAGAAGTATTTTGTTTTGATGTGTATTTAATTAATTAAATTAATTAATTGAATTAATGAGATTTATTAAATTAATTACAGATACATTATTATTATTATTA
>NC_046665.1:125758403-125763840 GCF_010883055.1 Belonocnema kinseyi
ATTTCTGTGTTGAAATATTGTCACAGGTTTTTACTGCCCAACATGTCGAAGGCATTTTTGGTTAGAGTTAGATTTTTTTATTTGATCATTTTTGCACGGGGCTGTCCCGTTATATATCATCAGTCACGGACGCATTTTTATAATGCAATTAAGTGATCTGATGAGAGCAGTCTGCCCAGACATATTGGACAAAGCCTGGTTTTTAACCTATATTTGACGGACTGGGTTGCAGTCAAGTACACGATGGGGGGACCTACAGCTTAAGGTGAGTTCCGAACCACCAGAACCTTCGTAAAGGTACATTGAAAAATTTCTAGAGGTACCGGCTCAGGGATCGAACCCCGGACGTCTGAGGTGAAGTCCGAGTGTCTAACCAACTGAGCCACCGAGGCTCTTATTATTATTATTATTATTATTATATATGTGTGTGTGTATACTTACCAACGGAATTAGGGAAAACCACCAATGCGATGAATAAAGTTTCAACAAGGATCTTCATTATTCTAAATAATTATTATTTCTGAATAGCGTAACAAGTACAAGGTACAAATTAGATGGAACAAAATTACTTCTTTTGAAATGAAGAGAATACTAGAATAGTTGAGGTTTGGGACCTTATCAGTTGTTTTTCTTACGTGCCGCTGTGAATTTAGAAGGCTATATACTAGTTGATTACTTAAAAATTATCGAATAACCTTGTAAAAACCCACATTAAAAATTATTAATTACCTTTAAATTGACTTATGAATTATATTTCTAACAAATTTTTCTTACGAAATGAATGTTTGTGCTTGGTTTCTAGATCTCAGGTAGTTAAGTTTCAAGACTGATTATTTTATTCTTCCTAAAGAAAGTAATATATGTGATTTTATGTATTATATATACAATTACGTGATATTTCCAGTATATTTGTTTTCAAAAAATAAAACATCGGGATGTTATTTTCACTAATTTAAAGCCCAAACTCGTTTAAAATACTTTTACGATTTATTATTTACAAAAATTTCCTAATATTAAAAATGAAATTCAACGTTCTCGAATATTTTAAACATAGGATTAATTGTATCTTCTTTTTGAAATATTTATTTAGTTAGAAAAAAATAATAAATAAAGGTAAAAAAATCAATTTTAAAATAGAATTAAATTTTTTCGGAAATAAGTATTTTTAGTCGCTTTATAATGCTTTAAAAATATTAATTTAAAAAAGGCTATCTTACATAAATAAATCTGAAATGTAGCAATCAAATAAATCATGGTTATAAAGTCTGATGTAAAATAAAATAGAAAAACCCCGACAAAGTCGACAAATTCAGAAAAGCCGCAAATTTCTATAATTATTCTAAAATCAAGTAGTTATAAATAAGAACAAATAGTAATAATCAATAATTATTATTTATACTTAATTATTTATGTAATTTTTAAATATCCGAAAAGAAAATAGTCTACATTTTATCATATTTTTCATTATATTATATAATATAGATACTATAGTGTAATATTTATTCTATTTATTAATTTAAATTAATTTCGGGTTTTAAAATATTTTAATAAACAAATCATGTGTTTTATTAAACTTTTTAGACGCTGGGTGGCTACAATTAATGAAATAATACCTAAGTTATAGAATGAAACCTTTTTTAAACATTTATAAGTTCTTAGTGATTTTTAATAGAAAATCATAATTTTTATCAAAAGTGCTTAACAAGTTTTCTTTTTTTTTCATTAGCCATTTTCATTTTTGCAAAAAATGATTTTTTGATTCTCTTTAGGTAAAAGTTACAATTCTTATTTAACAATAATGCTGTAGCTCTTATTTTATTCCTTAACAAATTATCTGCAAACCTCATTGGTACGTTAGTCATTTCAAATATTTTATTAATAAAAACCTATTGTTTACAAAAATAATGATTTTATAGTTCCCAAGCAACATATTTTTATTAAGAACGTACCAATGATATTTGCAGAGAATCTTTTAGGGAATAAAATAAGACCCTTAGCATTCGGATTAAATAATAGTCGCAAATTTTACCTGCAGTGAGAAAGAAAAACATCAAATCCTAAAAGCTATTGATAAATATTCAATAAAATTTAAAATTATTAATTTGAAAAAATCACCTCGAGTTCTTTGACAAAACTCATTTTAATAAACAAGAAAATATTTCCATCTACTCTATAAATCTTTTTTAACACCGTTTATTTTTTTAGCTTGAAATTACTTTAATTCATGTTTAATTCAAAAAGGAGTACATGAAAATTTCCTTTTCATCTTATATCTTAAACTAAATTCCTTGAAAATAGGTATACTTAAACGCAAATTTTTAAATGAATTTATTAAAATTGATTAAATTAACTAAACTATTTTGTTAAACATTTGTTTTTTAGGTTAAAAAATAATTTTTTCAGTTGCAACTTTTCGAGAAACGTTGTGAAAAATTCCCAGTTTTGTACAAGATTGGAACCCGAAATATATCTTTTTTAATATTTTTGCATTTTGTTGAAATTTGTATTTTTTTGTATAAATTGAATATTCTTGGTTACATTATTTTGTTAAAAACTCGTAATTTGCTAGATTGCATTATTTTAAAATGTAAGTTCAAATATTCAACATTTTGTTGAAAAAGTCATGTTTTATAGTTAAGAATTCAATTAATTGGTTAAAAATAAATTTAATTTGTCAAAAGTTAACTTTTTTAATAAAAGATTAAGTTTCGTAGTTAAAAATTAATTTTCTAGGGTGAAAGACTCATCATTTTAATAAAAATGTGTTTCTTTTCTTGAAAATTTTCAAAATTCGTCTTGTTTGTTTAAAAACCTTCTTTTAACTGAATTTTTAACTATTTAAAGTTTGATTTAAAATGTATATTTTGAAAATCCAACTATTTTGTTTAAAATTCATATACATATTCAGTGGAAAATGTGTCTTTTTTATGAAATATTAATATTCTTAGTAAAAAATTTATTTTTCCGGTTAGAAATTCAACTATCTTGTTAAAAAATCTTTGTTTGATTTTTCAAAGTAATTTTCATAACTAAAAAGTTAACATGTTTCATTTTTGTTTGAAAATTAATACTCTTTTAGCTGGAAATTCAACTATTTGGTTAAAAATTAATTTATTTTGCAGAAAGTTAATGCTTGTGGTTGAAACTTAATCTTTTTGTTTGAAAATTCGTCTTTTTTTGGTACAAAATTAATCTTTTTCAGATAAAAAGTTAACCATCTGATTGAATAATTTTTAAATATTGAATTATTTATTATTCAATAATATTATTCAATAATAATGTATTGAATAATTTTTGGAAATTCATCTATTTAGTAAAAAAATAGACTTTATTGATAGAAAATTAATTTTATTGGCTGAAAATTCAACTTTTTGGTTAGAACTGCAACTTTTTATTTAAATATTCAAAATTTTGGTTGAAAATTCATTTGTGACTAAAAATTCATTAATCTTGTTAAAAACTAGTATTTTAGATAGAAAAATAATTTCCTTGGTTGGGAATTCATCTTAATGTTTAGAAATTCAACTATTTGTTTAAAAATTCAGTTTTTGGGGTGAAGATTTATAATTTTTTTTAAAAATTTGTTTTTTTTTTATTAGAAAATTAATTTTTCTAGTTGAAAATTCATACATTTTGTTAGAGATTTGTCTTTTTGGGTAAAAAAATTATCTTTATGGTTAGAAGGTCAACCAATTTGTTACAAATTTATTATTTTGTTGACAAAATTAATAATTTTAGTTCAAATTCATCTATTTAGTTGATAAACCATCTATTGGGTTAAAAATTCATCTATTTTCTTTAAGGTTTCGTAGAAATCTTTTTGTAATTTATATTTTTAATTTTAGAATTGAAATATTTGATTAGGAATTCGTAGTTATTGCTTGAAAATTAATTATTTTTACTAAGGAAATGTACTATTCTACCTTTTGTTTAAAATATAAAATTAACCTTATTTTTAGTAGAAAATTCAAATTTCTTGATAAAAAAATATTTTGTTAGAAGATTCATCATTTCAGCAGAAAATAATTTTTTTAAATTGAAAATTAATATTTTTAAATGAAACTAAAAATATTCCATTTTTTGGTGAATATGTATCTTTTTAGTTAAACATTCATGTATATTGTTCAAAAATCGTCTTTTTTGGTAAAAAAAAATATTTTTCTTGGTCGAAAACTCACCTGTTTGGTTAAAAGTAATTTTTTAACTGAAAATTCACAATTTTAATTAAACGATCAGTTTTTGGTTTGAAAACTTGTATAATGTGTTTAGTAATTTTGTCTTGGTTAAAAATTTTAATTATTTTAACTGAAAATATAATCATTCGACTTTATTATAATAATTATACATTATTCCTCTTTAAAGTATATTTCTGTTTAAAATTGTTTACTTAAACCGTTAGGGTGATGTATGAGCATTAAAATTTACGATTGGATATTATTTATTTATTCTATCAAGAAATTAGATAAAGAAATGTAAATCGCAGACATTTATAGGCAAAAGGAAATATACACTTAAAGAAATTTTTTGACACGTTTTTTGGAAAATAATAATTCTGTCTTATTTATTTCCTACATTTTTCGATAAGAATAATAGGTGTAATTTATGTTTTTGGGGTTGCTGAACATAAATGCATTCGCAGAATTGAGCCAGCACGCCAGTATTTGCAGTAAAATTAAAAAAATAGTTAAAAACCTGAAATTTCTGCATACATTTTGTCCCCAAACCTAAAAATCCCCACATTACCAAGCCAAAACCTCACAAACCCTAAAACCCTAAACAAAAAAGCCCCGAACCCACAAGCCCCATGTCAACAAACCCACAAACCCTAAACCAACAAGCTCGAGTCCCACAAGCTCCGAACCCACAAACTCCAAATACACAAGCTCCATATCCACAAACCTAGAAACCCCAAAACCCACTAACCCACAAACCCCAAACCCACAAGCTCAATATCCACAAACGTATAAACCCCACCCACAAAATCCAAACCAACAAGCTCCATATCCACAAACGTACAAACCTCATACCAACAAACCCCAAATTCACGAAATCCAAACCCACAAACCACAAACTAGCAAACCCTAAACTCACAAGCTCCACATCCACAAACGTACAAACCTCAAAGCTATAAACGCCGAACCCACACACTCCAAATCTACAAACCCCCAACCCAAAAACCCCAAATCCACAAACCCCAAACACAAAAAACCGAAACCCACGAAACCCAAACCTACGAACTCTAAACCCACAAACCAAAAAGCCCTGAGTCCACAAACCATCAAACCCCAAGCCCATAAGTCCTAAACCAACAAGCCCCAAACCCCAAACGTATAAACCCCAAACCCACAAAATCCAATCCAACAAGCTCCATATACACAAACGTACAAACCTCATACCAACAAACCCCAAATTCACGAAATCCAAATCCACATACCAC
>NC_046665.1:125763940-125775845 GCF_010883055.1 Belonocnema kinseyi
CATGTTGAGAATTCACATCTTTCGCTTAAAAATTCACCCGATCTAAAAAAATTCTTACTTTCTTTTTGAAAATGAAACAATTTGGTAGAAAATTAAACTATTTGGTCGAAAGTACAATTAGTTTTTTGAATAATTTTTTTAGTTCAAAATTCATGTGTTCTGATCCTTCATTTTGGTAAAAAAAACAGCAATTTTCTAGGTTAAAAATTATACGCTTTGGTTGACAATTTATGTACAGTGAAACTCTTTAATAGCCCTCCCTTATATAGCCCTTCTGAGAATTGAGGTCGCGCCACATGTAGGTGTTTAAGGAGCTCACTCAGGCGAGCACTCAAGCCTGAACAAACAAAAGCGGAGCGGGCTATAATGAGTTAGTTTCCACCCACCGTCAGCCCTAAAATTGGCGCTATAGAAGAGTTTCACTGTAGTAAAAAAAAAAAAATTTCCTGGGTAGAAAATCATTCTTCTGTTTTGTTAAAAGTGCAACTGTTTGGAATGAAAACACTTCTTTTGAGTAGAAGATTCAAGTATTTTATTGAAAATTTGGCTTTTTTATTATTTCAACTATATTTTATTTAAATTAAAGAATATTTTCTAGTAGAAACATCAACTATTACACTTGTTGTTGAAAATTTATCTTTTTAGGTTAAAAATTAAGCTCTTTTTTGAAAGTGAAAATGAGCTCGATGGTATTAATTTTTATATAGATCAACTACTTGCCTTAATTTGATATAATGGACAAAAGTACAGAACTTGAGGCTTGATATTATAACGATTTATAGCAATGATTTACAACTGACTAATAGTTTTATGAGTTTTATATCATTCAAGAACAAAAATTAAAACCCTCTCAATCAAATATGACGAAATTTATCATGAAAATCTGATAGAATAAACTTTAAACAATATGTTGAAAATATCAAAAATAATAATATTATTAAGATTATTATTTAATATATTTTTAATGTAATAGAAATAATAATTCACACGCAGACTGACCACAGAACAGGAGTCTTTATATGTCGAAAAATATATAGAAGGCCCTTTTGACCATCTAGAAGAACTGGCTGACTCTAAATTTTTAACTCTCTAACTTTGACCCTCCATTTTTCTTCGTGTGGAATTTAAAGCTTTATTGATATTTAGGGTTGAAATTTTTGAAGTACAGAAAAATTTTAATAACCTGATTATCATTAATTGTATCACCAATACATGAAAATCGTTCAGCTTCGATGGAGATAATTTAAAAAAAAAAACATCAAATATTATTATCTCCAATAAAGTAGTTGATTTATATTAGCTTTTTTATTTTGTTTTTTTCGTTGCTTGATTATCAGATTTTAGAACTTCAGGCGGTACTTCATAAACTACACGATGATTAGGTGGTAGTGTTCCCATAATACCAAGTGCTTCAGCTTGTTTTGTGGAAATTTCATGTTGTATATGGTCAAATTTGTGATGTATGACTGCTACGCCATTATGGTTCGCTACTGGCGCAATGATATTATCCTTGCCGAGTCTTCCAATGAAATAGTTATGGTGTTCTACTAGACGATCTAGTGATTTTACTCGGTGAAATTGACCATTTTCTCGATAGAAAAGATTGCGTGGGATTGGTGATTTTTCAGGTACGCCAATAGTCTTTAATGCCTGCATTGCCTTATGGAGTGGCACGCTGCTGGAGTTAGAGGGTATTTCACGCGGAGCCTTTCCGTACTTTCTTTTGGGCGGAGATGGAGGTGGTGATGAATACTCGTCATAGGATGTACTCGGAGGACTTCCTGGTACCCAAACCTGCTTGGGAAATCTTGTCGTCAAGTCTAAATCTGTAAAAAGAAATATAAGTATATGTGACATGCGCCGAAGAAAGAGGACTTACTCTGAAAATTAAGATTTTTCAGGACGAGCGGTTGAAGTCGACCCGATACCCTGGATTTTTAGGAGAGAGGGAAGACTCATGAAATGGTTCCTCTCCACTTACCACTAGATTCTCCCGGAAAGATATACATTAAAGGCCCGTTTATTGCAGGACTCGTTTATCGCAGGACTCGTCTATTTCCAGATTCGGGACCCGTTTATCGCGTGATACCTTACCCCCACTCTTGACTTTCATATCTCTCAGTAAACCAATAGCTGAAAAGGCGGGACTAGGTTGATTTTAAGCTGAAGATTGCAGTACGTATTTCTACGTTATCTAGCATGCGCGCGTGGAAACAACTGCAAGTCCACATGGCTAGTGAGCGGACCAATCAGCTGTTCTCACTGAAAGAGACCTGCCTTCCAATGAACTGGTGGGAGCCGGTGAAGTTTCTCCTTATTCTGCGATAAACGGGACCCATTGATTTCAGAAGCCTTGCAATAAACGGGTCTTTACTATAGTTCATAGACACTGCTCACGGATGGGGTATAGAGGAGACGCGTAGATGGTATGGCAAGTGGTGGGAGATGTTTCATAGAATATCGAGCCAAAGCCCCATTTCTCAGGTACCTAACAACTCAATTATTAGCAATAATAACGCTCGGATATTTTTCCCGACGGTTTAATTAAAAATAGCAGCTTAAGAACTATCGAAATCTGAGAACTCAAGGAATTCTGAGAATTCGAGTAATTTAGGGAATGCAGGAAATTCAAGAAAATCAGAGAACTCAACAAATTCAAAGAATTAGGGGCATTCGAAAATCAAAAAATTCATGGAATTCGAAGCATTTACTGAACTCAAGGAAATTAACAAATCTAAGAGATGTGTAGAATTCAGGATTTGCAGTGAATTCAAGGTATTCATCGAACTCAACAACAAATTCAAGAAATTCAGAGAATTCAATAAATTACAAAACCCAAAAGATTAAAAATTTCCGGTTCATTTAAATAATTCAAGGCATTCAAAGACTTCCAGAAAGTTAGATAATTCAAGGAATTAGCAATATTAAAGGAATTCCAGAATTCAATTATTGTAGCGAATTCAAGGAATTAAAATACTTTGTGGAATTCTGAAAATTCATGGAAATCAGGTAATTCTTGAAAGTCAAATAATTAAAGGAATTCAGGAAATTCCAGGAATTTGAAGAAATTAGGGAATTCTAAGAAATCAAGGATTTCATGGAACTCAAGAACAAATTTAAGAAATTCGGAAAATACAAATACTTAAGAGAACTCAATGGATTGAGGTAATTCAAAGAATGTAGGGAATTCAAGGAATTTAGTGAATATAAGGAATTAAGAGACTCCAAGGAAATTAGAGAATTCAAGGAATTGAGAGAATTCAAGAGATTCAGAGAATTTTATGCATTCAGCAAATGTAAGTCATAAAGTAAATTTAAGGAATTTAGCTAATGTAATGAATTAAGCGAATTTAAATAATGCACAAAATTCAAGGAATTCAGAAAATTTAAAGAACTTTTACGAACGAAAAAATCGATATCACACAACACGTTTTTTGTTAGGATGGAGGAGAAAACTGTTTCTACCTTTTAAGTAGGGGGGGGGGGGTGAATCGATAAAATGGTTACTCATTTCTTATTTTCTGTTCAAGGATTTTAAAGACTATCAATTGAGTATTTTAAAGAATTTTTCGGGATCTCAATCAATTTCATAGATCTTTAACAATGAAGAAAATATTTGTCGAAATGATCTAATATTCTATTTCATGACTAAATACATTTTTATAAACACCCAGCAATCACGCAACATTTGGCCACGTTCTAAGCCTTCTAATCTTTAAAAACTATTCAAATTTGTACTACATTTTTTTAAATTATTTAAAATTTAAAAAAAAACATGCCTTAATTTCTTTTTGGTTACCCTTTGACAATTTTTCAAATATTTGAATAATCTCTTAAAATTATTTTGTGAAATAAAAAATTATTAAATTTTTCTAGGAATCTAAAAAATTGTTTTCCGTTTTCGTGAAACCTTGAAAAATGATTTAAATATCTTTAAAAGTTCGAATTAATTTTTTATCGTTTTTAAACTCTGAATCTCTTAAACTTACTCACATTTTTTCTAAAATTATGTAATACGGAAAAATTGCAAAATTTTATGAAAAATCTTATACATCTTACGGATTCGGAGAATTAAATAAATTCAAGTAATTCGCAGACTTAATGCAATTCTAGCAAATAACGGAATTCACGGTAGTCCATGAGATCCATGCATTCCATGAATTCCATGACTTCCATTCATTTCAGGAATTTCTTGAATTTCGTTAATTCTTTAAATGCCTTCAAGTGCTTGAATTTCGCAAATTCTATTTATTCTGTGAATTTTATTAATTATTTGAATTATATGAATTCCAAGAATTTCTTTATTTCTATGAATTCCGTAAGTACCAAGAATTCTGTGAATTCTTTGAATGTCGTAGATTTCTGGATTTCCGCGAATGCCGCAAATTTCATGAAATGCTTGAGTGCAGTAAATTCCATGAAATTCACGGAATTCATGGAGTTCGCAGAATTCAAGGAGTGGAAGAAATTTATGGAATTCATGAAAGTCACAGAATTCATGGCATTCGCAGAACTCATGGAATTGTAGCAATACTGGAAATTTGTAGAATTTACGGAATTAATAGAATTCAAGGAATACGCAAAATTCAAGGAATTGATGAAATTGAAAAAAATTTGAGGAATTCATGGAATTAAGGGAATTTACGAAAATTTAATTGATTAAATTCACGGAATTAATGGAATTAAAGGAATTGGCTAAATATAGGGAATTCACAGAAAATTCACGGATCTTACAGAATTCGTAGAATTTCCAGAAATTCACAGAATTCTCGGAATTCATGGTATTTATGACATTAATGGCATTTATGGTGTTCGCGGAATACATAGAATTGAAGGAATCGGATTTAAGAAATTCATAGAATTCGGGAATCCGCGGGATTCATGGAATTCACATACTTCAAGGAATTCGTAGAATTCACATAATTCAAGGAATTCACGGACTTAATGGAATTCGTGCAATTGAAAGAATTCTTCCCAGTCCTTGAGATCTATGCATTGCGTGTTATTCCTGATTTCTATGAATTCTACAAATTCCTCGAATTTCATTAATTCTTTGAATTTCATAAATGGCTTGAATTGCTAGAATTCCATGAATACCGTAAGTTTAATGAATGCCTTAAATTCTATGAATTCTGTGAGTTCGACGAATTCCTTCGATTCGTTGAATGCTATGAAATGCTTGCTTTTCGTTCAATACGGGAATTCAATGAAATGCGTGAGTTGCCAGAATTCCAAAAATTCCTTGAATTCCGTATATTGTATGAATTCCTTAAATTCCCTGAATTCAGTGAATCTCTTAGCTTCCATGAATCCCTTGAATTACATGAATATGCGCGTTATATATTATAAATTGAATAAGTTTTGGCTCCATCGGAAAATTTCTTTATTGTCTGGAACAAGTGTTCAGTTTTTAACATTTCGCTTCAGCAGTTGACGAGTTACAGGCTACTGATATTGTAAAATTTCAATACAGGTGACGTAAAATTCAAATACCTGAATTTGGAAACTACAACATTTTGTATTGTAGCGTTACCTTACGTTTCGGAAAAAAACTTCTAAAATTTGTGATGGAAGTTTCCAACAGTATTGTCTAACAGTCAATATGCTTGATAATTATAAAGAATAATATGTCGTAAAATAATATATAAGTTTCTATCTGATATCGTATACCACCATAATTAACTTTAAATATTCAAAACGTTTTATGAATGTAAGACTGTTACAAATGTTCAAGGAAATAAAATTTTTAATTAAGGGTTGTTTACCTTCTTTAAATCTGAAACGGAGTGTAAGAAGATATAACATCTTATATTTTTTTATACCAAATCATTAACCATTCAAAAATCTTCTTCTGGGAGCTAAGGGATTAACGGTCCCTCTGAATAAAGCAATGAAATTGGGAGCGGCCAATCAGTCCCCACAAAAAAAAACGCATCAACAGTTGCCTGAAAATTAGACTGAAGAGATAAGCGAAGCGGGCTAGTGAAGTAGCTGCGGTACCTACACCATTGGGAGCCACGACGCCGATAACCAGCATTGAGCCTCAGAAGCTAGGAAGGGACTTCGGGGGTACCCTGTTTGGGGGGGGGGGGCATAAGATGCATAAGGAAGCCGAAGAACAGGAAGTCGTCGGGGACAGACGAATACTCTTGAGATCCTCGACATTCCTCTCGCTATTCCTAGAACCCTGGTAAGTTCAAAATACCATTAGGGATTTAGGAGGGTCTGATTTTTGTTACAGGGACCCTAAGGCGGCCAATCCAAGGGCTTGCATATTGGCGTAGGGAGGTAATCTGGCCCCGTTGCTTGAGCTCTGTTCTAGAGATTTGATGGCGATAGACACGGATCTTAAAGAAATAGGAAGGCTAGACATAGGCTCAGCTTACTTTCCATTTGACAGCGATACCAATCTACGATTGAAGGTACGTATCCTGGTGGGATACTGCAAGGTAAGGGGTCTTCCGCTTCTGCTGGGGTGCGATTCTAACTTCCACCATACTTTATGGGGCAGTACGGATTCGAACTCAAAAGGTAATGATCTAGTAAAATACCTAATCACTAATGATTCAGATATTCTTAATACAGGGAACACCTCGACGCTTCGTAACTCGGTCAGGGAATATAACGTACTAGCGAGCTCTAAATAGGCCAGAAATCCAAGAAAAACGGACAGGTATCAATTTTTTCATGGAACTAAGAAGGACACTCTCAGAGGTGCCCAGGTCAATTAACGAAGTAGATACCCTCGAGATGGCGGCCAAGATTTTCACGCAAGCCATCAAATCTACTTATAAAAGTAATTGTCGACCTTAAAGAATACGAAAGGCTAGCGATACACACTTATGGAATGGTAAATTTGAAGAGGTTCAAATTTCGAGAGGTTCAAAAGTGCCAGAACTGGCAAAACAGAGTAACTCTGAACCTATTTTACATAAATAAGGGATTAATATAGAAGTACGATACGTAGGGAAAAGCAGGAAAGCTCGACTAAATTTTGCACAGACATTGAGAAAAAAACAGAGGCAGCTAGACTGGATAAGATGCTTTCTCGAAATTCAGATGCTATTCTCGGAACTCTAAAATTTCTCAGCGGGGGATACGCAGAGTCTGGCGGGGATACATTGGCTCACGTGAGCAAGGCACATTTTCTGGATTTTACAAAGTTAGAAAAAGAGAGGACGACATCTTGGAGGCAATCAAAGCCGCCTGTGGCTCAACTGAGCCCGAAATAGACGCTAGTCAACGAGGTTATCACCCCAGTCATTAGAACAGTGGAAAGATTTGTGGATATTCGTGTATATTCGCGATAATATCTTGTCAAGTAGGTCACTTCAGAAGAATCAACATGCCTATAGTTCTGGTTACGCAACTAAAACGACTTCAAGTGGAGCAGTAAGCCTAATTAAAGGGACAGTAAAGCTTAAAGGCCTGAAAATTGAAACCTTTATGGACAACTTTAACCGCTCATCTGGAGACGTGATCAGAGTAACCATGTTCGCATACGGTGTGCCTATTACATTCGTGGAATGTACCTTCTACATGTTCGCTAACAGGAACCTAACTACAATCAAGATTCATATCACTTTCTGTGTAACCCTGGACTATGGATGTGAGCGAGGAGGTTTTTTGTTGCTCCTGCTGTAGTGCTTGTTAGTGGATAATAAACTGCATCTGCTCAAGAGTCGGGGCCACTATGTTATAGGTTATACGGACGATTTACTTCTTATTGCGCGCGGATCGCATCTGGATGCGCTTTTTAAGGTAATGCAGCGAGCACTAAGGAAAGTATATTCGTGGTGCACGAAGACTGGACTATCAGTCAATCCGAGTAAGATGGACGCGGTTGTATTAGCCAGAAGGTATATATGGAAAACCACAATAACATCGAAACTGGGAGGACAACAACTGAAATTCAAGGAACAAGCTAAATATCTAGGAGTCATGCTGGATAAGAAGCTGTCATGCAACGAGCACCTGGAAACCAAGTGCAAGAAGCTAGTAACAACTCTTCGGCTCTGTAGGAGAGCCATAGAAAACAGCTAGGGTTTAAAACCGGAGACACTTGCGTGGATCTACACAGCAGTCCTACGATCCAGATAAACCTATGCAGCGGTGGTCTGGTGGAGCAAGGTCGAACTGTCTACTGTGAACTCTCGACTGGAAAGGATCAGGGGACTGATTATGAGAGACATAACTGGTGTCTGGAAGTCGGCACGCACGATGGCTCTGTGGCCACTAATAGGTCTAGAACCGCTTCATCTCACAATCAAGGACGTGTCTGCTAAGGCGGCCTAACGATTAAATATTTTAAACGATAGTAGTATCTCGGCAGTATTGCGGATACTAATCAATATGGCAAGGAGGCCGACACTGAGCATATTCAGAAACAAAATGTCTACTCGCCGTTACCTCTTGGGCCAGAAGTATTGAGTTAACCTATCCATGAAAGAAAAATAGGTTAACGGTGAGGCGCACCTGGCCAGTGATGGATACAACTGGCTTACAGATTGTTTCAGAAACAAGGAGAATGCAAGAGTCGGTTTATATCGTAGAAGGAATAGAGTAGTCTTTATAATCGCGATGGGGTCCTACGCCACTGTTCTACAATGTGGGATTATGGCCTTGCTTTAGTACGCCTACAAGGGAAACTAGTATTGTCATAAAAGAAACATTCGTGTCTGGTCGGACAGCGGAGCTGCTATACTGGTCCAAATAAACAACCCAGCATTGTAGAGGACAGACATGGTCCTTGTAGACCTCATATTCTTACAGACATCGACCAGCTTTATTTTAGACCGAACTTTCGATACGCCATCTTGATGATGATGAAATCTGTGTGAAATTTTTTTAATCTTTGTAAAATTGTTGAAATCTTTGAGAGCATATTTAAATTTTTGTGAAATCTTGGGGAAATCATTTAAATCTTTTATATCAATCAAAAATCTTTGTGAAACGACGGGTTATCTGGGTTACCTTTTCCAGATCCCATTACTTGTGGGTGCGCCTCATTTTTTCACAATCTTATTTTTCTCTCAAAATAATGAGTGAAGAGGAAATCAGACTTTGAATAAAAGATTTTTTTATTAGTCTATAATGTTTATTTCAATTCTTTGTTGTTGCGATCAACGGGTTTTAAAATGGAAGCTAAACTCATTTGAAATACTAGTTTAATGGGCTGTTGACCTTAAAAATTGAATTTACGTATATTTTCATGATCAGTCAGCAAAAATACATATCTATAGTGGCTTTTAAATTAATCGACTCTCCTCCCTTTTTGGAACTTTTTCTCTAACAACTTAGAAAAAACTGATCAAGTAATGGTTAATAGAAAGTTACTAATTCGATTAGTCAAAATATTTATTTTACGTACCAGCTGTATCTTTTGGCTTATCGACCTGATCGTGCACTTTTTTTGGTGAAGTTAATTCTGTGAGAAGGAATACAAATAATTGGGTTTAAATACTTATAAATATGAAACAGAATAATTGAATAGTGAGTTCAAATTTCTCTCAAATTATATATATATATAGAATTTGTATATATATATTTACCAACAGATTTAGGGGAAACTGCCAATACGATTAATAGAATTTTAATAAGAATCTTCATTATTTGAAAACTGGTTATTTCTTAATAGCGTCACAAATGAATGTTCTATATTAGCTGCTTGAAAATTATGTCACATATTTGCAGGATAGATTGGTGTGTGAAACTTTTTCACTGAGATATTTATATTTGATGAACCTGATTTCTTTCTTTGTAGGCGTGAAAATAATAAAAATTTATGGTATTATTTACAAATTAAAGGGAATAAAATTAAAAGATCTTTGGAATTTTTTAACGTTATCAGTTATGTTTTTCTTTCGTCGCGCGGTCATTTTAGAATATTATGTACATAATATATTACTACTTACAAATTATCGAATGACCTTGTAAAAACACGTGTTACAAAATGTCGTGTGCCTTAAAATTAATCATGAATTATATTTTCAACCAATTTTTCTTGCGAAATTAATATTTGTATTTTATTTTCAGATTTTAGATAATTAACCATCAAGACACATATTCTTACTGTAAAAGAAGTAATGATAACTTTTATTTGATTTGTTATCTACGAAATTACGTAATATTTTTTGAACATTTTTTTTTTCATAAATCATCTAGCGACATATTTTTTTGACCTATTTAAAGCCCAAAAACTTTTAAATACTTTTACGATTTATTGTTTGAAAAATGTACATAATATTAAAAACAATGTTTAATGTTCTCGAATGTTCTAAACATAAAATTATCCCTAACCAAGCCTCCAAATCAACGAGGATAAAAAATGTCGCCAAATAATACATTCTTATAAGCATTGAATACAAAATTATAGTAGAAATATATAGTATATGTAAGGAGTCATAAATATTTTTTAACGAATTTTCTGAAACGACTAATATTCGCCAAATACTATTAGTGAATAAAACATTTATGTCATTACCAGATTATAATATTTTTCTTGAAAATTAATGAACATTAATTAATTTGTTTGATTTTAAGTTTGATTATATAAAAAATATAAATAAAAATAGTCAATGAATAAATAATGAGAAAAAATTCAAGTTAAAATTAAGTATAAAATTAACTTGAGTTTTCAAGTTGAATTTAATGAATGAGTTTTGTCTAAAATTAGCATGGCGCTCTTTTATCCTAGTAGAAAGTATTCTACCAGTTTGACATACGTAGCATTTTTCACAAATTAAGCATTATATTTTATGCACCACGTCAGTAAGTTGGAAATTATCTAGAAAGTCTTTGACTAATTTCATAAAGTTATCTAGTTTTAAAACAATTCTTAAAGATGTTTTATATTAAAATCATTTAATATTCTTTTGATTTCAAAAGACAACTTACCATAAAAGGGAATAGATACAAAAGGTTTGGAAACAATATTACTTACAGAATTTGTATTTCTTTCTTTCGTTAGAAAATCTTGAATTGTCTTGATTTTGTTATACTATAAAAATTTTGTGTTAAATTGCGTGGTTAGAAAAAAAAAGTTCAAGTATCTACCAGAATAAGTATCTTTTCGATACGAATTAGTAATCTAAAATATGCATGTATGAAAAAATCTAAATTTTTTATGACAAAAGATTCCAAGTCTTGAAAAACTAAATCAGCAAAGGTTGGTGAAATGGAAGATCCCATGGGCATTCAGTGTATATTTCTATATAGTTTATAATTGAATTTAAGAACTTTTTTCCATTACCAATGTTAGTCCAATGTTAACCAATGTTCTGAGGTTAGCTTGGGTTTACTATGGTTTTCGGGGTCGCCGAATACAAATCTGGCGTCCTTTGACTTTTATCGCGTCAGATTCAAGGTCATTGGAAGGTCAAATCGAGAGAAAACGGTAAAAAAATCCAAAAAAATACGTTATAGGTTTTTGGAGTCGTTAATTACGAATCTGGCATCCGTTGAACTCTAACGCTTCAGGTTCAAGGTCATTTGAAGGTCAAATCGAGAAAAAACGGTAAAAAAATTTTTAAAAAATATGTTATAGGTTTTTGGGGTCGCTGATTACGAACCTGGTGTCCGCTGACCTTTATCGCGTCAGGTTCAAGGTCATGGGAAGGTCAAATCGAGAGAAAACGCTGGAAAAAAAATATGTTATAGGTTTTCGGGTTTTTCTCGATTTAACCTTCAAATGACCTTCAAATTACCTCGAACCTGAAGCGATAGAGTTCAACGGATGCCAGATTCGTAATTAGCGACTCCAAAAACCTATAACGTATTTTTTTGGTTTTTTTTACCGTTTTCCCTCGATTTGACCTTCCAATGACCTTGAACCTGACGCGATACAAGTCAAAGGACGCCAGATTTGTATTCGGCGACCCCGAAAACCATAGTAAACCCGAGCTAA
>NC_046665.1:125775945-125798635 GCF_010883055.1 Belonocnema kinseyi
GTCCGTTTAGCGTGCAATCGACTCGGGATACTTATAAGATACTACCATGATTTTTTTCAGATTTTTTGGTCCAAAAATAAATTAGGCCAAAAACCGGCCTTATCGACCCTCCCCCTTTGCTATGTTAATAAATCTACTTAAGATACTAATAAATACTAAATCATTTGGAATATTAGTGAATGAAGATGATACATCTAGAGAAGCCATAATATGCTCAGGGGGTATTCTTTTTTTCATAATTATGTTTTTTAATTAAAATGAATTTTTTACATCAGTTTTAGGTACTGTTAAAGATTCTTTGTAACATTAAATAAATTAGCCATTTTACATGTAAGAGAATTGATCAAAGAAACTAAAGGTCGAAGCGGATAATTAGGTTTGTGCACCTTCGGAAAACCATAATTTTTAAAAATATCAGTATCAGGGACTATAATATCAAAACCTAAAAGATTATCACCTAAGTAACCTTTAGTTCGCCATAAACCCAAGAACTTGAAAGTTTCTTTTTTTTAGTTTTTTCTCACATCTAATTTGGTATATGTCGTATTATCATTTAGTAGGTTCTGCATTTTTTCAATAGGATTCTTTGTTAAGATTTGCAGTGATATTGCTTTTATCGGCATGAGTAATTAACATTTGTTTGTTAAATTTCATAAATGATTGTGTTTTTTCAATACTATTCGAAAATGCTTGATCAACCTAAGTCATTTTATTATTACCTAAAAATTGTTGCGCTGTATCAAGCATTCTATATCTCAACAAATCACGATCGCCTCTATTGTTTATTAAACAAATATTTGACTCTATACCTTTGACAATATCTAAAATTATTTGTCTTTTGTTTGTTAGTTAATTAATTAGAACTCAATATTCTACTTTGGTAAATTGTACCTCTTTCTATAAAATAGTGTTATTTTTTTATAAAATGAAAGAAAATGGGTATTCCAGATGTTTTTATTGAAGGTTCAAGTGACAATTTTTATTAATAATATCAGGGAAAGTTTACCGGTGCAGAGTCCATCAGCATTTCCAATAGACTGTTACATACACGTGTAGCGCAATCTATTTCTTTACATAATAATTCTTGAAATAATTAATTGACCTATACAAAGAAAATTCACTCATTTGTTTGTAAATATTGTTCACCTAGCAAGATTCTTTCCAACAAAATTTCAAATAAATTACTTTACTTTCCACTGTATTAAGCGCAATGAACTTTAACGATGCTTATTGATTTTGCTAACAACCTCTTAAAATAATTGGGTTTTCACAAAAATATTTCTTATTAATTATGAATGCTGCGGTTTTGAATTTAAATTCATCAGGTATTCTTGATTCACACGTTGGATGAATTCATTGTAACGCTGGAACACACCCCATTTCCGAGCTTCATTTTCATCCATAATAAATCGCTCGTTATTGTGATTTCTGTCTATCCTGATAATTTGGTGAGCACCATTAAATATTGGAGCAATCATTTCTCCGTCGATTCTCCCGCAGATGATTCCAGAATAATCAAACAGAAGTGTACCATCATTTATGATTATTGGATGAAAGCCACGATTGCCTTGGTAGAAAAGATCTTGTATTACTGAGTTGTATATAATTAGGTTCAAATTATTTTCGGTAGTGGATTCTTTGGATGGTCCTGCTTCTTGGGGTGTCCTTTCGGACTGTTTTCGTCCAGACTGCCTTCGTCCGGACTGCTTTTGTCCGGATTGCCTTTCGCCGGACTGCCTTTCTTCGGACTGTCTTTCTCCGGATTGCCTTTTTGGCAGTGACGTATAAGACGTACTCGGAGGACCTATCGGCCTGTAAACCTGACCCGGCAATCTTCCCGGTGAACTTAATTCTGTAAGGAGAAATGGAAATTGTATACTTTAGTGGTTGAAAATATGAATTAGAAGGATTTAATGGTGACTCTAAATAAACTATTCTGCGGCAAATTAGTTAAATAAATTAATTAAATTCAACTTGCAGACAATGTTAGTTGACCACAAAGTAACATTATTTTCATAAATTCTTTGGTTAAATTCTTTAATTCTTTCGATAAATTTACTTATTAAAAATTAATTACTTCTTAATTGTTTCATTTTTGCAAATAAACAAATTCAACAATAAAAGTATTTTAATTTTAATTTTAAACAATATTAAAGAAATGCTTTGTAACTAATGACAACTCCTAATATAGATATAATTTATTTTAGTCTTTGCCAAATATGTTTTTGCCATCGAAATTGTATTTGTAAAAAAATCCTTCTAAAATTAAAATAATGTAAAATAGACGGACAGAAGACTACTTTGTAAAATTGATGAGCAGCAAACAAACAAGTGAAGCAATGTGAAGAACATACTGCAAAACTCGTTTCTGATAGACATCAGTCTTAAAAACTACAACATTATTGTTCCCCGCCGCAGAATAATTAAATTTTTAAGGAAATTCAGTTGAATTTTTAACCAAATAGTTAAACTTACAGTATTCAAATTAAATAAACAATTAGAATTTTCACTAAGAAACAACAATTTTCAGGGAGCAGTTCAATTTTAGTCCAAAAAGTAATTTTCAACCAAAATAGCTGAATTTTCTACCATCAAAGATAAATTTTTAACAAAAAAGTGGAGTTTTTATGTAAAAAAGTCGAATGTTTCGGAAAGCAGTGACTTTTGAAAAATAAAGAATACATTTTTTTTTAACTTTCCTTTTCAATGAAAAATAGTAATTCTTGAAACGATAGTTGAATTACTAAACAAAAAGTTGAACTTTCAACAAACAAGAATAAATTTCTAACCAGAAAAACAACTTTGTAAATAAATATATCGATTTTTCAAAAGATAGTTAAATTATCAGGGAGAAGGTTGAACTTTCAACAAACAAGAATAATTTTCTACCCAGGAAGACGACTTTTTTTCTCGCAATTAGTTGAATTTTTAACTCGTTTAATATACATGGAAAAATGTTAATGGAAAATAGAATACTTACATTTTCAGATAAAAAATCTGATAAAAATTAACTTTGAATAAAATAAATAAATCCTTAACAAAATTGTTAAAATTTTATCAAAACGGATCATTTTTCGACTAAGAAGATTAATGTTCTATCAAAAAAGAAGAATTTTTAACAAAGCACATAAATTTTTTATGAAAAAATGAATTTCTAACAATATTTTGTATGTTCAAAAAAATAATTTAATTTACAAACAAATAATTAAATTTTTAATCAAACACGTAACGAACACTTATAACCCGTCACAAGGTTAGTTGAAGCGAACAATGACAATGATTTTAAACTTTATGGGAAATAAATTATTATCGTTTTCCCATATTTAAATATTAAAGTTTAATATTCCTAATTAATTGTTCACTTTTTTATAAAGTAAATAATATTTTAATAATAATTTTTACAAGTAAATATTGCAAGGAGCCTGCTCAGATTAGGCGTTTAATTTCGTTAGAGCAGAGACATTCTATGTGACATGTTCTGTTTAGGAGAATACATTTAATTTCACGACATTCCTTGTAATCTCTTAAAATAATTGAAGTTCATCAACATTATTAGAGATCCTAGTTAATTGATTAAAATACATTTTTGAGAGCCTTTAAAATCCTTTAGAAAAATTGAAATCCTTGAAAATCTTACAAAATATCTTTCGAATCTTTCAAAATATTTGGCAATCCGCCTGAATTCCTTGAAATATTTTCCAATGTCCTAAAATCTTATAAATTCTATGAATTCTTCCCAAATCTTTCAAAATTAAAGAAAATTCTTAAAGACCGCATATTAAACGATATACTGGATACCGAAAAAGTTCCAGGACGGCTAAATATTTCCCTAGACGAAATATTTTCCAAAAACATTAAGGCCACTTTTGGAATACCTTTTAATGAGGAATTCAATAGTGATCTTGGTTTTGACCTGTGCGATGACATTCAAGGTAATTTAAGGGTTACCTTTTTTTAAATATCAACCTCCTTATTTGATGTCAGCAATTAAAAGCCGGATATTTCACATTTAAAAATGTACTCGGGTGTTAATATACTCTGTTTTAGGCCAGCCGACCTAAAAGTAAACGATTATCTACATTATTATATATTTACCAACAGAATTAAGGAGAACCACCAATGCGATGAACAGAGTTCCAATAAGTGTATTCATTTTTTTTAATCCTGGTTATTCGTGAATATGCGTGACAAATGAATATTCTACAAAACGTTTTCTTACAATATTTTCTTTAATTCTTATAATTCGTCACTTTTAATTATTCCGAATATTTGTTAAGAAGATTTCATTGCAAAACCTATGTTTTTAAATTAAGACAATAAATGTCTTTTATTATGCGATGGAAGTATTAATCAAATGTTGAAATATTTGTACGTTATCCGTTATATTTGACTCATGTGCCGCGGAGAATTGAGATTATATATTTTTACTGGATATGAAGCATCGCATAACCTTGTAGCATTGTGTATTGCAATATATTCTTTAGCTTAAAAACTCATAAATTATCATGTTTTTTTAAATTTAAATGTTCATAGTGGAGTGGAAAGAGCATCTAATGCTTTTCCAGGTTTTAGGTTTTAAAGCTGATTTTATTCTCCCTTCGTATTAGGCGATGTTGCATACTGTTTACTCATTCCTTCAGGCTATTAAAGGCTGTAAAATAGTATCATTTAAAGGCTATTTTCTTGTATTGAAACAGCCCACCAAAAATAGTCTCCGGTAGCACTATTCCAATGTAACTTCATTTTGATGCCACTAAACGACGTTTTAGTACAACTTTTTCAAATCAAAACAAGACCACCATGAGAATCAAATTTTTTCTGCTTCAAATGTTTTATGTTTCGCTGAAGCATTAGGTTGCAAGCAATTAAAACAATACTCCTGTTACATTATTTTATTACCACTTTTCAATCTAAAGTTAGCAAAATAAAATAGTACGGACGATAACTTCAAAACAAGAAGATTTGATATTATAACAGGAACCTAAGAAAATGATACTCAATTAAAATAAGACCCTTGTTTTTACAATAAACATTCAGTGCACGCCATCGACTGATTTTACCGTAAAAACCTTATCATCAGCAAATGCCAACCCACGCACCTTTACTAACACCTTGAATAATATCGAGCCAGAAAATAAGTTTTCCATTGCTTCTTAATCTTGCTTTGATATCTGCAAATATTGTTTTGATTGCTTTGCAAAGCCAACTATTGACTTTATACTCTTTCAGAACTTCTTAAATCATAATTCTATTCACATTATCAAACGCTTTCCCTAGGCTGATGGCTCTGTAATTATTTCAGTTACCTTCATTATCCTTTCCCTTTTAGATTCAAACAATAATGTTTTTTTTAGTCGTTTATAACTTCACCAATATCGGAACATTATTGATCAACTCGATCAGCCTTTCAAACTAAGACTCATCAACATTTTTGAGATGCCGTTTTATTAAATCTGCGCAAAAACTATACTGTTTTAAATTTTCTTCAAGATGTAACTTTTTTGTTGCCTAGCGTGAGGTAATAATATTTTGTTGATGGAATGACGGTGTTGATCTACTAGTCGTGATTAGAGATCACGAATGTAAATTTTAGCATCAGAAAAGTCAAAAGCGAGATACAAAAAATAGAAATGAAACTCTAAAATATTGAAGATAAAGAACTACTAATCAAAAGATTTTTTGTTTATCAAAACAATATTATTAACAATTTTGAAAAAGTCCTAATAGAAAAATCGATAACGAAATTTGAATGGCTCACAAAAAAATACTATGATATCAACTCCAAAAAGCGACCAAACAAAAAATGGCTCATCAACCTCACTGAAACAGAAATTCCTAAAGATGTAGGTTATTTTTTAAGCCTAGGAGAAAAATTTTGCATTTCTGCTAAAAACAAAGGATCTATCTATCTATCAAATGAATTCTTACAACGAAACAATGACATATTTATTACGAAATCTGCTAAAGGTAATACTTCCGTCATACTAAACAAAACAGATTATACTAAAAAATGTGAAACTCTATTACTAGATACTAAAACATACACTAAATTAACTAAAGATCCGACACAAAAAATACAAAGGGAACTTAATAAAAATATCTCCAAACTTTTGAAACTCTTTTTTATAAATTCAGATACAGCTAAGTTCCTTAAAAGCTACAATGGTATTGCTCCAAAATTTTACGGACTGCCAAGAATCCATAAAGAAAACATACCACTAAGACCTGTCACTTCCTTCATCGGATCATCTATCTATAACATTTCAAAATATATTGAAAAATTCATTCAATTAGTAATGGGAAAAACAACATCAAACATTAAAGATAGTTGGGATGTTATTGAAAAAATTAAAAATATTCAAATCCCTTTAAATTACAAAACAGTTTCTCTAGACGCCAAATCTTTATTCACAAGTATTCCTAAGGAACTCGCTTTAAAAAATATATAAACTAACTGGTTTAAAATCAGAGAACTCACCAACATACCAATTCAACAATTTTTATAATTAATAGAATTTTGTTTAGACAACGCACATTGCATATTCCAAAATCAATATTACAAACAAATCTTTGGTACCCTCATGGGATCCCCTCTCTCCGGTATAATTTCTGATTTAGTAATGGAAGGATTCGAAAAAGATATCCCCAAAAAACTACCTTTTAAATTAATCTTCTATTTCCGATACGTCGATGACATTCTGACGTGTGTCCCTGATAACAAAATTGACATCCTACTTAACATTTTTAATTCCTATCATCCTAGATTACAGTTCACTATCGAAATAGAAAAAAAACAACTCAATAAACTACTTAGACATCACTTTACACAAGAACTGCAGTAAAATTATAACCAACTGGTTCCGCAAAGAAACATGGTCAGGAAGATACGTTAGTTTCGATTCTAACATAGCAACTAAAGATAAGATTTTTGTTATTAAGAGTCTAGTAGATAAAACCGTCACACTCTCAGGTACCAAATTTAAAGCACAGAATCCTAAAATCGTCGAAAATACACTAAATAATAACGGTTACCCAAGCAGCTTTACCAAAAAATATATCAATAAAAGATTGAATCATTTACAAGAAAAAAACAAAAACTCACATATTAAAACACAAAACAGATCTCCAAATATCGATCTTAATCAACTTATCGCACCACCTTTTATCAATGAACTCACGAAATTCTACAAAAGAACTTTTATCGATTTCAATATTTTAATTACCTTCAAATACGATAAAGATCCTTTTCATTGTTTCACAAAAAACAAAGATATAACCTCAAAAACCCTGTAAAAAAGATTCTAGAGGCACTGCTCTGGTTTCACACTCACACACTTTAGACCACCAATTTGACTTTTCTAAAGCTAAAATTTTGCGCACCGAAAATAATTATAAAAAACGCACTTTCAAAGAAATGTTCCAAATTGTGAAACATCAAAACTCTGTCAACAAACGTTCCGACACAGATTTCCTCAGCGATATATACCGTAGTTTAATTCTATCGACTAACAACGTTTAAAATATGTATATTTTCTACATTATAAAAACGAATTTTTCCCGCTATATCTTTAATTTTCCAACAGCGACATAGGTGGCTCTAGCGAACATAGAATACTCTCTCTCCACATAACAACAAATATAACCTCACTCCTGGACATGCAGGCATGGTGATAAGGAGTGCTGCCCACAATTTTATTTATTTTTAACACTAAAATGCACTACATATCCAGGAGGGAGTATCATACTTCTGTTATCTTATTTAATGAACAAAACAATGATATTTTTTTTTAAAAACTCTTTCTGAACCTTACTTTTATAAATTACAGTCACATAACCAAACTCCAATAATGCTTATATTAAATTAGTATTATAACGACAAATGTAAGTAGAATAACACACATAATCACATAGAACATCTTCCCTAACATTTTTAACGAACACATCTTATCTTTAAAAATTCTCTTCCACTAGGTAACTAGTTTTACTTCCATATGTATCCCTGATGAGGCTTGATGTCACCAAGCAAAAGATTGTTTTTAAATAAAAAAATAAGTACCATATGACGACTAGTAGATCAACACCGTCATTCCATCGACACAATATTATACTGTTTTAAAATTAAGAAGAAATTAATTTTGACGTATTTCAGCATTTTCGTGAAAAAAATCTTTTTTAAGAGGGTAAACTAACCTTACGTTAGTTTTATTTTTAAATGTTACGCAATGTTCATTATTATTAGCAAACAATACCTAAATTGATATGCAAAACAAGTGTGTGTTGCGTATTGTTCTTATCTGCCACTCTATATGTCAAGGGGGTGAAAACAACCCCTAAAAGTCACCCCCCAAAGAATGATTCAATTGTCAGCTATAAAAAGATACATAATTGAAACCAAATAACTGTCAATTCATTATGGGTCATTTGATATTGTTATCAATTACAAAAGATGATTAATTGTTTGCATTCCTTTCAAACAAACTGCGAATTTGAAGAAGATCATTATCGGAGAGATTATTTCTATATTAGAAAACAATTGCAATGTCTAGTTTATAATCGGCGGTGTTTTTATAAAATGTTTTCGCTCAAGTACTTATCTTTACATAACGTATCATTCAAAACATATTTTCAAGGCCACACTGATTTCACCCGTAAAAATTATATATTTATCTATTCACGTTTTTTAATACATTTTTTATGAAAGTGAATCCCATAAATGTAATTAAACTTTTGATCGGAACCTTTCAAGCAATGCAAATTTCAGAAACACCTGTTTATAAAGTGAGAATTGAACTTGGTGAAGGCTACGAAAACATTTTAATATCTGCTAAGGATGAAGTAAACGCAGTTGAAGCAATCAAAGAAGAAACGTTAGATTCTTAAGAATAATTTAAAAATTATGAAATAGATCTTGTTAAAGAAAGTTTATGATATAAGGATGAGGAAGATCTGGCGTTTGTTTAACCGACGGAGAAGAGTAAATCTTTAGTAGAAAAAATAAATTTTTATTTTTAAAAACTGTAGAACATATGTGAGAAATCCGTAACTAAATATTCAGAAAAGTTTATAGCTAACGTAAAATCAAATATTATAAAAATTGGTCCCAGCTATGACAAATGGTTACATTTTCTATTTGAATTTCTAAAGGAGAATAAAGATCAGATCGATTGTTAAACAAGATTTCTTTCTTCCAAATAATGTATATGTTATAGCACCAAAATCTGATAATTGTATAATGATTTGAAACAGAAATCAATCCTTTCTTCGACTGATTATATTTCTGAATGTTGAATCAATGATTCTTCTTTATGTCTCACGGTACACATAAATTTAACAAAATTAAGCCAAAAACCATTTTTCAAACTCAAAATTTATTTAATTAAAAAACTCCTCTTTCAATCTTTAACATTTTGATACAATGCGTACCTTTTTCAAACTGTTTCAACCTAAATAATTATATTTTTACAATTATTGATATTGGGAAGAAAAAATCATGATAAATAATTACGCAACTTAATATAAATTTACCTGAGTTATCGAAGTTTAAATGAGTCAAAAACATCAGATTGATGTCGAGTAAAAACAAAATACGAAAGTTCGTCATTGGCAAATTTTTCAGTCAAATTGTTCATAAGTCAGAAAACAATAAATAAGGTTATACTAAAGTCTCAAAAAATAAATAAGACTTTGATCGATTAAGGACTAACTTTTAAAGAATTTAAAAAAGTAAACCTTATGATAAGTTAGGATGGACGAATAGAAATTGAGAGGCCAGAAATACCTGGAGACAGTGTACTTAATGAACCTTGACAAAACAATGGATGAGTTTTTATTGAAAATTCTGATGAGGTAGCGCGAAAATAAGTTTAAATTTGAAAGTAAGACATTTTTTTAAATAAACAAATTCGATATGTGTTGTGACAAACCTGTGTTAAAATTCCTAACTGGACAATCTCTTTTGTGCTCAGAAATTCTGATTTTTAATCTCCGGCCAGTTTCACCTATATAAGCTTTATTACAACATTTACTCTTTCTTCACTTCGTTGTGAATCGAACCACAATTCTTCTAATTTCCGGTCAGGTGCTTTTCCAATTAAGCTATTAGAGGGATCAGAATAAGAACTCTTAATTCAAGAAAATAACACTAATTTTTAGCTAGGTGTTAATGGTACAAGTAATTATTTTAAAGGAATCTGTTATATCATCAGAGATGGTACTTTACCGACCGTAGCCAACCCTCCAAACCATGAAAACAGAAATCACAAAAATAAATCTTTGTGATTCTATTGAAAATTTTCAACCAACTGAACGGATTTCTCTAAATTTTTAAATTTGTTATTGTTATTGTGATTTGATACTATTTGAGTGACAGTTTTTCGAATATCAAATTTTAAATCTTCTTACTCAATATTTTTAACAGAATTTTCAATGTTTGCAGCCAAAGTATTGATCGGAATTTTTTGGCATTTAAAGGCACTCCAAATTTGTTATCCAAAGCTCAAACATCTGCACAATCATCAGAAATTTTGAACGTTTATAAATTCTTAAAACATTTGCTTAATCTAAAATCAGTAATTGCTCTATTAAAAGTTAAAGAACTGCTTTTTATAAAAGAAACTTTTTAATACAATCATCTCGTTTTAAGTATTTCAAATTAGGGAGACTTGTCTCTTGTGCATCAAAAAATTTATTTACAGAGCCATCACATATAACTCTTGAAAATCGATATTTTAAGTAATTGGAAAACCGACTAAATTTTTGAAATTTTATAATCAAATTATAATTTCAAATAGTTACATCAAATTTGCTTAAACTTTATTCAATGTGTGTTCAATTTGTTGTCTTGTGACAGCACCATACCTCTTGAACATGTAGGATAAATTTCTGTTCGTCCTTCCTAACCTACGATAAAGTTTACTTTTAAACATTTTTTTTAATTTAGTCCCTAATCGATTAGTCTCATTTATTTTTTAAGAATTTAGTATAACCTTATTTATTGTTCTTTGATATTTGACTTATGAAAAAATGTCACTCAAAAAATTTCCAATGACATACTTTCATCTTGAAAGTGATTGTTGGTATATTTAATTATCAGTCTTAGTTGTTATTAGAATAAAAAAATATTTTAATAAGTAAATAGAAAAAACCATTATTACATATAAATACCAAATGACAGAATAACTGAATGACGATAAACTTTAGGGAGTGACTTTTAGGGGTTGTTTTCACCCCCATGACATATCAAGTGGCTGATGAGAACAATACGCCACTTAAATTTGTTTTGCATATCAATTTAAGTATTTATTGCAAATAATAATAAACATTGAATGCACTTTAAAAGTGGAACAAATTCCACTTTTTTCACTTTGATCAAAATATTTAAGTGCGTATCTAAAGTTTCTCAAATTTTGATTCCAAAAAAGCTAAAATTGTTGTTTCATAATTTAATAAACGAAAAATAGGTCAATTTCAAAATTTTCTTAACTTTATATCAGTATCGGTTTTTGGCAGATTTAATAAAATTATCATTTTTTATGTGAAAAAATTTGATAAAAATATTAGTACCCTAAAATATAAGGGTAGCATCCCCTAATGGTCACATTACTCTGCACATATTTGAATTTCAAAGGGAAATAAAACGCAATTGATTTGAAAAAAAAATAATTTATTGGTATATTTTAAAATTGACCAAACTAATTTTTGGAGGTAAATTTTAAGGGTTGTTTTGCACGCCTTATAAATTTTTTCCGCAAATAAAAACAACACATGTGGCTTAGCTTAGGATGTCCTACAACATGTATAAATTTGAAGAAAATCGAAGCGATAATTTTTTTAAATAAAATAATTAACAAGATAACATGAAATATAGAGACATCAAAACTGTATGACATATATAAAAATATAAATAAATTAAATGTAATTTTAATTATTTGACATTTTGATGAAAAGCGATATTTTATAGTCTAAGATTCAACTATTTGGTTAAAAATTGATATATTTCGTACAAATTAAATTTTTTCATAGAAAATTGATGTTTGTGGTAGATATTTGATTTATTTTGTTAAAAATTTGTCTTTTTCGATTGAAAACATTTTTTTAACTGACTTTTAAACTATTTCATTATCGATTTGAATTGACAATTTGAAAATTCACCTATTTTGCTTCAAATCCATATACATTTATTTAGTTGAAAATGCATTATTTTTTGGTGAAACATTAGTATTCTTGATTAAAAATGTATTTATTTTATTAGAATCGAACTATATTGTGGAAAATTCACTTTTGAAAAAAAAAATTATTTTGTAAAAACTGAACTATTATGCTGAAAATTCTTTGTTTGTTGGTTGAAAGTTCATCTTTCTGGTTGCAAATTCGTCTTTTTTTGAGAAAATTAATCTTCTTTGTCTATTCGATTTTTGGTTTAAAAGTTATCCTTTTTCGTTGAAGTTTTAACTATTTGATTGAAAATTAATGTATTTTGTCAACAAATTTTTTTACCAAATTAATTTTCGTGGTTAAAAACTCGTCATTTTTTAGTATAAAATTAATCTTCTTTCATCGTTTTAAATAGAAGTTTAACTTTTTCGTTCAAAATTCAATACTTGGTTAAAAATTCATATTGGTCGGTGAAAGTATCATCAGTTTTGTTAAAAACATATTTCTGTGACCAAAAATTCATTTATTTTGTTAAAAATTCGTCTTTTTGATAGGAAAATAATCTTTTTGGTTGTAGGTTTATCTTTATGGTCATAAATTCACCTATTTGTTAAAAAATTCATTTTCTGGGGGAAAGATTCATAATTTTCATTTAAAATCATTCTTTTTGGTTAGAATTTCAAAGATTTGGTTGAAAATGTATCTTTTTATAAAAAAAATTTATAATTTTGTTTCAAACTCATCTTTCTGGTCAAAAATTCATATTTTCAGATTTACATTCTTTTAATTTATATTTTTCAGCTTAAAATTAAACTATTTCGTTAAAAATTCGTCATTACCGGTTAAAAATGAATTTTTTACTGAAAAATTACTAGTTCACCTATGGTTTAAAATATAATATTCACCTTATTTTTAGTTGAAAATTTGACTTTCTCGACACAAATTTAATCTTGTTAGTTAAAGACTCATCATTTTAGTAAGAACATTAATTTTTTCATTAAAAATTAATTTTGTTAACTGAGAATTTAACTATTTCATTTTTGGTTAAAAATTTATCTTTTTTAGTTGATAATACATGTATTTTTTTGAAAAATTGTCTCTTTTGGTAAAAAAAACGCATGTTCTTTGTTGAAAACTCACCTCCCAGCAGGCATTATATTTAAAGATTTTTCTGGAACATTCGAAAGACATTTTTAGGACGTAGGGCTTAAAAGACGTTTTTACAACGTCCAAAGAAACGTTCTAAGTCAAGCCAAAAAACGTCTAAAAAATGTCAAATTAAGGTTCAGTTTTCGGCTTAAAAACTTATTTACTTTGTTTTTAAATTTTTTCGGTTGAAAATACTAATTCCTTTAAATGAAAATTTAACTATTCGATTTTTTGTTTAAAAAATTGATAATAAAACTTTAAACATCTAGAAAATTTAAAGAAGGGTTCAAATCGATTATCTTAGAGAGTCAACCTTATCACCTTGAACAATGCAATCAATTATCACAAAGATTAGAACTTAACATCAGAGAAGGCCAAACTGATTGTCATCGAGGGTTAATTTGATCATCTCGGATGGTCGACATGTTCATCTTAAATTGTCGACCGGATCTTCTCGGATTCTCTGAGTGGAATATAGAGCTTTATTAATATTTAAGGTTAAGATTTTGAAGTCAACAAAATTGTAATAGAAGGTCTATTATTGATATTATTCACAATATATGAAAAACATAAGTTTTCTGTAATGATATTTAAAATAAAAACATGAAATTTGAAATATTTGGATACAACATTTAACCCAATTCTAATTTTTTTTTTGCTTCATTTTTTGCAGCGCTTCATGTGCGGCTTTAATGTCTTCAAGAGGTATTTCATAAACTTCTTCACAATCAGGTGGTAGTTTTCCCATAACACCGAAAGATGCGGCTTGTTGTTCGTTAATTATATATTGTGTATTATCGTATTTGTGATGTATGACCATCTCGCGATAAGCATTATATACTGGCATAATGTTTTTGTCCTTGTCGAGTTTTCCAACGATGTACCCATGGCGTTCTACTAGACCCTCACGTAATGTGACGCGACGATAAATACCGTTTTCTAAGTAGAAAAGACCCTTTGGAGATGGTAGAGTATTTTGAATGCCTATATTCTTTAATGCATTCAATGCTTTATTGAGTGGCACGCTGGAGGGCCCACTGGGTCCTTCAGACGGTGCCTTTCCGTACTTTCTTTTGGGCGGAGATGAAGGTGGTGACGTATACATATTATAGGAAGTACTCGCAGGACCTTCTGGCACCCAGAGCTGACGAGGTAATCTTGTCGGTGAATCTGATCCTGTAAAAATTAATAGAAATAGATCAGTTTTAATACCGAAACAACGCTGCAAAGTAGTTGGACATAAGACCTTGTATTATAACTTCGTACCTACACGGAGAGAAGTTAGGTAAAACCATCGCGCTAGTGGGCAGAGGGTCGCTACACTTTGGTTATGTGTGGCGTCCGCTCCAGATTCGGCGCACTGGTTACCCCAAACTTACGGAGATCAGTCGCTTCGACATGTTGATGCTAAATTTTTCTATACTGAGCAAGCGCGGAACTGTGTTGCAAGCGGCGCGAGTGCAAACTGGCTCGACAATACTGTTGATTAAACGGTTCGGTCTGTTCGGGGTAATAGTTCTCTAAAGTCAGTGGAGCCGTTCTATTAAACAGAAATGGCGCTGTTTACTGTGTGATTGGTGCAACAATTGAGCGTGGTCAAACTGCTCTCCCTGTAATTGCACTATGCGGGGGGGGGGGGCAGATATTTTATTATGATTCGTTACAGTAGGAGGGAAGGGGCTCTTCACTCATGTATTCAATTTTTGCAAATTCGCTAATACTTCCTCCTGAAGGTAATTATTTTATTTTAAAATTGTATTATTTTTGGAAATTTAACAGTTTTCTTAAAAAGACATCATTTCTGGCTACAAATTAAACTTCTTTTCTGAAAATTGGTCTTTTAGATTTAAAAGTTCGCTTGTTTTAGTGGAATTTTTATTTTTCTTGTACAAAATTAAAAATGCAACTGTTTAGTTGAAAATTTCACAAAGTTGTTAAAAAGTCATACTATTTGATTTAAAATTCGACTATTTAATAGAAAATTAACATATTGTTTACAGGTTTTATTTTTGTGTTTGAAGTGTTCGAAGTGACATCTTCTTCCGATGAAAATTTAACCACTCTTCTAAAGTTTTTTTTATACATCTGAAATCCTTTCTGCATGAAAATAATAATAAATTTTTTAATTGAAAAAATATATATTAAAAATTCATCTGTTTCAAGAGCACTTTCATCCTTTTTGGGTAAACATGTAAATCTTTGATTTCAAATTCAACTTTAAAAAGCAAATTTGTAAAAAGTAACCTGAAATCTTTTCAGACAGAAAATTCAACCAATTTTTTGAAAATTTATCTTTTGATTTAAAAAATTATCTGTTTTAGTAGAAATTTCATTTTTTTAATGAAAATGCCACTTTCTGGTTAAAAATTATCTTTCTATTTTTAATTATTCAACTATTTTGTTTGAAAGATTCAGTGGAAGGAGTTTTTTAATAAAATATTTTTTGGTCGAAGATTTACAGTTTTATTAACAGTTCTTTAATGAAAAATCTTTATTTCTTGAAAATTCGTTCGCACTTTGTTTTCACCCTAAATTGAGAAATATTGACAAAAAAGAAATAGATGGAAATTAAAATGAAAAAGGAAATTAATATGTGTAAATTTAGAATTGTCTCAGTACAAGGGTACCTTCCCATGGAGTAAAATTTTGGATTTCCAATAATACTTTTTAAATATTTCAATGCATGCAAATGATTATTTTAGCGTGGAAATTTACAAAAACTAAACCGTTTAATTGTTCCTGTTTTAATTTTGAGTTTCATTGTTAACTTTATTGAATAAATAAAAGGGCAATATTTACAAGTTATTTCTAAAAATAAAAAAATCTGTAAATAACAAAAAAATTTAATTTCCTAATGTAGTGATATTGCGTAGCTTTATAAACTTTATCAAAATAAGGAGAAGGCAGTATTGCGAAACTTTAAAATTCGCTCTGTCAGCTCCGGCAATATTACAGTGTATATAAAATCATACATCTTTTAAATTGGAGAAATAAAAATTATTGACCCACTTTTTTTATTTCAAATCAAATTAACTATGTACCAATTTAATTTATTGTATCCTTTCCATTTTTTCGAAATAAGCCCGTGAACATTATTTTTTCTTATTTATGTCTGAAATTTTATAAGGACTTCAAAAGATTTTAAGATATTAGAAAATTTTTCTGTATCTCCGTCCCATCATTAGCAAATAATTACAATCGTTATGAAATTTTGTAAATCTACCTGAAGGCTCTAAACTCCTTTTCAAATTTTTGGAAAATCATTAAAAATTTTGCACACTCTTTAAAATTTGTCTAAAATTTTTTTAATTTACCCGAAATCTTTGCGAAATATTTTAACTCTTCGCGTAATCTTTCTGAAATTTTCGCGAAATTTTTTAAAATATTTTTATGAAATTATTCCAATCTTTGTGAATTCTTTGGGAAAATATTGAAACGTTTTTAATCAATCCGGAATTTTTTCGAAATTATTGTGAAATCCTTGAAAAATCTAACGGGTTTTTTTAGATCTCCCCATTATGTAGGGGTATGCTTCATTTTTGGACATTCCTAATTTTCTTGTAAATTATTGCTTTTAGAGAAAAAAAAGAACTTAACTAAATATCAATAATTTACCAAATATAAGCGAATGTCAGGTAGGATACCATTTTTTGAGGTGTTGAACTCAACCATAAAGTTAGAACGGGTCCCAGAGACCCGAAAGTGTTTTTCAGACGTTTTTTTCAAGATTTCTTCTTTTTTGACAAATAATTATACGAGATTAATTTTCATATCTATTGCAGCCAGAGATGTTTATGTTTGAATTTTGCTCGGGTCTGCTGGACCCATTATACGTCAAACGCAAAATTTCGATGTTCTAGTACTTGCGGGTTAAAAATTAAATTATTGTATATTTTTTAAGAAAAATTAATAATTTAAAGATTCAAACTGTTTATTTTACGTACTGGCTGGAACTTTCGGCTCGTCGGCCTGATCAGGCACTTTTCTCGGTGAAATTAATTCTGCAAGAAGAAAAGAATTGAATCGCGAATCCAAATTAAACTCAAATAAAATATATTTAATTAACTTAGTTATTTATTCGAACTAAAATTAATTAAATGTATTTAACTAATTACACACGAATTATTATTATTATATATATACTTACGAACAGAATTAGGGAAAACCGCCAATACAATGAATAGAGTTGCAGTGAAGATTTTCATAATTCTAAATATTGGTTATTTTTTAATAGCGTAACAAATAACTATTCTATGTATGCTTTTTTTAAATTATTTTAAACGCTTGCAAGGTGGATTGGGGTGTAAAATTTTTTTCTCTTTTTCTTCTTTTTATATAATGAATCTGATTTATCTGTTTGTAACCGTAAGAATAATGTAGATTTATGGTATTATGTACAAATTAGATAAAATAAAATGAACTAGTATGAAATGAAAAAAATGATACAATTTTAAAATTTTGTAACTTTATCAGTTGTTTTTTTCCAACGTACCACGGTGAGTTTAGAATGCTAGATTTTAGATCAATATATATAAATCACCGCACAGCCTTGTAAAAACACGTATTACAAAATGTCGTTTAACTTAAAAATGACTCATAGATTATACTCATAACACATTCTCCTTATGAAATTATTATTTGTGCTTCATTTGGAAGTTTTAGATGTTGAAAATTCAAGTTCCAGATTCATTGTTGAAAATAAGTTATATCAGTTATTTTATTTGTTATCTACCCAATTAAGTGATATCTTTAATGCGTGTATTTAAAAAAAAGAGGCATATTATTCTGAGCGATTTCCCGTGCTGAAATTTCGATCTGGCCCCGATCAGGGCCGAACCAGTCCAGATCGGGTCTACAAAATTTAATTATACTTTTGAGAAACGTAAGATTATTGTAGATCGTATTAGTTTCGAGTAAAAGGTTAGTTTTTATGAAAAAATGGATGACAACCAGAAATATTTTAATTAACCGTTTTAATTTCTTGAAAAAAAATTATGTCTTTAAAACTTCTTAACAAATTAGAAAAAGGTTTTCCGCAACGAGATTCCCTACAAGTTGACTTTTTCGAATGCTTCCAAAGAAAATTAGCGGGAAATAACTTATGATTCACAAATATTAACATTTTACTGTGAAGAAGTTCAATTTTCTGTCAATTACATTACTTCTTGAGAAATTCGAAGTTTTTAATCAAATATTTCTGGTTATTTTAAATATTATTTACAGAATATGCATCTAATTAATATTTATTATTATGAATTCATTTCGACCTAATGGGCATTTTTATAAGTTGTAATATCATTGTTTATAGTAAAAAAGAAAAATAACTTTGTTTAGCATTTTAAACTTCGCGCGAAACCAATTATATTCCGAATGCGACGCATGCGCAATTGAGTAACTATCTCTTGTTGGAATCCCTACACAATTGGCATTTTGCATTTTGATTGTACTACTTGATTTTGAAATTCATGTCATGAAAATTTGTCCTTAATGTATGTCTGTAATGAATTTATTATTAATACAGAACCAAAGTTTCAATAACAGAATCGATTGTATCACATATTTTATTCTCATAATCTAAAATCATTACAATTTTGTGCATACTGCAATCCATTACTTGTCAATAGATTTGATAATTCTAACTCTACATTAAATCGAAAAACCTTGAGTTCTTGAATAAGAATTTAAAACAAAAGAACTTCATAAATTTCATCATATAATAATGTTTGACTCATCCAATAATAAATATACTAATTTTACCTTAAACAACTTAACTAATTATTAATTTATTTGACGTTAGGTTTCAATGAGCCCGCAGAGTGTAATTACTTACTCTTATCTTCCTCGCGTATGTTTTGAGGTATACTGGCTGGCGTTTGGTTCCTCTGAACACGTGGCTTACTCGCATTATGCATTTTTAATCATTGATAGAATATTATAAACGAGTAGTATGTATACAAATTTCACTCCACTATCAGCAAAACATCAAGCAGCACTAGTTCCGCGAGCGTATAGAGATGGCATTTCAGTAGGAAATCAGATTGGCCCAGTCGGGCCCAGGTATGGGCCACAGAGTTCTACCGATCAGGGCCAGATCGCGAAATCCGATCGGAGCCAGATCGATATTAAGTTTGAAATCGGGCGATTTCTGCACGGGTTAGAGCCCAAGAAAGTTCGAAATACGTTTAAGATATATTGCTTACAAAATTTACCTGATATTAAATACAAAATGCAACGTTCATAAATAGTTTTTTTAAGGTAAAATTAATTGCATCCAGTCTTTACAGTTTTTATTTAGACATAAACAAATAATAAATGAAGATCAACAAGAATAATTTTTTAAATATTGTAACATTTTTTCGGAATTAGGTATTTTTTCTACTTAATTATAATTAATACTTAATTATCAGTAAAAGATAATATATTTTGTATTATAAGCAATGTTCACTAAAAAACAGTAAAAAATACCAAAAACTCGCTAAACCTAAATTTTAGATTGAGGAGTTTTTTTTTATCTACGTTAAATAAGTAATTTTCAAGATAAATTAACACATTTTTATACGAAAAATGGATTTATTTTTGTATGAATTTGAATAAATTTGGGGGAGATATAAATGAAAATTCGAGAAAAAAATGAAGGGTTACACCCGTTACTACACAATTTTTTTTCTATACAAATTATATTGTACACAAGTATACTGATAATATTTTTCTTACACAAAACTTTTTTTTACACAAAATGTTTCCTACACATAATTTAATACTGTTATATTTTTCCCACACAAAATGTTTTTTACACAGAATATTTCCTACTCAGAATTAATCATTGTTTAATAGTTTTATTTTTTTCAGCACAAAATATTTTTCACACAAAACGTTTCCTACACATAATTTAATACTATTTTTCCTGCATGAAACTTTTTCTACACAAAATATTTCCTACACAGAATTTCATACTGTTATATTTTCCGTATACAGAATTTTTTATACACAGAAGTTTCCCACGCAGATTTTAATATTGCCTAATGATTTTATTATTTTCCAATTCAAAAGATGTTGACACAAAATTATCGTCGAAAAATTATAATAGTTTTAAATTCTGTGTAGAAAAAATTTTGTTTAGGAAAAATATAACAGTATTAAATTCTATATAGGAAAAAAAATAAAATTATCAAACAATATAAATTTCTATGTACAAAATATTATGTGTGGAACAAAATTTGTGTACGTTTAATATAAGAGTACTAATTTCTGTGTAGGAAACATTTTTTGTAGAAAAAGTTTTCTGTAGTAAAAATACAACAGTATGAAATACTGTGTAGGAAATATTTTGTGTAAAAAAAAAGTAAAATTATTAAATAATATTAAATACTGTGTACAAAACATTATGTGTAGAAAAAAATTTTCGTAGTAAAAACATGAGAATATTACATTCTGTGTGGCAAATATTTTGTGTAGAAAAAGTTTTGTGCACGAAAAATATAACAGAATTAATTTCTGTCTAAAAAATATTTTTTGTAGGAAAAAAATAGAAAAAAATAGTTTTAAGTAATATTTCCCATTAAGTATTTGGAATACTTGGATACGAAGAGAAATTTAGCAATAGAGATAAATTATTATTAATAATAAGTGCTATTAATAAATAATGTTTATATAAATACAAATAATAATATTTGTAATATAAAAATTGGAATCTTTTTGGACTTGAAACCAAAAAAGGTAATATTATCCGACTAACGATAGAAGATTGATTTTTCTTTATTGTATATTATATTTATTGCGGAAATTGGGAGTTTTTCATAGAAGCTTTCTGAGGAATTAGAGGAGAAAATTTTCATATACAGTAGAACCTCGATTATTCGAGGTAATGTGGGGAGGAGATACCTCGGATAAGCGGAAATTCGGATAATACGGAAAAATTACAAGATTCGGAAAAGTTATCTATTTTTAATATATTGTAAAATAGAAAAATAAATATAAACATTTAGCAAATAAAAGTAAACAACTTACAAAAGTGAATTTACCGTTAATAATTTCTTAATTTACTCATAATTGCAAACTAATGCGCGCATTCAAAATTAGGCGTAGCAGCTTAATCTGTTTTATTAATGGTTCTCTGTATTATCCGAGCATACACCTCGGTTAACGCGGAGTGCTTAACTGAGTCCTTTTGCCTCGGATAATGCGGGCCTCGGATAATCGAAGGCCGGATAATCGAGGTTCTACTGTAGTTTAATAGATTAATTCCACAAAAGACTTCCAATACATTGATTATATATATATCATAATTTTACTTAATCTGTTAAATGCATCATTCGATTTGTCTGATCATAAGAAACAGATTTAGAGCTTAGAATATTGCTATTTTTGTTTTGATAATAAAATCCCATTTTTTAAATGATCATGTGCTATTTTGGTCAGAACCTGGGCTGAGGTAAATTTTTTATCCGTTTCTCCAATCACAATAGAGCAGAAATAGAAACTATTTAATATTGAACGTCAACAAATTAATTAATACCCTAGGGGATAAAATAAAATTATTATTTAAATTGATTGTTTATGTATTTTTAACTGCTTGAAATGTTTTGGTAGATTAGGGAGTGATGAGAAGAATTTAAAACATTTTAATTTATTATTGGTTTAATTATCAATTTATTAAAATTCCTTAATTTTCACACGAAACAATTGCGAATAAAAATATAAAATATAAATAATTTAGGTTAAACATTTCATTTCACTTAAATTTATGTAAGGTAAAGATACCAGCTAGTGACATGCGACCGGTGGGTGGAACAATGAATGAATTTCTTTATTGGCAAATTTAATTTAAATCAAGATTTAAATGAGGGTTTCGTAAAAAGTAACATGCTTTAATATTGAATTAAAGGGGGAGGGTCGGTAAGGCCGGTTTTTGGCCTAATTTATTTTTGGACCAAAAAATCTGAAAAAATCATGGTAGTATCTTATAAGTATCGCGAGTCGATTGGACGCTAAACGGACTACCCTCCACTCCCCAGCCACCCCCAACCCCCCTACAAATATAGGAAACACCACTACCCACCAACTGTATTTTCGAGAGATTTGACACTCTTAAACATGTATTCTGAGGTTTTTGGGGTCGCTGATTATGAACCTGGTGTCCGCTGACCTTTATCGCGTCAGGTTCAAGATCATTTGAAAGTCAAACCGATAACATTTTTTTCCAGCGTTTTCTCTCGATTTAACCTTCCCATGACCTTGAACCTGACGCGATAAAGGCCAGCGGACACCAGGTTCGTAATCGGCGACCCCAAAAACCTATAACGTATTTTTTTGGATTTTTTTACCGTTTTTTCTCGATTTGACCTTCCAATGACCTTGAACCTGACGCGATAAAAGTCAAAGGACGCCA
>NC_046665.1:125798735-125833029 GCF_010883055.1 Belonocnema kinseyi
ACCATAGTAAACCCGAGCTAACCTCAGAATACATGTTTAAGAGTGTCAAATCTCTCGAAAATACAGTTGGTGGGCAGTGGTGTTTCCTATATTTGTAGGGGGTGGGGGTGTCTGGGGGGTGGAGGGTAGTCTGTTTAGCGTCCAATCGACTCGGGATACTTATAAGATACTACCATGATTTTTTCAGATTTTTTGGTCCAAAAATAAATTAGGCCAAAAACCGGCCTTACCGACCCTCCCCCTTTGCGGCTGACCCTGTGGACGTTTTTGTTTTTTTTTAAAGGCTGATAAAATTTTGAAGAAATTTGTCGAGTTTCATTTTTAATTTCGTTTTTTAATTTTTTTATAAATAAATAAAAATGATGAAAAAAATGACAATTTTTTTTTGACGTTCCTGGTACTCGTCAATAATAGAAAAATCGTTTCAATCGCCGATGTTATATATAATTTACATTATATAAAAGTTTTCCATCATGATGATATTAACAAAGAAAATTGTTATAAAAAAATTATTTGTTGAAAATGCGTTATCTATTATTTTCAAGAATTTAACGTTATTTAGAGTTATATTGCAAGGCATTCAAAAGGAACCCATATTTTAATTAAAAAAATGTCTCTTAAGACTATTCTTGTCACTATTATAAACAAATTTAATGAACAAATGAATTATTTAATCATTTGTCGTCAGAAAAATTTGTTTTTTTTTTCTATGTCAATTTTGAAAAATTAGAAACCTCATAATTTCAAAAAATACATAATTTTTTTATGAATTTTATGCTTTTATTAAACAAATTTAACAAAGAAATGCACGATTCGGGCATCTGTTGACGAAAAATTTGTTTCTTTTTCGATGTCAGTCCTTTTATTTGAAAATTTCATGTTAAATTCAGCAACATTCATGATAAGTTCATAAATTTTATGATTTTTTTAACAAATGTTATTAACAAATGCATTATTTGGAAATTTGTCGACAGAAAAACTCGTTTTTTTTCAATGTGAGTCCTTTTAATTGGGAACTTTACGATTATATCAGTAACATTTATAATTAGTCGATTAATTTGAGGTTTTTGTTAAACAAATTTAATTAAAAAATGCATTATTCGGGCCTTTGTCGACAGAAAAGTTCGTTTTTTCTATTTAAATTTTTTAAAATTAGGGACCTCGTGATAATTTCAGAAAAATTCATAATTTGTTGATAAATTTTATGATTTTTTTAAACAAACTTAATAAACAAACGCATTATTTGTGCATTTGTCGACGGAAAAACTCGTTTTTTTCAATGTCAGTCCTTTTAACTGGGAACTTTACGATAATATCAGTAACATTAACAATTAGTACATTAATTTTATGTTTTTGTTAAACAAATTTAATTGAAAAATGCATTATTCGGGCATTTTTCGGTAGAAAAATTCGTTATTTTCGATGTCAACTTTTCAAAATTAAGAATCTCATGATAATTTCAAAATAATGCACAATTTTCTTGATAAATTTTATGTTTTTTGCAACAAATTTAATAAACAAATGCATTATTTGGGAATTTCTCGACAGAAAAACTCGTTTTTCTCTATGTCAGTTCTTTGAACTGGAAACTTTACGATAATTCCGTAATTTCGGTAGATGAAATATTTGTGGGAATTTAATAATTCGTTTATCTTATAAATTGGTCTCGAAGTCGGTGAATTTTAGTTTCTAATATTTTAAAATTCGGGATTTTATTTTTTGATAATTAAAATTCTTGTCGTTACTTGAAGTTTTGGAAATGATTTAATTCGGTAATAATATATATTTTTTGTAATTTTTTTCATTTGTGCATTTGTTATTTATTTTCTTTATAAGTTGTGAAGATCCACGTAATTTTTTTTATTCAAATTATGTCCCTTTTTCTTATATTTAACAAAATAATAAGTACTTAAATTTTATTTACTACCTAACTTTACACCATAAAAAAATTGTTTTAAACGGTTTTTCATATTTATTTTGTAATATTTATTCATTTTTCCTATGGTGCTGCATGGTTTTGCAGAATAAAGTTACTACTAGCGCCGCCGCATGGCCATTTTCAACACATGGACTATTTTCAACTCTGGGTGACGGGAGGCTGGTAAAAAAATGTACGATCAGTGAATATGAGTTTTGTCGAGTAGGTGTATGGAGGTAAAAGGTTTGTATAATAATCAAAAAATGTTATTCCTGTTAATTTTAATGTTTTTTTTTTTTTAATTTTCTTCGACTTTGATGGGCATTCTCATCCCAAAGATCTGTCGCCTTCTAGAATTTGAGCAGATGAATTTCCATTTTCGCCGAACAATCTCCCAATGGGAACCAAATTTGGCGACGTCTTTACGACATCTTTACGACAATTTTACGACATCCTTTGTCCATGTCGTTTCGGTGTCTTTACGATATCGTGAATACATCGTCAGATCATACGAATTTTTTACGATATCGTAAAGACACCTTAACAATATTGACATAGGATGTCGTAAAGTTGTCGTAAAGATATCGTAACGATGTCGTAAAGACATCGCCAAACTTTGTGCCCACTGGGCTGATTCTTTTAATCATCCTGTTCTTCCTCAAATCATAATAAACCAACTTTGCTTCATTACCATACATACAATTATAATTTGCTTTCTAGTTCATACTAGCCTTCAGATATTCATTAGCATACTACTAAATAAGCTGTCAGTGATGGAGGAAAAGCACTGTCATTGAAAGGTGCATAAGTGTCAGTGAACCATCCAATCGTATAAAACACACAAAAAACCAATCATTATTGTTAACCGGAAGTGCGGACACTGCTGCCATCATGCTTTTAGTATTAAGAAACAACTGCTTCACTTATACATACAAAAGAATTCGTAATTAAAAAGTTGACAAAAATGAAAAGCTAAAGGTTGTACTCAAACACCAACAGTGTCACTAACTAGTGTCGTTACCTTATTCGGCTTTATTTTTTATACCTTCGTTTTTCGGAATTCGTACCTGGAGCAGGAATTTCAGCCTCTACTTCATTACAAAATGGAGGGATACGTTTGAACAGACATAAATTCATAGCGTGTTTTGTGGTCATTACATATTGCAATCTGTAGTCATGATGTTTCACCATGACAAATTCGCCACGATCATTAAACACTGGACCAATAAAACCATTGACTGGTCTTCCGATGATGTATTTATTGAATTCTACTAGACGCATACCTGTTTTCACTGGTATATATCTACCATTTTCTGCGAAGAAAATACCCCTTGGGTTTATTTCAGGAGGATTGGTGGGAACCTTTCCTTGGACAGTGAATGGTTTTGCTTTTTTGGGTGACACTTTGGGAAACACTTCCGGTGAGACTTTGGGTGATACTTTCGGTGACACTTTGGGTGACACTCCGGGTGAAATTTTAGACGAAACTTCGAGCTTGCTTTGCTCTAAGGATGAAGCCCTTTCGGAAGGTCTTTTGGGCGGTGATGGGTGAGACGTACTGGCAGCACATTTTGGCTTGTAGACCTGTCCGGGCATTCTGCCCGGTGAACTTAATTCTGTAAGAGAAAATAGAAATTGATGATTTTCAATATTAAACCTAACCTGAACGATTCGCTGTACGCCCTAGCTGAGAGATGGTGTCGGACGGAAGAGAGGATGAGATTCACTCTAATGTGCAAAGAGGCCGGCGTTATTCACTGTTGAGTAGGCTACGCCGGGAACATGGAGAATAGATATGAGGAGACCAAAATAGTGGAACTGAAAATGAACACTTTTCTGTTGCTAGAAGTAGGCACACACACTCACGCATATGTGCAAAATCACGCTTACGTATAGTTCAAAACTTCCCGAGCGTGGCGTGCCAACGGCACTTAAAAAACATATGGCCGTTGATGTGAACGCGAGTCAAATATAAAAAATGATGATTGAACAATTAATAGTTTGTGAATAAAGGCAAGTATGTTAAAATTAAAAATTGCTGTATGAAAGCGAAAGTTTCCAATAAGTGTGGTTTCAAGTGTATAGTGTACAAGACTCATTAAGTTGTATGTTTATTGTTTTTGTTACGAACGCGTCGAATATCTGTCGCACGCATAGTGTTGGTAAAAGTAATTTGATATTTCATAAACATACTACCTACCTCTTCTATGGCGAATAATTATTTTTTTATTCCATACAATTCTGTCTGATTATTAATTATTTATTTTTCAAGCCACCTGTCAAAACAAAAAAATGGAGGCGGCCATATTTTTTTAAGTGCGGTTGGCACGCCACGCTCGGAAAATAGTTGCGTACTTCTGGCAACAGAAAAGTGACAGTTTTTGGTGATGTCTATGCATTACAGATTGGTCTCCTTATATCTATTCTCCATGGCCTGGAACCTGAGAGCTATGATGCCAATGTTGGCACCCTGTGCTACTGCGCTTGCGTCAGGGCCGCCCGCTGGTTCGCCGCACTTGGCGCGCAATACAAAATTACTTTAAAAAAAAATTCTTGTAATTTAAATAATTAATTATTAAGAAATGCACAAGAATGGATATAAATTGTGTAACTTTTGATTTCAGACAAAAAAATAAATAAAGCGAATATATTATATAAATAACAGTTTATTTTCATTGATTTCCAAAGACCAACTATAATACATTATCACAACTGCATTGTAGTCATGATTCAAATGCAAAATTGTTATTTCAAAAATGTATCTATTGAAAAATTTGTTGTGAAATATAAGTCAGTCTTTAGAGTTTGATGTAAATAAACTTATTTATAAAATATATGTATTACACACTTTTTTTCTTGCCCGAAATCAAAAGTTACATAATTTGTATACATTCTTGTGTATATTTTAATAATTATTTATTTAAATTACAGACATTGTTTTTAAAGTAATTTTGGATAGCGCGCTAAGCGCTGCCGAATGAGGTAATTTTCAAGAATGGTTCCAGATACCCCCGGATTGGTTATAGTTTGTGTGTTGATTTCGAATAGTATAAATATTAAATTTAATATTTATAATAAACAATGATTAGCGAATGCATAAACAGTAATTCATTAATCCTTAAATAACATTTTGGAGTGACAGATCAACAATAATAAGATTTTGTTTGAAAAATGGTTATAAATTCTGAGTTCAGTAAAAGAAAATATTTTTTTACCACAATCAATAATCTGGGGTCTATCAAGTTCTAAATTAATTTTTGTTTATTCCCAAAAATTTGACTTAAACTAAAATCAACATTGGTTTTTCGTATGTCGCTCCGAACATTTATTTCAGGATTAAACAAATTACTTTCGATGCATTTCTTAATCATAATTTATCGTTAGTAATAAATTTAAATATTTATATAATTTGAAATGCGCACGCTGATAATAATAAATTGAGTTGCCGGCGCAACGCAACCACAGTTCAAACAGTTCCCAAAATTCGGAGCATTAACAAAACGTTGGAAATAATGAAGTCTACCGTGACTTTGTAGCTCGAGCATTATGGGGGGGGGGGGGAGGGCTCACGATCTCAACGATCTCAACCATATTGCAAACTAACTAAATATGGAGAAGAAGTGAATTCCGTAAAGAAAAAGTATTATAGAGTTCGTTGCTAAAAAGGTGTGAAAAAAAACCACACGTCTTAATGTCGGGCATTTAAAATTAGGGGCCCTAGAAAAGGGGCACTGCGCACAGTGGGGTGAAATAAACGACGGGGCTCAAAATAACTTGTAGGCCGCATTTCATTACCGACTTTAGAATTTTTTAAAGAAAAATTTGGCGTTAAATTTTGAACAGAATTATGAGGAGAGATTTTTGAATTTTTATTTATTTAAACTTGTATGTTAATGCAAAAAAAGACAAAAATGTCGATTTTAACGGCTTTATTTTTTAACATCTTGAAAGAAAATTTGCCCGCTCAATATCGCTCAAATTTGATGCACAGGGATGCGTCATTGAAAAAAATCGTTGACTTGTTAAGTTAATTGTTATAAAAAAATTATATTAACAAATGGCCAAAATTATGTATTGTTAGCCCGCAAAGTATAATTGTGCATTAAAGTTGCTTGCCTTTACCGTAAAACTGACAATTAATCACGAAAGTTTGTCTCTTGATATTTGTTTATATTTTTGTAAACAAATTATATACAGAAATGCTTATTATCGGCACTTATGGGCAAAAAAGAATAGTTTTTTTCTTCTTATTCAGTACAAACTATCTTTTCATTTATTTTAATTAATGAAAATTTATCGACCGATATTTGTTAATAATCTTTTTCAGCAAATTATATTTAAAAATGCCTATGATCGGCATTTATGGGCCAAAAAGGATAGTTTTTTTCTTATTCTGTACAAACCAAGTTGTCAGTGATTTTAATTAAAGAAAATTTATTATTTTTTTAAATATTTTTTTAAACAAATTATATGGAAAAATATTTATTATTGGGATTTACTGGCAAAACATGTTTTTTTGTTGTTGCTAAGTGACCCAGCTGATCCCAAGTTATCGATTAAATATCAGTTGACAAATTTTCTTTAATTAAAATCACTGACAAGGTAGTTTGTACAGAATAAGAAGAAAAAACTATTATTTTTTGTTTTTGTCTATGAATGCCGATAGTAGGCATTTGTTTATATAATTCGATTAACAAAACTATAAACAAATAAGAGTTAAACAACTTTCTTCATTTAAAATCACTGACAAGATAGTTTTTACAAAATAAGAAGAAAAAACGATTCTTTTTTGCCCATTAATGCAAATAATTGGAATTTGTTTATATAATTTGCTAAAAAATATAAACAAATAGCAAATATTTTGAGCTAGAAAATGATTTACTATCTTTCGTCGTAAGACGTTTATACAAATTAATTAAAATTCATTTAATTAAACTTTTTTTAAATTTTTCGATAACAACTTTGATTAATTATCTTATTAATATTAATTGAAAATTCATGTTACTAATTATTTCGGTAAAAGAATTTTTAATTATAGGGTAACACTTTTTATCAATTATTTTTAATTTGAACAAAAAAGGATGTGGTCTTTAAACACAGTTGTAATGAATTTAAACTATTTTTTATTTTCCCGATAACATTTTTAACACTTTATTATTTATTGCATATTTTACTCGTAATTTCTCGTTTAAATTACATTTTTTCTGGTGTAACGCTTATTTGCTAATTATTTTTAATGTAGATGAAAATATTGAAATCTTTGAAAACAATTGTAAACACTTAAAAATATTTTTCTATTCTTTGATAACAACTTTGTTGAATTATTTCATAAATATGATTGAAAATAAATATTTACAATGATTTGCGTTAAAAAATCGTTTTAGGTCAAAACATAGACAACTGTAATGTAGTGATTGTAAATTCTCTTTTGTTAAAACTCCTTCGGCATTAACGAACACATTCTCATCACGTATCTCGTGCTACGCACTGCATTTTTTCCAAAAATTTAAACTTTTCTACATTATGTTGAGCACTATTATATTTATTTCTGTACCTCAGCTTTTTATATTTAAAAAAGTGCGCATTTTATACATAAAAAAAAATTTTCTCTTGAAACTTTTTTTCAAACTTTCATCGCTTTTCCATAAATTGATTTGATTTATTTTCAATGTTATTTCTTATGATTGAAACTAAAAATACGCATCTTCGCATAAAGTGGTTCGAAGCAAATTTGTAGATAAAATGTAAGCGAAAAATTATGTTAAATAAAATATTATTGAAGCTTGTGTCCTTTCTCCAAAAACATGATTTTTTTATTTTTCAGTATATTTTATAACAAGACTTTATAAAAAATTTGTAGATATTTTTTGGTCAAACAACTTTTGTCTTCTCTTTTTTTTTTTGGTCTCCCCTGTCGCTTTTTCCGAAAAATAATTTTTTTTAGTTTTAAACTTATTTTTTATGAATGAAAGAAAATCTATTTGTGCTATTAAAAATTATTAATAAAAAAATTGTCCATCTTTTTTGGCTTTACAACTTCTGTATGGTAATTTTTTTCGTACCTTGTGACGTTTTTCAAAAAATTTTATTTTTTTATTTTCCAGGCCATTTTTAGCAATTAAAATCAAAACTACACATCCTATCAAAAAACTATTAATCATAAATTGGTATCTCTTTTTTTGATGTACAACTTTTCCCTTTTCGTTTTTTTCACAGTTTTTGTCGTTCGTGTATGAATTTAAATTTTGAATTTTATTTTTACGGTTAGTACCAAAACTACTCGTTTCATCAAAAAATAATTAATAACAGATTTATAGCTATTTTTTGGGTGAACAACTTTTGGCATTATTTTTTCGTAGCTTCTGTAGTTTATCTAAATATTTACTTTTTAATTCCAATCGTTAGTTTTTACAAATAAAGCAAAAACCGTGCATTTGTATCAAAATAATTAACAAATTTGTACCCCTTTCTTGGTTAAACAACTTTTGTCTTATCATTTTTTTCGTAGCTAGTGCCGTTTGTCCAGAAATGTCATTTTTTATTCCTAATGTTTATTTTCACGAATAAAACAATAACTACATGTCCTATACAAAAAGTGATCCTCAAAAAATTTTCAGATGTCTTTTTAGTGCATAATTTTGGAATTTTGTAATTTCTCATTATTTTTTGTGCTATCAAAATTTGAATATATGATTTTCCACAGAAATTCGAAAAGTTATTATGATTATCGTTTAGGTCATTTAAAATGCAACGTTTTGTTTCCTGGACTCTTTTTATATTGTGCGTTGTTTGGCTTAAATTGTTCTTTATTTTTATTATTATTTTTAAAATGCTATGACTCTTTTAATTTTCTTTCCAGTTTTTATATAGAATTTTTAATCTTTTTGAAATTTCATCCAAAATGCCTGGCCGACTAACTTTACCGTCATTTTAGGACACATGAGAAATAGAGCACAGGCTTTTCTCACAGATTATTTTTTTCAAAATTTATTATGTTCCCAGACACACATACACTTAGATTCGCAAAAAGTGTATATTTCGTACAATGTTCACATACTCGTACATCAAATTATCGGCCGTCTGTACCGTTTTCAACTATATTGCTCAATATTGCGCCATCTGCGCATGAGAGCACCCGCGCCTTGCGCATTTTCATTACGCTGTTTTTTTTTTCACTGCGCTCCAGATATTTTTCAAGCAAAAGTCGCAGCCTTCTATAGCCCCTTGAGCCGAGAAACGATATATTATATATTTGTATATTATTTTTTAAAATTATTATTGTGTATTTACCAACAGAATTAGGGAATACCGCAATTGCGATGAGCAAAGTTCCAACAAGGATTTTCATTATTTGAAATACTATTTATTCGTTAATAACGTAATAACTGAATAATCCAGGCAAGATGTTTCAACTTCAACTGAAGCTATAATCTTTGTCTTCCTAAATTATTTTTAAATATTTGTAAGATAAATTACGTTATAAGACTTATTTTCCTGAGATGTTTGTATTTTTTAAACCGGATTTTGCCCTTCGTAGGTGTCAGACTTGTGTAAACTAATGTATGGTATTATGTACAAGTCAGAGGGTCTGAAAATACTTTTATTATGCAGTGGAAAAGTTCACACAAGACTGGAATTTTGGCACATTATTAGTTCTATTTGGCAAATGTGACGCGGAGGCTTTAGGTTCAAGATTATTACCGCCTATAAATCACCGCTAAGTCAAGTATTTCAACAGTTTCTTTGAATTAAAAAAACCATAAATGTACATATCTTATATATCATATCATATATCTTCACATATTTTCTTACGGAATTAAACAAATGTATTGCAAGATTCTCCAATCCCTAAATTATCGAACCTCATATCACTGCTAACAATTTTTTTAAATTAAACATATATGTTCTGAGTCGCAAAGAGTTATAATATTGACAATGAAAACTAATAATTGAATATAGTAAATTTATGTACAGTAGAATCTCGATTATCCGAGTTAATGTGGGAAGGAGATACCTCGGATAAGCGAAAACTCGGATAATACGGAAGAGGTACAAAATTCGGAAGAGTTATTTATTTTTTATGTATGATAAATAGAAAAATAAATATAAACATTTAGCAAATAAAAGTAAACAACTTACAAATGCGGATTTATTTTTATGGTACAAAGCATTTTCACTAACGTGGCTCAAGGAAGTCGATGATAGAGCACTGTTTCAATCTGTTCAGTAGTATTTTAGCTGAAATATCTATTTCATTAATAATTCTCCGTATTATCCGAGCATACACCTCGGTTAATGCGAAGTGCTTGGATGAGTCATGGTGCCTCGGATAACGCGGAGCCTCGGATAATCGTAGGTCGGATAACCGAGGTTTTACTGTATACGAACTATCTTGAATAAATCATTGTTTAAATAAAAGTCACATTTGGATAAGTATCGACCCAGGGGGGGGGGGGTGAAAGTTTTGGGATTTTCGTGGATATCGTCTATTTCGGCGATTTTTGACTCTTCTAATATCGATTTGAAAAATATTGTCTAGTACAGTTTCCATGTGCCTTTTCACGCCTTTTTTATTAGTTCCACGCATTTTTTCAAAAATAAATATTTGACCGAAAAATTGAAGGTCAAAAATAAATTTGAGTTTTTTCGAAATAAGATAGGTTGTTGTTTTTTCTTCAAAGAAAATTGAGGTTTTTGCTATAAGGCTATCTAGATTTAATTATAATTTTATTAATGAAAGATTTAATCATGTATATTGATGATAGATTTAATTTATGAAAATAAGCGTTGAGTACTCCGGTACGCTAATGACGCTGGCTATTGAGCCCCTTCCGTAGCTCGACATGTACACTAGGGAGGCTGAAAAACGTTTTTTTTTTAGAGGACAACGATCCCCCCAATTTCATTCCAAACCCGAAAAAATTAATTCCCTATTTTTTTCATTCTAACTGCGGTTTTGACTTAAAGTTTCCCATGTAAAATGCATGGGGAAAAATCACTTTTTTGAGTTTATAGAATAATTTTTGAGGAAATAATTATTATAATTATATTTAAGAAATAATCAGTCTGGGCGGAAATTTCCCTATACCATATAATAAAAAAAATTCCTATTGCAAAATTGATAACAAATTTTGAATACAATATAAAAAACATAACAGCAGATTTGAGAAATATAGTAAGAAATGATATAGTTTATTGGACTCAAAATTGGATATATAATATTAATAATTTTACAGTCAATAATTCCATTTTACGTCAGAACTTCAACAAAACAAAAAAATTTATACAAAATAACAATGATATCATAATAACATCAGCTGATAAAAGCAACAAGAGTGTCATAATGAACAAAACAGATTACAATAACAAAGCTCTGCAATTATTAAAAAATAACTCAACTTACAAATTTAAAAAAAAAGATCCTACTAATAAATTTCAAACTAAATTAACAGAACTTTTAACTAGTTTCAAATTAAATAGTTTCTATTTTATTCCTTAACGTATGTATTTCCTTTTAGAATAAGCATTGAAAAGGACCTGAAAATCAGGTTGGAACATGTCGGCACAACATTTTTTATGATAAAAAAAATTTTTTATAATAAAAAAAAGTTTTTTTAACACCAAAAAAGCAGAATAGGCCTCAAAAAACTTTATTTATCACATATCGCAAAAATACATACATAATTTTTTAAGGTTTGAAAAAATAATGATACTATATGCTCGTGTAAATAAGCTTACGTCACATAAAATTTGTTGATAAATGATGAATACACTGTTAGAAATTTTCGGAAAATTCTGACAAATTTACGATACTAAAATAACTGAAATTTACGAAATTAGGTTGCTGAAAACGAACATCAGTAACTTTTATAGTGAATTTACTATATTTTTATTGACTTCAAAAGCGGTTTCTGAAAATTTTGAATATTGTCCTTAAATTCCTAAATGGTAAGAGAAATATAAGTTACCGTAACGGAATGAAGTGCGCAATAGCATGCGCACTTCTCGCTTCTCGAGCATGTCCGGCTAGCAGACGAAGCATGGAGCTTTTATCTCGGTGGAAATCGGTGTGTTCGAGAGATTTTGAAATGATTTCTTACGTAAAGGGGGCACTTCATTTAGGTACATAATTGTTCGGAGCATCACACACAAAACAAATCTGGTGAGTAAAAAACCAACCTAGCTAACAAAATTTTTTTTAAACTCAGGGAATTTTATTGGCTGGAGAAAAGTCAGGGATTTAAAGAAAAAAAATCCTGTAAAATTTAGCGAATTTCTGTAACTTTAATCTTTCAAGTAGATTAAATTTCAAAATTTTCCAATTCTGATTTCAAATTATTTTATTTTATTTATGAAAGATTCTAGGTTAAAAATGTTTCAATCTTATGATTTTGCTTTTTGAATATTAATACGGTCAGGGAAAATGAATACACTAAACTCTCGCTTTCAGTCCAGTGTCGGGGGTTGCCTTAACATGTCCTTGGACTGATTTCGAGGTGATCGAAGCGTAAACAGTAAGGGCCGCCTCACTCGTTTCCAATTGGAATATATATATAATGTCGCAACCGCTCTCGCCCTACTCCCCTGCTAAACTGCTGGAGCCAGCAGTTCTGAGAAGGCGAAGAACGGGGTGACTGGAAGCGAGAGTTTGATGTAATAGGTCAGTGGAAAATTAGAGAATATTGAAAATAAAGTTTTGCGGTAACCCTGATATTATATTTTTGTTAGTTATTTATTTGCCTTCGATTTATAATTATTTTTTACATTCTCATTAGAGAAGGTATTAGATTTGTGTAAAATTTGACCCCCCCAGTTTTTTTTAAATGTCCACGTTTTGAGACCCCCTGAAACCGAAAAACAGGATTTTACGAATGTGTCTGTCTGTATGTTTGTCTGCGAACACGATAGCTTTAAAAAAATTAATCTATTAGATTGCCCTTTGGCAGACTCGTTTAGTGTCCTAAACTAAAGGTCAAGTTTGTTATCCAGCCATTTTGGATGAAAATTCAAAAAATGGGCACATTTTGAATATTCCTTAGACCACTTTCTTGAAAATAACGAAATTCTTTGTACGGTTATCTATAGTATTCAAAAAGTTGAACAATTTATTATTATGACTTTTTTTAAAAATCAAAAATTACCAGAGTTAGAGCATTTTCAAAATCCAAAAAAAAACAAATAAAAATGAACATTTTAAGCCAAAGAACGCATTATACGAAAAAAAGTCGAGAGTAGAAAAACGTTGCTTTTCGAAATCCCTACAAGATCATGATAACAATTTTTTTAATTTGGTCGAAAAGCTGAAAATTCCAAATTTGATAGTACCAAAAATTTTTGAAACCACATTTTTTCAATATTTAAAAATTCTATGTACGTTTGTTCATAGTACTCAAAAACTCAAACAATTTATCCTAATGACTTTTTTCTATAAATAGAAAATCATCAGAGTTAGTGCATTTTCAAAATCAAAAAAAAAACTAAAATAAACATTTTAAGCCAAATAACACCTGATATGAAAAAAAGTCAAAAGAAGAAAAACTTTGCTTTTTGAAGGCCCTACAGGATTATGATAACAACTTTTTTAATTTGGTCGAAAAGTTGAACATTCCAAATTTGATCCTACCAAAATAATAAAAAATCCACAAGTTCCATTTTTTGTTTAAACTATGCAAGATACGAAAAAAATGGAAAAGCTGAAAATTTTTTTTTGAAAAAGCGACACAAGGTATAGACTAAAATTAACAGACAAAAGTTGTTTCCCTAAAAAAATCTATCAACTTATTATCAATCATTTTTCGATAGGACGATTAGATATTTTTTGTAAGTAATAAGATTAAAAATTTAAAAATTTGATTTTTGGAAAAAGCACAGACAAGACGAAAGAGGACATAGGCTCCTATATAGGACCCTATATAGGTTCCTGTATTAGACTCTATGCAGATGCGCAGTAGTTTTTATTTAATCGTAAAAACAACATTAAAAATAAAAAATTATGAAGAAAGGAAATAAGAATTAGTATGATTCAATTTTTATGCATATTATGAATTGTAATGATATACATTTATTGAAATGATACATGTTTCAGAATTACATAAAAAATGTATTTTAATTGATATAAAAGTCTTGTGTATAATGTAGAAAAGTTGACATGTTGGACAAAATCGAGTGCGAACCACGAGATCCGTGATGAGAATGTGTTCGTTAAAGCCAAAAGAGCTTTAACAAAAGAGAGTTCAAAATCATAAAATTACAGTTATCGGTGCGTTCAGCTTTGATTTTAAAAGGTCTGTGCCCGAATGCGGAAGAAATGCAAAAACCAAGTGCGGAATGGGATTGCCATCAATCACGTGCCGTAGGTGCGCTCAAACTTTCTTTTAACGAAAGAGAATTCACAATTACAAAATTATAGTGGTGGATGTTTTGAGTCTTAAAATTCGTATTTTTAGGTTGAAAATTCAACTAGTTTAACAGAAAAGTGACTTATTGTTAAATCTCATATTTTGATGCTAAAAAGTCAAAGTAAAATCGTTTTTAGTTGAACATTCAACTATTAATCGAAAATTTGTCTTTTTAAAAATTCATCTATTATTACTAGAAAGTGCATCTTTCCTGATAAAAATGCAACGGTTTGGTTTAAAATTCAAGAATTTTGCTTAAAAGTCTTATTTTTCTTAGTTGAAAATTCAACTGTTTTGTTACAAATTTATATTTTTGGGTAGAAAATGCAACTATTCTCATAAAAAATGTCTTTCTTATTTAAAACTCATGTTTTTATCCCGAAGAGTCAAACTGAAATCTTTTTTGGATGAAAATTCAACTATTGTTTTGTTGATTTGTGTTTTTGATTTAAAAATTAATCTATTTTCTTAGAAATTACATATTTCTTGAATAAAAATGCAACTGCTTGTATACAAATTCTTAACCATTTTAAAACTTGTTAAAAACTTATATTTAGATTTCAAAATATCAAAATAAGTCTTTTTCGGATGAAAATTCAATTTTTTTTTAATTTATAATTTTGATTTAAAAATCCATCTGTTTTAGTAAAAATTTCATTTTCCTTGACAATGGTACTGCTTGCTTGAATGTTAATCTTTTTTCTTTTTGAGGATTTAACTTTTTTTTAATTTTGGTTTAACCACTTTGTTAAGAAACCATTTTGATTGTGCAAAATTCATATTTTAGTGTAAAAAAATATTTGTTTTGCTTCAAGTTTTAAATATTTTTCTACGAAATGAGTTTTTTTTATTAAAAATTCATATCTTCTGGCTAAAAGAAATGTTTCATAGTTTAGTAAATTATAAATTTACGATATTCAATAAATTCTGAATAATCATAATTTTGTTCTTCGTTCGTTGATTGAAAAGGTAGATTGATGTAATATTTCTGTATGTTTCGTAATAAATATTTATCAAGAATATTTTAATTTTTTCTATTTCAAAAAATACGCAAATTTTTGTTTCAAATTTATAAAGAAAAGTTCTGATACTGTAATGAAAATTAATTAATTATATTCCAGTATATTTTATTGGCATATAATTAATACCATAAGTAATACATGTGATGCAACTTAACTAAAAAATTAATTGAAGAGACTTTCAGTAATAATGAAGCATTTGAGACGAAAAAGATTAAAGTGGTAAGTTTAGCATTTTTTTGGATAAAATATCAATAATGAAAAACAATGCCGGGCTCCAATTTTAGAGTAGCTAAAAGGCATTATTATTTCTATATTTGTGCTTAATTATATTTCATAAATTACGTTAGCACTTTTAGAAGTTAGAGCGGTTGTCAAAAAGTCATCATTCTATCAAAAATTAAAATACTTTGTTGATACTTAATTTTTTTAGTTGAAGACTCATCTCTTTGGTTAAAAAATTAACTATTTGCATTAAAATTCGTTTCATGTATAGCTCAAAATAAATTTCTTAAAGTGACAATTGAGCTATTCCATTTTTGGTTAAAAAATAATCCTCTTTGAAATAATCTGTGAAAGTAAATGATTTTTATGTTAGGAATTCATAATTACAGTTAAGAACTCAACAATTGGTTTTAAATAAAGTTTGATATTACAAATTTTACTGCTTTGAAGAAATTCATCTTTTTGGCTTGAAGCTACAACAGTTTGGTAAAATCTTTTTGGGTAGAAAATTATGCTTGTTTGTTGAAAGTTAAACTTTTTGGATGTGACTTCAGCTATCTTGTTCAAAAGTCATATTTCTTGACTGTAAATTATCGTTTTTTGTTACAAATTTATCTTTTCTAATTTTAGAGTCCACTTTTTTTCAAACATTTGACTTTTGTGCTTGAAAACTTGATTTTTTGTTGAAAATTCATAATTAGTGGTAGAAACGTCATCTTTCTTGATTGAAAATTAATTTTTTCACTAAAGTTCAGATGTCTTCTGAAAAGTTTGTCTCTTCGTCATGAAAATTCAAATATTTGAATTTTAATATTTTTTGTTTGAAAATTTGAACATTCGATCAAAAATGCATCTTTGTATGCTAAAAACTTAAATATTTAATTAGAAATTTAACTATTTTTTGAAATAAATAAAATCTTTAATTTTAAAATTTTAAAATCTTTAAATCTTATTATTTTTGGAAAATTTAGCTATTAGGTTAGTCATTATTTTTTGTCGGCATACTTGAGAGATAATATTCCCGTAGTAACTTTTAACAAGTAACCTGATGTTGACCTTAGTTGTGACCTTGAGGATGACCTTCATGGTTTTTTAAAGGTAACCTTTTTTTTAATGAAAACGCCCCTCTTTGACAACGGCAATTGAATAAATGGAAAATCTTACAAACAAATGTGCACTTAGGTCATATATTCCGGATGACCCTAAAGGTCAGCCTAAGGTCATTTTAACTTAAACAATGTTTTGATGGCTATAAAACAGCTTTATTGGAAAATATTCCATAGCAGACAAACTTATGTAATTATCACGCGTTAATGAGAGTCTAAACTTTGACCTTTACCCTGACCTAGTGGGCGTTTAAAGGTCACGACTGCTCAGGTTGAGTAAGTGAGGTTAATTCTTAGGTTAAACGAAAAAAATTACCCAAGGGGTTTTTGAGGTCTCTAAGGCTAAATCTGTACGTGATGAATACGAGTTTTGTTTTGATTTTGGGAAAAACTTGATGACCTTCAGGGTTATTTCAAGGTCACCTTTTTTTTTTAATTTTGATTACCGGTGACAAAATGAAGCTTTTCATTCTGGAAAAAGTTGACCTTGAAATAACAAAAGTAAAAAACTATTCTTTCTGCGAAAATTGCAAAATTGTAAGCTTTTAGAAATGAAAAATCTGGCACCAAACACCCATTAGAATGAAAATAATTTTCATACTCCAATTTTCTTCTACTTCAACTATGTAATGATTAACGAAAACAAATTATCATTCTGAACTGTAGAATATTGCAATGAACGTTTCATAGATTGACATTATATAAAGATATTCCACTATGATACAATTAACAAAACATTGTTATAAACAAATTAATAATTAAAAACGTATTTTCTATCATTTTCAATAATTTAACGTTTTCTTAAGTTATATTGAAAAAAAATCGAATGGAAACAACATTTAAATGAAAAAATGCTCTTAAGACTATTCTTGTTGATATTATAAACAAATTTAAGAAACAAATGCATTTTTCAGACATTTATCGTCAGAAAAATTCGTTTTTTTTAATGTCCGTTTTTTACATGAGGAACCTCATGATAATTTAAAAAAATGCATAACGTTTGATAAATTTAATGATTATTTTAACAAATTTAATAAACAAAGGCATTATTTGGGTATTTGTCGACGTAAAAACTCATTTTGTTTCAATGTCAGTTCTTTTGATTGGGAACTTTACGATAATTTCTTTTTTTTTAAAGCTCATAAAATTCCCAGGAAAGTTGTCGAACCTAATTTTTAACTTAGTCCATCGATCTTTTTATAAATAAATAAATATGACGAAAAAAATGACAATTTTTTCTATTTGACGTTCTCGAGAATTGTCAATAATAGTAAAATTGTTGTAATCGCCGACGTATTATGAATTGACATTATATTAAGATATTCCACCATTATACAATAAACAAAAAATTTGTTATAAACAAATTATTTGTTGAAAATATGTTTTCTATAATTTTCAATAATTTAACGTTTTTGAAATTATATTGCATGAAATTTGAGCGGAAACAACATTTTAAGAAAACAAATTTTTTTAAGACTATTCTTGTTAATATTGTAAACAAATTTAATAAGCAAATGGATTTTTCAGATATTTATCGTCAGAAAAATTCGTTTTTTTCGTTGTCCGTTATTGCAAAATTAGAAACCTCATAATAATTTCAGAAAAATTTATAATTTTTTAATAAATGAAATAATTTTTTAAATGTACTTAATAAACAAATGCATTATTTTGGCATTTGTCAACGTAAAAACTCGGTTTTTTTTTCAATGTCAGTCCTTTTGATTAGGAACTTTAGGATAATTTCTTCATCCCTTTTATTCAAATCCTCTTGTGTTGGCCAACTGTAAGTACTGAATGAAAAGAAAGAACTTTTTTTCGGAAATTAAAAGGATCGACTTCGAAAAAAGGCGAATATTTACGTCGCAAATGCCCTAATAATGCTTTTTAAAATTAAATATCGTTTACAATATCATAAAACTAATCAACTAATTATAAATGTTACTGAAATTATTGTAACTTATCCAATTAAAAGGACTGGCATTGAAAAAGCGAATTTTTCCTTTGATAAGTGCTCAAATAATACATTTGTGTATTAAATTTGTTTATAATATTAACAATCATAGTCTTTAGGGAATTTTTTTCATAAAAATATTGTTTAAATTTAAATTTTTTGCAATATAACTTAAAAGAGCGTTAAATTATTGAAAATGAGAGAAAAGACATTTTCAATGAATAATTTATTTATAAATTTTTTGTTTTGTTTGTTATATTAGGATGGAATATTTTCATAGAATGTGAATATATGAAACCTCGGCCATTACAGCAATTTTCCTATTATTGACGAGCACCGGGTGCGTCGAATAGAAAAATTGTCATTTTTCTCGTCATATTTATTTATAAAAAAATTAAAAACTAAATAGAAAATCAGACTCGATAACTTTCTTTAAAATTTTATCAGCTTTAAAACAAAAATATCTAAATCGGTATGCAGGTTCCGCCGGAGTCTTATTTTGAAAAAATGTTGAGGTAAAACAAAACGGAAAATAATTTTCCAAGTTCAAAATAAATAAAATTTTTTATAAAAATGCACTAAATTGTCATAAATAAACAACAGAAGGTATGTTATACTATTTTGCAAAGCTTGTGGGTGAATGCCTATTTTCAGTACAAGAATAATTTTTTTCTTTTCAAACCTTCTTTCACAGTAAGCGAGTCAAAACAAATGTTTTCTGTCGATTATCAAATTTTGAAAAATCATATATCGTGATTTCCGAGTATCACATTGAAATATAAAAACACGTGTTGATGATTTTGAAACACCAAACGCGAAAAAAAATATTTCGTAAAATAAATGTTAATTATAAATCTCTGATGTTACCCATAAATGTATATTATAATTTATAATAGCGTATTAGGTTAATGAAAATAAAAATAGTGGATCGTTAGCGAACTTTTAAAAAAGTAAAAAAATTATTATCAGTTGATTACCCATATTATATATTTCAATACAAAAAATCATTACTGAGTAACTGACTATTAATTCCATGAAATAAGCGGTATTTTAATTATAAATACATGAAATGATAAAAATGTGTTCAACAATTATTTTTTACAATAATAAATCGTTTACTGTCATCAAAATGTTCTTAAAAATTTGAAGTTACTTATTTACAGTTACTTGCATCGAAAAAATCAAATTCGTACCTTCACAAATAGCCAAATAATACATTTGTTAATTAAGGTAGTTTAAACAATTATTACTATTTATTTGCTAACCGAATATTATACTTAGGTTTTACTTCCAAGTAATATGAGATCGATTACATAGAAAAAACTTTATTTATTCTTTCAAAAATACTTGATACGGATATTTGTTTATAAAAATTGTTTTTAAAATAACAAGTTATTTATAAACTTTAATTAATTTAACAAAAAACTCCTTTTGCCCGTCAATTATTTAAATTTAGTGTTAATTAAGTTAGGATTCATCGCCAATCCCTACGAAACCATTTTCATTTAATTATTTATTTATAACAAATTCAATCTTTTTTTTTAACATTTGCATTGCTATTGGACATCTTTTTTGTATAGTTGCTTCCAGCTTTTTTTGTGTTTTCAATTAAATCAAAGAGTTCTTCAAAATCCGGTATACTTTAAAAGTCAACATTTTTTCTTTTTTAACTTTTTTATTGAATAAACAAAAAATTTGTTAAATCGGCCATGACAGTTCGATGCCAAATTTTATTAGCTTTCATTAAAAAAAAAAGGTTAAAATCGGATAATAATTGTCTTCAGAAAATCAAATTGTCCACGGATGTTTTTTTCTGTCCCATTGTGGGTTAGGGTGACCCCCTCCCCTATTATAAAATTGGTAATTTATTTTATGGACTGCCCCTAATGGGTGAAGCGGCACTGATTTAATAGTTTAATATAAATTACTTGTTTAAATAAGGGGGTAACGAGAAGATTCTTTACAATTTTTCTCATTTGCATGAATTGTATTGTCTATCAATATAAATAAAATCATGAAGTTGGACAAAACGCATTAATTGAAATAAAGGAGTATCAATTCCTGCCGCAGGATATTGGCACGAGTTAGAACACACTCTTCAAATGTTTGCAGCACGTGAAATGCCTCAAGCAATGTACTTAGGGTCGTGCTCTGACCACGTGTTTCAAATAATATAATTCGTGATCCTTGCGCGCTAACGAATCTGTCCAAATTGATGTTCTTTGACGAGAAGGGGAATACAAAGTCTGATTTGGAATCTACTCTCTAAATCTGAATTAGCAAAAAACTACTAATTGGTAGTAATTTTCTACTTATTGAAATAGCGCCAATTAGTAACTATATGTATAATAAAGAAATTGGTAAAACTACTTAATGTATTGGTAAATTAGATACAACCATACTAACCAGCCTGCTGGAATATTATTAGTTCCGAACGCTGTCACACTGAAATTTCAAATTTCCCGCCATACGAAATTACTAATCAGAATCAAGGAGATGGCTGCTACGTCAGTCATTTTTTTCTCCACTATAGATATTATAGGCAACAAAACTCGCTTTTCAGAACGACCTTACAATCTCATAAGACGCTTATTTAGAATCAAATATCGTACATCACTCGTAGGGTTAGACAAGTGCTCACGTGTAACTCAATGCTCGCAAGCAGTAGGAACCATACAAGAGACGCCATCTACTTTCAGTGGTATATTTAAAAAAATATCTACTTATACTTGAAGGATTTTCCCACAAAACCATGTTAGTTTCTTTCAAGAAAAATAATAATTTTTTTAAACTTTCAATAATACGAGATACGTAAAAAGTAATTGCGCCATTCGATTCAAAAATTTAAAATGCATTTTTTAAAATTATTATCTATCGTTCTTTGTCCATTGTTTATAATTTATTGCAAATGTAATGAAAAAACCAATTCTATTTTAAATGAACAATTTTATGAAATTTTAATAATTTTATTATTTGATTGTTTAAGAACACTGTTTTGCTTTAGTGAAATTTTATTTTATTACTTGCATACTTTGACTAAAATTCTTTAAAGTTTTTTTTTTAATCAATTAGTAAGGAATTAGTAAATTAGCACAATTAAGCAGATTAGTAGTATGCCCTTACGAAATTTATTTTACAACATAAATAAACCTGTTTAAAATTCAAATAATGTTTCAGTTTGTTCTTTTCAATTTTCTGGAATTTTGTAAATCTCAATTTTCAAATGGGGAATTTGATTCTTGAAAATTTTATTCGGAAAGACTACATTTCAATTGTAAATTATTCGATAATAATAAAGGCAACAATTCTGTTTTTAATTTTGTACTAGATGTTTTAAAATGACGAAACCGACTTTATTAATAACCACTTGATACAATTTATTGAAGAATGTTTTCAAAGATTTTTTATCTAAATTGTAAGTAATTATTATAAATCTTCGAAAATCTTAACAAGATTTAAATTATTTTTTTAATATTTGAAGATAATCATCATTTATGATTGAGAAAGTATTAGAATTGTCGGAAATTTGACATCACACTTTTCCAACGGATCTCCACGTTTCGAGACCTCCTGAATCCAAAAATCAGGTTTTCACGATGGCGTCTGTCTGCCTGTCCGTCCGTCTGTCCGTCCGTCCGTAAACACGATAACTCTCGAAAAAATGAACGAATCAAATCCACCTTTGGCACACTTTTTCTAGGTCCTAAAAGAAAGGACGAATTCGTTAACCAGCCATTTTCGATATAAATTAAAAAAGAGAGCACATTTTGAAATTTTTTGAGACCAATTTTTTCTGAATTTAAAAATTCTGTGCACGGATATTCATAGTATTGAAAAGAACAAACAATTTACCACAATGACTTTTTTTCGATAAAAATAAAATTCTCAGAGTTATAGCGTTTTCAAAATTTTTTTAATCAACCGAAAATCAAAATTTGAAGCCGAAAAACGCACGATATGAAAAAAAGTCAAGTAAAGAAAAACATTTATTTTTGAAATTTCTACAAGATTATCATAACCAATTTTTATATTTTTTTCAAAAATCGAAAATGCAAATTTTGATTACACAAAAAATAATGGAAAATAAAAAATTCCATTTTCTGACAAGCTATGTAGGATAAAAAAAAAAGATAAATTAACAAAAATGGTTATCCCAAAAAAGATCTACAATTTCGTTAAGATTTACTTCTTGATAGGACGCGTACTTTTTGTTTTATTTGTGAAAAATAACGTTAAAAAAAGTAAAATAAAAAAAATGTATGGAAAAACGACGAAAGTTACGAGTACAAGAAAAAAATCCAACAAAATCTGTTTACAAATGTCTGTCGGAAATCGAGCGCGCAGCGCGAGTGTCACGGTGAGAATGTGTACCTCAAAGCCTGCAGAGCTTTGAGAAACTTAATCTTTGACTATTCTTAATTAAGTAAACAATTCAGAATATGAAGACGGATATAAATACTGCCATCTAAAAGAGATCTTTTTGATAAAATTTTGTTCAAGCATTCTAAATGCAAAGAATAAATGTCCGAGCGCGAAGCGCTAAGTGTAAATATCTTCGAGCGCGAGCTAACCTATTATCGAGCGCGAAGGGCGAGATTCAACCGTCGCGCGCCCTAGGCGCGCTCAGACTTTATCTTCATATTTCTCCTTATTTCCTCTACAAACCTCATTTTCCCTCACTTCCCATCGTTCAGCTTCCCTAACTTTCCTGAGTTCAGAGTTAACAGTCGTGAGTTAGAAGGTGTAAATTATGAGATAGGAGCAGTGAGTTAGAAGTTAGAAGGTGGAGTTAGGAGCTGTAAGTTGTTTAACAGGACTAGTGGGTTAAAAGTTGGGAGTTAGTAATGTAGAGCTAAGTGTTAGGAGTTAGCAGCTGTAAGTTTTTAGATAGGAGTAGTTAGTTAAGAATTAGCAGGTGCGAGTAAGTAGGTGTGAGTTTTAATTTAGCTGCTGTGAGTTGAGAGTTGAGAGTTGAGAGTTGAGAGTTGAGAGTTGAGAGTTAAGAAATAAGAGTTAACAGTTCAGAGTTAAGATTTTTAAGAGGTAAAAGATAAGAGAGATAGGAGTTATGAGTTATGAGGTAGGAGTTAGGTGTTAGGAGTAAGCAGCTTGAAGTTGTTATATAGCAGTAGTGAGTTAGGAGTTATCAGTTGTTACTACGCAGCTGCGAGTTATTATATATGAGTTAAAAGTTAGCAGTTTTAATTCTTTGACATAAGTTGTGAGTTACGAGTCGTGAGTTAGAAGTAATGAGTAATGAGTTAGGAGTTACGGGTTATGAGTTAGTGGTTAGGAGGTATGGGTTATGATTTATGAATTACAAGTGGAAAGTTCGAAGTTGAGAATTAGGAGTCAGGAGTTAAGAGTTAGGTGTATGGAGTTGGGAGTTACGAGCTGTCAGTTGTTAAATAGGAGTAGTGAATTAGGAGCTGCGAGTTGCGAATGAGGACGTAGTAGCTTTAAGTTGTTAAATAGCAGTAGTAAGTTAGGAGTTAGCAGTTGTTAATTCGCAGCTGCGAGTTATTATAGTATAGGAGTTGTAAGTTAGCAGCTGTGAGTTGTTAGATAAACGTGCTGAGTTAGGAGTAGTGCGTAAGAAGTAATAAGTAATGAGTAAGAAGTTATGTCGTAGGGTTTACGGGGTTAGGGGTTAGGGGTTAGGTGTTAGGAGTTAGGAGTTAGGGGTAAAGAAATAAAAAATGTCCTTTCATAAAAAAAAGAAAACACTCTTTGATTGAACTAGGAATACAAGTCACAAAAGAACTCGGTAAAACTAGAGCTTTTCAATCAACGGTGAACTTCAATCGTGGCGTGCTTAAACCCTATTAAAGGATCCCCATGTGACCCTTATGCGGCTGGTCATACGTGTATGCCCTTTAAACCTGATATGGATAACGAATATCTAGCTGAATAAAGAGCATGAATTTCAATCGACGAGGGAATTTCTTTTATATGAAAAGAGGAATCAAAATGAGATCTTGGACATCAAAGAAAAGCTCTATATTATTTTTTAAAAAACCCAAATATTTCTGTTTCATATTTAACTTTTTCTTTGAAATTTTTTTTTTATAACTAGCAATCCTAAATTGAGGATGAACTGAGTTTCAGATACAGGCTCCTATTGCCGGCATGTTTAGGAATTTGCGAAAATTACTTCAAGTATTAATTTTTTTATTCTGAAAAACGTATTCCCCTTTTCTGGTTTCAGCCCCCCCCCCCCTCCAACCCTCCCGATCTCACACCCAGTTTTACGTAATTTGAAAAAGATCAATTTTCAACTAAAAATATTTATCCCCAGCAAGAATGTCAATTCTTAAGAAAGTAGTTAAACTGTCAACAAAGAAGTTGAATTTTTAATCCACAAGGATGAATTTTTGACAGAACAATTGCATTTTTAGCTAAAAAATTGATTTTCTACCAAAAAGGACGGATTTTATACATAATATGTGAATTTTTACCAAATAGCTCATTTTTGAAATCTAAATACAAATTTTCTACAGAATACCGAAATGTTTAACCAAATAGGTGTAATTGAAAATTTGATTTTGAAAATCGAATTCCAGAGTTTTGATTCCCAAGTTTCCAAGTTGAAAAGTTCGAAATCCCGATCATCAAACCTATAGAATTTTTCATTTTTAATCTTAAAAATTCTAAGATTATTAATCTTAAAATTCAAAAATTAAAATCTGTTTCATTTTAATGATTTTCAATTAAAGTGAATACCATTTCTAATGTTAGCATTGAAAATTATTGAATTTCTTTAATTTGAAATTAAAATTTCTTGTATTTCATAAATATGGTATCGAAAACTATTCAAATTTCAAGATTTTCAGTTTCAAGGTGTGTAATTTTCAACATATTATTTTCTCATAACGCAATTTCGAAGAATTACAATTGATAATTCTTTATTTTCAGAATTTTTCAATGTAAAGTTCTTGCATTTTTAATATTTACAATAAAGGTTGATTAGTTAGCAATTTTTATACTTTAAAACGATGCAATTTTTCAAATACTTAGTTCAATTTTGAATATTTACAAAGGAAAATTCTTCAATTTCTAAGATTTTCAATTGAAGACTCTTCAATATTTAATATGCAAAATATAAAATTATTCAATTTCAAATGCTTTTTTGAAATTGTCCATTTGGAAGATTTTAAATTTTTGAATTTTTAATATTTAAAGTTTAAATTTATTGAAATCTATAGATTTTGAATTTAAATTTCTTCAATAGACCAAATGTGTTTCTTATCATTGGAGTCTTCTTTTACACGACAAGTAATTTACTGTATCACATACACCAAAGCCGTAAATAAGCTAAATTCTATACAGCCTTCCTTTTCTTGTTACGCCAGTTCAAATAGAGCTTGAAAGAAGCAGATCTTAAAAATTCCAAATTAATTTTTTTCTAAAAATACATCTTCTTCGCTCTACTGAGAATCGAACCACAAAACTTACGAGTGCTGGTCGGGTGCTTTTCCCTTAAGCTACTAGAGAGATTCCAGATATTTCCTGCTGAGCAAAGGAGAAGACCTTTGTTCAGAAAAATAAAAAAAAAAGTTTAATCCATAGCTCTTTCTACTCTAAAAAAAGGTAAGAATTTATCTTATTCTCTGATTATTATTATTTTTATTAATATTCTTTCGATCTCTCTAATAGCTTATGGGAAAAGCACCCGGCCGGCAATCGTAAGTTCTGTGGTTCGATTCCCAGCGGAGCGAAGGAATAAAAAAATGCAAGATTCAAAGAAGGATTCAAAAAAAATTTAATTTATTATTTTTGAGATCTCTTATTTCAAAATCAATTTAAACGGCCGAAACATGAAAAGGAAAACCAATTAATTTAAAATTGCCGTTTGATGAATCTTTCATTATAAATCTTAAAAATCAAAGAACCTTAAATTTCAAATTGCTTAAAATACAGATTTTTCAATTGAAAATCATCGAAATTGGAGTATTCTTTTAAACGACAATTAATCCATTATAGCTCATACACCAAAGCCGTAAATAAGCTAAATTCTATACAGCCTTCCTTTTCTTGTTACGCCAGTTCAAATAGAGTTTGAAAGAAGCAGATCTTAAAAATTCCAAATTAATTTTTTTCTGAAAATACATCTTCTTCGCTCTACTGAGAATCCAACCACAAAACTTACGAGTGCTGGTCGGGTGCTTTTCCCTTAAGCTACTAGAGAGATTCCAGATATTTCCAGCTGAGCAAAGGAGAAGACCTTTATTCAGAAAAATAAAAAAAAAATTTAATCCATAGCTCTTTCTACTCTAAAAAAAGGTAAGAATTTATCTTATTCTCTGATTATTATTATTTTTATTAATATTCTTTCGATCTCTCTAATAGCTTATGGGATAAAGCACCCGACCGGCATTAATTTATTATTTTTGAGTTCTACTAATTTCAAAATCAATTTAAACAGCCAAAACATAAAAAGGAGAACCAATTAATTTAAAATTGCCATTTGATGAATTTTTCATTGTAAATCTTAAAAATTAAAGAACCTTAAATTTCAAATTGTTTAAAATACAGATTTTTAAATTGAAAATCATCAAAATTGAACTATAAAAAAAAGATTCAAGAAGCACCTGCTCTGTTTAAACGACGGTGTTTTTTGAAAAACCATGATGACAATGTTTATTTTCATTTATGTTGGTGATTTATCAGAAGATTAGTGTGTATCCTAATTCAAAATGAATTGATAAATTGTGAAAGTAACCCCAAGGTTTTTTCGAGTATATATATCGCAATTTGGCAAACTCATTTCGAAAATATTGGAAAGTAAATCTCTGACATTTATTTTAATCGAATCATTGTCATTGTACTTGGTGAGTATGTAACGCTAAAGCCAATCCTCGAATCGAAACCTCATTCCACCTCCTAATTCTGCAACTAGGGATCTTTGTTCGTGGTACGTGAAAATCCATCCTCCCACTTCCCAAGGGAATTTTCGAGTATTATGTTCCCAGTAACCCCTACTTGGGACGATCGTTATCTTTTTAGGCTCTAGGTCCTCTAGGAGCTTCAGTGATCCGAGTGACTCAATTTTTATCGATCAAAATCTAACAAAGGCAGTCGCCTATCCAAAGAAGGGTTTGGGGGGGGGGGCGATAATAGAGCTGCCGGGTCGAATAAGGACACATAAACTTATTTCGCCACGAGTGGGAAGGCCCCTGAAAGCTTTCAAACAAATTTTCGAATTTCAATTTTTAAAGACTATATCTACCATAGATACAGAATTTCATTGGGTCAGATTTCGAATTTTTCATTACAATTTTCGGGGAATGTAGTTCAAAATGTTCTCTGACTGATAGGGAAAATAGAATTCAAAAATTTATTTTTAAAAAATTTTTATTAATTTTTTCACGATGCATGGCGCTTATGGGACTTCTCTAACTTTCAGCGTTTCGTTTATTGAGCGAATTTTGAGCAATAAAAAACTTCCAGCGAGAAAGTTATTAGGAAGAGTACAGAGAAGTTTTCTGGAAAATTTTAGTCCAATCGGAGTGATATTCAAGAAACTATTAACGTCTCAAGTCGATAGCGGCTATTGTCAAGTGGATAATACAGTTCACCGGCGCTAAAAATAAAAACTAATCAAGTAATCAGTTAGTATCAAAGTATTATGCATAAATAAATAATAATTCTCAATTATTGAATATTATGCAATATTATTTATTTATGCACAATACTACGATATTACATGATTACTTGATAAGTTTTTATTTTTGACGCCTGTATCATAAATCGGATCTGAGACTCTGGTTACAGCCCGCGCGTGAGTCGCCTAGCTGTCATCGTATTGAGACGTTAATAATTTTTTGAATATCAATTGGATTGCGCTCAAATTTTCCAGAAAACTTTTTTGTCTTGTTGTTAACGTCTTTCTCTCTGGAAGTTTTTTGTTTCTCAAAATTCGCATGATAAACGAAACGCTCGAAGTTAGATAAGTCCGATAAGCGCCACGCACTCAGAAAAAAAATTTACAACAATTTTTTTTAATTAACTTTCTGAATTAAGTTTGCTTGATCAGTCAAAAGAAATTTTAAAATATATTCCTTACAAATTTTATTTAAAAATCACTAAAACTGAATGACTGAGCACGAGTTGAAGTGAAAAACGAATCAAAATTAATTTTTGAAAAAATCCAGTTTTTTGGTTCTAATTATAAAACTAAAAACTGCAACTTTTTTCCAAGTGGAAAAAAAATGTGCAGTGAAATTCTACATATACATATAGTCTTTAAAAAATAAAATTCGAAAATGTTTATGAAAGCCCTAAAGAGTCTTCCCACTACCAGAAAAAGAAGTTTATGTGCCCTTCTTCAATCCAGCAGCTCAAATACCCTTCCCCCTCCATTCTCAGGGAGGGGGGGGGGGGTAACAATATTTTTAAAGTTATTTCTTTGCTTTGGAATTTTATTTTAAATTATATAATTATATTAATCATAAATGTTATAAATTTAATTTACAAACGTTTAAATAGGAACCATATTTTTGCATTTAGAAGCTATGTCTTGTATACCATAGTATAATTATTAATTAAGAAGAATAAAACATTCACAAAATTTTTGAAGTCAAGCAAAAACTATAAAAAGATTATTTCCAAACAAAAATATTTAGATTTTTAACTTTCCAATCGGGGTTGAAGCAGATTTTTTCTTGTCCTTGAAAAATTATTTGTTTGAAGAAATGGTTTTAACAGATCAAAAGTTGTCTTATTTATAAATAAATGGTATTATTTTCAGTGTCCTAAATTGAGGAATAAATTAAAAGTTTATAGATTTTGTAAATTATATAATTGCAAACAATTTTAAGTTAGGAACATTAAAAATTGGGAGATAACCATTTTTGTCGTACACATTTTAAATTAGAAGTTAAATTATTTTAATGTTAAGTCGTTGCAAATAAATAACTGTTCAGTTGTTATTTATGCATCAAAATTTGTTTTAGAATCTTTTAAAACATTTTCAAAAACTATATTTTCTTACTACAAATTCACTTTAAATTTTCCCAAGTACCTTAAAAAAATTTATTATATGTAACCCTTTTAAAATACCTAAAAAGCTACCAGATTTTATATCAAAATCTTTGAAAATTAAAATTGTATTTTACATTGTTTGGATTCTTTATAAATTCCAAATTAATTAACAATTTTTTTTAATCGTCTAATTAATCCTGTGAAATTTCCTCCAAATCTTTTAGATTATTATTTTAGGAGTTTGGAAAATGTTTTAAATTCTTTTTAAATATTCTGTTGAAGCTAATTTTTCTAAACAAAAAAAATATTTTCAATTTTTTAACGATTCTTAATAAATTTTTCATTATTTCGAAACCTTTTAAAATTCTTGAAAAGCTAATAAATTTTTGGCAGGAAATCTTGAAAAATCTACATTTTGTTTTATATTTTTGACATCTTTTTAAGTTTCAAATTATTTTTGAACTTGTTCAAAACTCCTAAATATCACTTAAACGTATTCCATTTTTTCCAAATTAATAAGTGTTTAATTGTTATTCACTTATCAAGATTTTCTTTTGGTTTGAAATATTCTTACATATTCTGCTGAAATTATATTTTCTGCATAAAAAAATTATTTTTAATTTTCTCAAAAATCTTAAGACAATTCTTCTACTATGTTATAACCTTTCAAAATCCCTAAAAACTTCAAAATTTTACTTAAAAAATTCTGAGTATGTTCAAGTTGAATTGGTTAAAAATGGTATATTTTATACTCAAAGAACAGATTGCTTATAAAGTTAAAAATAAGGTTAAAAATGAAGATCCAAAATTTAAATTTTTGATAGTATAAGCTTTCAGAATTACGCATCGTAAACTAAATGATTTCGTAATTGAAAAATTTAACAATTAAACTAATTATTTATCAGAAAATTTAAATTGAACCTGTTACAATTTCATAGAAAGTTGTCGATTCTGATTTTCAATTTAGTTTTTAATTTTTTCTTAAATAAATAAATATGTCAATTATAGAAAAATTCTTGTAATCGCCGACGTTTTATATATTTACATTATATAAGCATATTCCATCATGCTACAATAAACAAAAGCAAAATTTTATAAACAAATTATTTGTTGAAAATGTGTGTTTTTATAAATTTCAATAATTTAACGTTTTTTTATATTATAATGCAAGAAATTTAAATGGAAAATTAAATGTCAATTTTTTTAAATCATTAACCTCATGATAATTTCAGAAAAATTAATAATTTTTTGATAAATTTCATTATTTTTTCAACAAACTTAATAAACAAATGCATTATTTGGGCATTTGTCGACGGAAAAACTCGTTTTTTTCAATGTCAGTTTTTTAAATTAAAAAATTCATGATAATTTCAGGAACATTTATCACTATTTGATGCATTTTATTTTTTTCAAACAAATTTATTACACGAATGCATTATTCAGGCATTTGTCGTCACAAAAATTCTTTTTTTTTTTATGTCAATTTTTTAAATTAGGAACCTCATGATAATTTCAGAAAATATATAATTTGTTGATGATTTTTATAATTTTATCAAACAAATTTAATAAACTAATGCATTATTTGAGCACTCATCGAAGTAAAAACTCATTTTTTTCAATGCCAGTCCTTTTAATTCGGAACTTCATGATACTTTTAGCAACATTCATCACTATTTGATAAATTTTATTTTTTTTGTTAAAATACAATGAACAAATGTATTATTCAGGCATTTTTTATCAGAAAAATTCGTTTTTTTTTCTGTGTACATTTTTTTTAATTAAGAACCTCATCGAAATTTTAGAAAATTCATAATTTGTTGATGAATTTTATTTATGATTTTATCAAACAAATTTAATAAACAAATGGATTATTCGGGCATCTGTTGATAAAAATTTCTTTTTTTCTCGATGGCAGTCTTTTTAATTGAGAACTTCATGCTAATTTCAGCAACATTAATAATTAGTTCATAAATTTCATGATTTTTCAAAAATTAAATAAACAAATGCATTATTTGGGCATCTTTCGACGGAAAAACTATTTTTTTTTTAATTTCAGTCCTTTTAACTGGGAACTTTACGATAATTTCAGTAACATTCATAACTAGTTGATTATTCGCATTTGTTGGCATTAAAACTCGCTTTTTTGTTCATAGTCAGTCCTTTTAATTTCAGAAAAAATGTCTTTTTTTCATTCAATACATACAGTTGGCCAACACAAGAGGGTTTGTATACAAGGAATGAAGGAATTATCGTTAAGTTCCCAGTTAAAAGGACTGATATTTAAAAAAAAAACGAGTTTTTCCTTCGATAAGTACCCAAATAATGCATTTGTTTATTAAATTTGTTGAAAAAATCATAAAATTTATCAACAAATTATAAATTTTTCTTAAATTATCATGAGGTTCCTAATTTTAAAAAATTGACATCGAAAAAAACGAATTTTTCTGACGACAAGTTCCTGAATAATGCATTCGTTTTTCAAATTTGTTTATAATATTAACAAAAGTAGTCTTCAGAGAACATTTTGTTATTAAGTGTTGTTTTTATTGAAATTTTTTGCGAATATAACTTAAAAAAATGTTAAATTATTAAAATTGATAGAAAACACATTTTGAACAAATAATTTGTTTATACCAATTTTTTTTGTGTTTTGTATCATGATGAAATATCTTCATATAATGTAAATCTTTGAAACATCGGCAATAACAACAATTTTTCTATTATTAACAAATTTCTTTTAAATTTTATCAGCTTTTTAAAAAAAACTAAAATAATATAAAATATAATATAATGTTATAATATAAATATCATATAATAATATAATGTAAAATAATAAATTAAAATAATATATAGTACAATAATTCTGCCATTTTTCCATTTTTGAAATAAACAATCTTCTGATTTTTAAGTGTTTTTCTAAATATATGCAATCACTATCTGATTTTCGCATTTCTTCGTTTCTTGGTGTCGGCTAGAACTTTTGGTATCATTAAGGCAAAGATTTTATTTTTATAACGAAGCCAAGAATATAGAAAATTGAACAAATTTATCTTCGGAAAACTAAAGTCGCCTTTATTAGCCAGAATGCAAAAATAAAATATTTAGTATTATTGATGCTGTCTGTGATCCTTTAATTTCATTTATAATATTTTAAGTTTAAAAAACTTTGTCATTTTAACCGAAACAATCGGAACAGTCCTGCCACATTTCCCCAACATAACCTCAACATTCTTTGTCTAGATTATTTTGAAAAAATATATTTCCCTCGAGACAAAAACAACTTTATAAACTAAAATATTTCGAAGTTTACATTTTTATTAAGATTTAAGAATATTTGGTTCAGGAAAAATATTTGCGGCGACATCTTCTGGACATTTACTTATTTAATTTCATCATTACCGAATTGCTTGACTTTATATTACGCGGACTTCCAACTTACGAAATCGGACTTCAATATTCGAATTTCTGGGGAAAATAAATGTTATGAGAAATAAAATTTGAGTTAACTGAGACCTTACCGATCAAAAACGATAGATTGAAAATTTTTAAAAAGAGAATCGTGTAGATCGACTGCTAAGTAGCTTAAGGGGAACGACCCATGTAATGGCTTCAAAAAATTAATTTTCTTGTTTTAATGGAAGCTTGTGTTCCCAAAAACATAATGTAAAATTTTTCCCCCAAAAAATCTCAAAATATACCCGTATTTTTGAGGTGTTACATGGGTTGCCCCCCATAAGGGAAAAGCACCCGACCGGCAATCAGAAGTTCTGTGTTTCGATTTCCAGCAAAAAGAAAGAGAAGCTCTTTTTCCAGAAAAAAGTAGTAATTTAAAAGAACCAATAATTCCATTTTATTTTTATATAATAATTTGAAAAGACTATCTTTCGTAGGTAATATGCGTATAAGGACGAGTATCGTCTCCAATTTGAATTCCTAATTTTACGGTAGGAGTAAATTAAGCTAATCTGGATGACGGATCACATAAAAATGGTGGAAAAGGTATCTGGTGGACGATATCTAAAATTGTGAAGAGCAGACGGGCATAAAAGTAATTGGGTTCTGAGTGGCACACGAATTCGTTACACGACGCACTTCACTCCTATCAGATAAATGAGACAATGGAGTGATAGTTCAAGTGCAAACATAATGGCAAAACGTCCCCGGTAACCAGGAACTAATGCGGGAGATAAGAATCGAGATCCATTGTTGCCGGCTGCATTTATGGTGCACGCACAAGAGCCCTGGCGTTAACGTCAAAAGGCGTTATTCGGTTCGATTGCTTCACCTGGAGTCCTCCAGTCCTGCTCAACGGTGAACCATTCCATTTCTGCTCCTCGATCAGATCTACAATAGATTTTAATGTATCACATTGTTTCTTCCTTCCCCAATTTTATTTTACTTCCTTTCGCATTCCCTTCGATAGGGGTGAACAATTAAACTTTTATGCAGATTCAACAAACAGTAAACATGCACTGAAAAAAATGATTAATTGAACCAAATATTTAGTTAGATATGGTACAACTATTTTATTAGTTGATACAACTATATTATTAGTTGATACAACTATATTATAAGTTGATACAACTATATTTTTAGTTGATACAACTATTTTATTAGTTTGCACAACAATTATATTAGGTGCACTGACTATTCAGTTAGTACCCGCAACTAAGTGAATGGCTGTCACAACTAAC
>NC_046665.1:125833129-125842458 GCF_010883055.1 Belonocnema kinseyi
AATTTTTGGTTATAATTCTACTATTTAGCAGAAAATTAAATTATTCCTTACAATGAGTATTTTAGTGTTGAAAAAGGAACTGCATTCTTCTGGATGAAAATTTCAATTTAAAAACAAAAAAATTTTTAATTAAAAATTAATCTGTTTTAAGAGACCTCTGATCTTTCTTTGATAAGAATGCAACTGTTTGGTTGAAAATTTAACTTTTTTTTCAAATTTGTACTTTTTGATTTCGTGCTATTTATCTTTTTCTGGATGAAATTTCACGTTTTTAAAATTAAATTTTTTATTTTTGATCAAAAACTCAATTTTTTATTACAAATTTGATCTTCCATGGATAAAAATGCAACTATTTGCTAAAGAATTCAACTATTTTATTAAAAATTCATCCTTTTAGGTCAAAGAAAATTCTCTTTTTTGGATTGAAAATTACATTTTTTTGTAGAAACTTATTTCTGGTTTAAAAAATTATATTTTGAACATGAAAAGTAAACCGAAATCCTTATTAACAGAAAATTCAATAAATTTTTTGAAATTTTATCTTGTTGATTCAAAAAATCATCTTTTTTAGCAGAAATAAATATATTTTTTAAATGCAACATTTTTGTTAAAAATTATTCTTCTTTGCTTGAGTATTCAATTATTTTGTTTAAAAGATTTGGTTGAATAACTTTGTTAAGATATCATCATTCTTTCGAATATTTTATATTTTTAGTTTAAAATTCATCTCTTTGATCTGAAGCTGAACTATTATTGAAAATAAAATCTTTTTCAATTGTTCGCAAATCACTTTTTTTCTTCTATTGGTTTTTTAACTGAAAATTTAAGTTTTAAATTCCTTTAGGTTGATCTTTTTACATTCTCACCAAGAGAAGGTATTAGATCTTTGTAACATTTTACCCCCCCCCCCCCCCCCCCCCCCCCCCCCCCCATCCCGTTTTTGTCAAATGTGCACGTTTTGAGACCACCTGAATCCGAAAAAAAGTTTGTACGAATTGGTCTGTCTGTCTGTGTGTGTGTGTCTGTAACTTTTTAGTCTGTCAGCACGATAACTTTTGAAAAAATTGACAGATTGTATTGGCCTTTGGTATACACTTTTAGTTTCTTAAAATAAAGGTCAAGTTCGGTAGCCAACCATTTTGGATGAAAATTAAAAAATTTAACGTATTTGGAATATTTTTGAGACAATTTTTTCAAAATTCAAAAATTTTCTGTACAAATATTCATAGTATTCAAACATACGAACAATTTATCTACATGACTTTTTTTGATAAAACCAAAATTTACCAGAATGATAGCATTCACAACATTTCAAAAAACACGAAAATCAACATTTTAAGCCAAATAACGCACGATATGGAAAAATGTTCGGAGAAGAAAAATGTTTCTTTCTTAATGTCCTAGAAGATTATTCTAAAAAAAAAGTGTTTTTGGTTTCGGACTCAAAGGAGTGCCGCACATTGGGAAGAAAAATGACTTGCTTGCTTCAGAATAACGTATAGCCCACAAATCTTCACCGATTTCGATTTAAAAAAAAATGGAAAACAGCTAATAAGATATCTAAGAAAATTGTCCAGCCTGGTTTTTCAATTAGGTTTTCCATTTTTTTATAAATAAATAAATATGACGAAAGAATGGCCTTTTTTCTATTTGACGTTCCCGTTGCTCATCAGTAACAGGATAATGGTTGAAATCGCTTAAGTTTTATAAAATAGCATTAGTTAAGGATATTTCAATATTAGGCAATATACAAAAAACATTTGTTATTAACAAATTATTTGTTGAACAAATTTTTTCTACGATTTTCCATAAATACACATTTTTTCAAGTGATGTTCCAAGAAATTGGAATCGAAACAATATTATGCAAAAAAAATTTCTCTTATGATTATAGTTTTTTATATTATAAATAAATTTAATGTACAGATTCAGTAATCAGGCATTTTTCGACAGAAATATTCGGTTTTTTCTATGTCAATTTTTTTCAATTCCGAAATTTATGATAATTTTAGCAAAATTCATAATTTTTTGATTAATCTTGTGATTCCTTAAGCAAATTTAATAAAAAATGCATTATTTATGCGTTTGTCGACATAAAAATTTGGTTTTTTCACTGGCAGTCTTTTCAGCTGGGAACTTCATGACATATTTATCAAAATTCATAATTTTTTTATCCATTTTCTAATTTTTTAAAACAAATTTAATAAACAAGTGCGTGATTAATGCATTTGTTCATCAAATTTGTTGAAAAAAAAAATAAAATTTATCAACTTATTATGAATGTTGCTGAAATTCCCATCAAGTTCCCATTTGAAAAGACTGACATTGAAAAAGCCGAATTTTTCTGCCGACAAATGCCCGAATAATGCATTTGTTTATTAAATTTGTTGAAAATATAAGATTAATAAGAAAATTATGAATTTTGCTGCAAATAACATAAAGTTCCGAATTAAAACAAATGTACATCGAAAAAAACGAATTTTTTTAAACAAAAAGGATGAATTTTTGATAAAATAGTTGAATTCTCTGCCAAATATTTCCATTTTTGTCCAAGAAAGATCAAATTTAAACTAAAACATATGAGTTTTAAAAAAAACGACCAATTTTATTGTGAAAAACGGAAATTTCCTCTAGGAAAGAGTTAAATAGTACGAAATAGTTAAATTTTCAACAAAAAAGAAAAATTGTCGACCAAAAAGTATGACTTTTTAAATAAAATGGTTTTTAATGTTTTCCAAAAAAATGCAAATTATACTTAAATAGGTGAATTTTTAAATCTGCAAGACAAATTGAAAAAAAAAGAGTTGAATTTTTATCCTAAAATACTTCAATTTACTTTTCAACCAAAAATGTGAATTAGCATCTAAAAGACTAAGCTAAATAATTTTAAAAAATGAATCATTTAAGAAGTTTAAAACTTAAAAAATCTAAAATACAATTTTTTTTAAATAAGCATAAATAATATGCAGATAAAATAAGAGAGGTATTAAGATTTAAAAAAATTAGATAATTAAAAATATTTAAAGGAAGGTAAAACTAAAACTAGAAAAAAAACTAGGAAAAGAGCCAACTTCTCATATTTTTATTTAAAAATATCATGTTTGAACCAAAAGCGGAATGGTTACATATTTAGTGTAAGAAATTAATTCTTAATTACAAAAAACAAACTTATTTTCACCAAAACATATACACTTTTAACCAACGAGATGAATTTTCCAAAATAATAATTAATTTTAAACAAAAGCGAAAATAAATTTTCAACAAAATAATTTTACCCTCAAGGTGATTTCTTAAACAAGAACCTATAAAGCCGACTGCTTGCTAAATTGTTACATTTCCAAAAAATAATTGAATTTTTTAACAAATTGTAGAATTTTTACAAATTTATTTATTTTCTTCACTGACATTATTTTCTTAAAATAGGTAATTTTTAGTTAAATACCTAAGAATGAGTGAATATTTTAAAGGAAACTTGCAAAGTGTTCATGAAAAAAGTTAGGTTAACTAAAATGTATTTTCAGATTTCATGTATCTTCACATTTCTTGTATTTTTCAATGTTCATAATAATCTATAAATTGATTTCAATAAACTTCTCTTAATTGTAAAAGCAGTTTTTTAATTAATTCAAAAGTACCGTTTAAAATAGTTACTAACAATACATTTACCAATTCATTTAGCAGATATTGTTTGAAATTAATTTAGTTGGTTATTTCAAAACTTTAAATTAGTATATTTTCACTAATTCGCAGTAAAAAAATTAGCGCTATTTGAATTGTAATAGAAAGCAACTACTAATTAATAGTATTCTACTAATTCAGATTTATAGAGTCGTAATTTCTTCAAGAATAAACAATTGTCCTTTAATTTTAAAGCAGATAATTTCTTTTAATTTATATTCATAATTATTTTTTATTAATTATTTTATTACTATACTTAATTTTTCATAATTTTTTCATTTAATGATTGTAAACCTCTGACTCGGTTAAAAATTCGTCGTTTTGATTAAAATTGTGTCAGTTGATCTATAACACAGGAGCAAAAAATAGTTTTGGCAGTCTATTGGGATTCTTATAGGTATAATTTATATTTTTGGGGTCGCTGAACACGAATCCATTCGCAGAATTGAACCAGAACGTCAAGATTTGCAGTAAAATTTGAAAAATCGTTAAAAACTTAGAATTTCTGCATAAGTTGCGTCCCTAAACCTACAGACCCCAAAATAGCAAGCCCCAAATCCACAAACCCCAAACCAAACCAGCAATCCCAAACCCACGTACCCCAAACCCACGTAACACAAACCCACGTACTCCAAACCCACGTATCCCAAACCCACAAACCCCAAGTCCACAAGCTTCATATCCACATACATACAGACCCCAAACCAAAAATCCCAAACCCACGAACCCCCAACCCACAAACCAAGAAACCTTAAAATAACAAACGCCAAACCCACGAACCGCAAATCATACCAATTTCTCAATTGGTACTATGAGATGTTAGGTATTTGGCTTTGTGGAATCCAGTTTGATGGGTTTGAGATTTGTAAATTTGGGGTTTGTACATTTGTGGACATGGAGCTTGTGGGTTTGGGGTTTGTGGGTTTGAAGTTTGTGGGTTTTGTGGTATTTAGGTTAAGGGTTAATGTCTTTGTGGGTTAGGGGTTTGTGGGTTTGTAAATTTGAGTATTGTGCGTTGGGAGTTTGTGGGTTTGGGGTTTGTGGGTTCGTGGGTGTTGGGGTATGTAGGTTTGGTGATATAGAGCTTGTGTATTTGGAGTTTGTCGGTTTAAAGCTTGTTGGTTTGGAGCCCAAAATTGTTTTTTTTTTTTGGACGGCCCTTTGTAGGCCCCTTTATAGAATCTGGCCCCTCCATTGATGTTATAAAAATGAATAAAAAATTGAACACAATTAAAAATTGATCTTCTGTCTGAATTCGAACTAAATAGGACATAAGAGGTAAAGAATAGATGAAAATATGAAATAGGCAGAGAAGCAACTCCACAGATGTCTATCGAAGCGTGGTTTTGGCTACTTGAAAATTAAGTGGAGCGTCGAACTGGACCCGGTCCTCCTGCAGAAGTAAAACAGTTGCCGCTCGAGATAAAATAATACTGACTAAAAAAGTGCACACGTCACTGCTCTTCTATGGTCCAAGCCGGGGTAGACCTACGTGATGTAGCTAAGTCGATAGAGGGCAGAATAAATAAATAAAGACCCTTCGATCAAGTACCTTGCTCGCAAGTTAGTCGCGCCACTCTGCCCTGCTTACTGTTGGATGCGTCAATATTTACCTTAATTTGTTCATCATTTCTTTATTAGAAAATAAAATAAAAAATATATCTACCATGTTTTTTATTGAATTTTCGGCACCAATCGACAAGAACATCACAGCCGAGAAGAATGAACAGGAAGAGAGGCATGGAGACCTTAGGGATCATAAACTGTAAAAAAAACTTTGGTGATATTTACAATCAGCTAGTAATTATAATTGTAATTTATTTTCAAATTGCAATTTATAACCTGATTAATTTACGACTTAAGTAAGAGTTTTATGATTTTAAATTTTTTAATCTTCTCGCTACGTGGACACATCCTCGTCACGCGCTACGCGCGCGGCTCGCGATTATGAGCGCGCTTACGGCGCGCGACTGTTGCTTCTCGCACTTCGGACTCGGTCTTTATATTTTCGCACATTCTTGCGCAACCCTATAAAAACTAAGACTCAAAACATCCACTACTCTAATTTTGTGATTGTGAATTCTCTTTTGTTAAAAAATTTTAGTTCGAGAGTTTCAGCGCACCTACAACGCGTGACTGGTGGTTCTCACATCCGCGCTTGATCATTGCATTTCTCCCGCATTCGCGCACAGACCTTTTAAAATCAAAGGTCAACGGATCGACAACTATTATTTGGTTATTGTGAACTCTCTTTTGTTAAAGCTTTTTTGACTTTAACGAACGCATTCTCATCACGTATCTCGTGCTTCGCACTCGATTTTGTCCTAACTATCAACTTTTCGATATTGTACACAACACTTGTATATCAAATATAATAAATAATAAAATAAAGCACAAATTGTATTTATCATAATTATTTTCATATTTTCTTCTTATTTTGCTTTAAATTATATTTTAGGCTGGACTGGAACATGTATCATTTCACTAAATTTATATCATTACAATTCATAATATGCATAAAAATTGAATCATACTAATTCTTATTTCCTTGTTATCGTAATTTTTTTATTTTTAATCTTGTTTTTTACGATTAAAGAAAAGCTACTGCGCATCTGCATAGGGTTTAATGCAGGAACCTATAGAGGCTCGTATGTCCTCTTTCGTCTTTTCTCTCCTTGTTCCAAAAATTTAATTTTTTTATTTTTAATCTTATTCTTTACGATTGAAAGAAAATCTACTCGTCCTATCTAAAAATGATTAATAATAAATTTATAGATTTTTTTTGCCGAACAACTTTTGTCTGTGGATTTTAGTTTGTACCCTGTGTTCTTTTTTCAAAAAAATTTTATTTTGTTATTTTCAATGTTATTTTTTACGACTAAAGCAAAAACGACGTGTCCTCTTAAAAATTATTAATGAAAAATTGCAATGAATTTTCGGTATTTTTTGGAAGCGTCACTTTTGTCTATTTATTTTTTTCAGAGCTTGTGTCTATTTCTTGCATAGCTTGTGACGTTTTTCAAAAAATTAACTTTTTTATTTTTATTGTTTTTCACGCATAAAAGAAAAACTGAGAATTCTATAAAAATACTTATTAAAAATTTGTAGTTCTTTTTTGGATGAATAATTTTTGTCTCATTCTTTTCTTAGATTGTACCCCTAGCCCAACATTTTTTTTTAATTTTCAATATTGTTTCTTAAGACTAAAAACAAATAATACGCGTCCTATCGAAAAATTATTAATGACAAATTTGTATATCTTTCTAGGGCGCGCAATTTTAGCTTATTTATTTTTTATTTATCTTGGATAGTTTGACAAAAAAATTTAATTTCTGAATTTATCATTATTTTTGGTACAATCAAATTTTGAATTTTATACTTTTCGACCAAATTTAAAAAGTTGTTATGATAATCTTTCATGGCTTTCACAAATCAGCGTTTTTCTTGTCCTCGCTTTTTTTCATATCATCCGTTGTTTGGCTTAAAATCTTCATTTCAGTGGGTTTTTTTTTATTTTGAAAATGCTTTAACTCCGATAATTTTCTTTTTATAGAAAATAGTCATTAGGATAAATTGATTGAGTGTATGAGGACTATGAATGACCTGACACAGAATTTTTAAATCTTGAAAAAATATGGTTTTAACAATTTTGAAAACGCACTCATTTTTGGAATTTTTATCCAAAATGGCTGGTTTACGAACTCATCCTGTCTTTCCAGGCCTTAGAAAAGTGTGCATGAGCAGAATCTAATCTAATCATTTTTTCAAAAGTTATCATGCCTGCAGAATACACACTACAGAGAGAAAGATAGACAGACAGGCAGACAGACAAAAACCTTCATAAAAATCGTTTTTTCTGACTCAGGGAATCTCAAAACGTAGAAATTTGATGAAAACCAACAAAGTGAAATTTTACATAAAACCAATACCTTCTCATTAGGATGAGAATGTAAAAAGCCTTTTTCATTTGATGTTCTTCAGCTTTAAAGGTCCGCCCACTCAGTGCCGCCACCAAGGCAAATTATAAAATGTAATACGCCATATTTTTTTGGTTTTTTTTTCTAATTTTATGCTGAGAAAATTTTTTTTGCTCTTTAAACTTCGGAGAAAAGGGTGGCGGCGCTAGGAGGACGTCCGCTCAGCGCCGCCACCTACGAAATCTCACTAAAAATAATTATAATGCGATAAACGATAAGTTAATATTTTTTGCTTTTTTTTCTCTATGATGAAATATATTACATTTCCCAAAAAACTACCCCTAAGTCTTACACAATGAACCCCCGTGATAAATACCGTTTTCAAAATGGGAAATCTACCTTCAACAATGTAAACATCATTTAGAATTCCAAATTAATTACATGAAACTTTAAAATTTTCTCCTCTATATAATTTTCCTGAAAAACTACCCTTACACATGAAGGTATGCAGCGAAGCATATATTTATGGAAAAAGGATAAAAAAATAATAAAACTTAGAAGATACTGTTAGGTGATATTTTTTTGCTCTCCGATCATATATAATACATTACACAAAAACTACCCCTAAGTCATAGATACCCTCCCCTTGTCATTAGAAACATTTAAAAATTTGAAAAACCACCTTGAACAATGCAAAAATTATTTAGAACTTCAAATTAATTACATGACTTATAAATTTCTCCCTCTTCATAATTCTCCCGAAAAACTACCCATCCACGTGAAAGTATACAGCGGAACATTCATATGCATTAAAAAAAGCATAAAAAATAATACAAATGAGAAAACACTGTTAGCTGATTTTTTTGCTCTTTTTTTGCTCTCTGATAATATATAATACGTTCCCCAAAAACTACCCCTAAGTCATACATACTCACCCCGCGTGTTTAAAATTGTTTTAAAAGTTGAAAACTCACCTTAAACAATATAAAAATGATTTACCATTCCAAATTAATAACATGAAATTTGCAAATTTCTCTTTTATTATAATTGCCCCCGAAACTACCCTTTCATGTGAACCTATGCATCGGAACATATATATGTATGAAAAAAGAACAAAAAATAATACAACTTAGAAAACATTGTAAGTCGATATCTTTTTTCTCTTCTTTTGCTCTTCGATAATATATAAAACGTTACACAAAAACTACCCCTAAGTCTTTTTTACCCTCCCCTCGTCATCAAAAACGTTTAAAAAATTCGAAAACCACCTTGAACAATGCAAAAATTATTTAGAATTCCAAATTAATTACATGTCACTTGAAAATTTCCCCCTTTTTATAATTTTACTGAAAAACTACCCTTTCACGTGAACTTATGCAGCGGAAGATGTTTTGATGAATACGTTCACGTGGTAGGGTAGTTTCGGGAATATTAAAATGATTGGGAAATTCCCAAGTGTCATATAATTAATTTGGAGTTCTAAATAATTTTTACATTTTTCAGGGTGGTTTTCCAACTTTTAAAACGTTTTTGATGACGCGGGGAGGGTATGCATGACTTTGGGGTAGTTTTTCATGAACGTATTATATATTATCAAAGAGCAAAAAAAGAGAAAAGAATATAAACTAAAAGTTCCTTCTAAGTTTGATTATTTTTAATGCTTTTTTCATATATGTCTCTGTGTGTGTGTGTGTGTGTGTGTGTGTGTGCGTGCGTGCGTGCGTGTGTGTGTGTG
>NC_046665.1:125842468-125866963 GCF_010883055.1 Belonocnema kinseyi
GTGTGTGTGTGTGTGTGTGTGTGTGTGTGTGTGTGTGTGTGTGTGTGTGTGTGTGTGTGTTCACAGAGCTACAATATATAAACAAATATAGTGACAAAATTGACCATTTTAGCTTTGTGAATTTTTATCTCAAGAAAAAATACAGATAGAAACTCACTATCAGCCAGAATTATTGCACATGCATTCATAGAACATAATTAATTTTAATAATATTTAACTTAATTATTATAAAAAATTTCTATAAACAAATTCTTTATAAACGAGTTTTTCTGAAAGCTGAATTGATTTTTCTGGACGAAAGTGATTCACAATTGTCTTTAAAGCCATCTGTATACTTTAAGCTTTATCAAACATAAACAATATAGATTGTTTATAACAATTTAGTTAAACAAGTCTCCTAATCGGCCGTTTCCTCGTAGAAAAATATGTTTTTTTCTTCAATAATTATTAGAGCGACGTTTATTGCGGTGACTAATCAACGAAATTAAATAATGAATAATTTATATGATTGTTATAAACAATTTTTTTAACAAAACTATTTTTTTTACATGCAAAAAGGACGATTTTCACTGAAATTATCCGACAATAAACTAACAGTGATTCCGAAATTGGATATGGGACATTAAATAGTAATTTGCGTAATTGTTAATAACAATTTCTGTAGCAAACTGTCCATAGCAATAACGCTAAACTAACGGTGAACTAATAGAACAATTCGAATCTAAAAATATTTCGAGTTCTGAATAGTAATTTATTTATTTTAAGTTTTTTACAATAATCTCATTATTATTATAAGTATCAATTTTTTTATTGATTCAATAACACAAATAAGATTATCACAAAAATGATTAAAGAAAAAATAAATTTTTTCTATGACGATCCGCAGATTGTCATGCATTGTTTAAAATTTGTTATTAACAATAACGCAAATTATTATTTAATGTCCCATATCCAATTTTGGAATCACTGTTAGTTTATTGTCAGATAATTTCAGTGGAAAACCGTCCTTTTTGAATGTAAAAAAAATAAATCATAGTTTTGTTAAAAAACTTGTTTATAACAATCATATAAATTATTCTTTATTTAATTCCGTTGGTTAGTCACCGCTATAAAGGTCCCTCTAGTAATTATTAAGGAAAAAGCCATTTTTTTCTACGAGGAAACGGCCGATTAGGAGATTTGTCAAACTAAATTGTTATAAACAATCTATATTGTTTATATTTGATAGAACTCAAAGTATATAAATGGCTTTAAAGACAATTGTGAATCACTTTTGTTCAGAAAAATCAATTCAGCTATGAGAAAAACTCGTTTATAAAGAATTTGTTTATAGAAATGTTTATAAAAACAATAGTTGTTAACTCATGCTAATTTTTTGTTACAAATTATGACTCTTATAAAAAATATTAGCAACAAGCGTGAAATAAACGATTTTTTCTATGATAAAAAAAACACTAATAAGAATTTGTTTATAGAAATTGTTTATAATAATTAAGTTAAATATTATTAAAATTAATTATGTTCTTTGAATGCATATGCAATAATTCCGGCTGATATTGAGTTTCTATCTGTATTTTTTCTTGAGATAAAAATTCACAAAGCTAAAATGGTCAATTTTGTCACTATATTTGTTTATATATTGTTGCTCTGTGAAAGATATTTAAAAAAAGCGAACCACAATTCTCTTAAAAATTAATTGCTGAACATTTCTAAAAAAAAACTTTTAAATCGGTTTCACATTAAGTTTCTTCAGCAAGCTTTGTATGAATTTCGTAAGTAATATGGAATTTTATGTTTATTTCATTCCACTATTTCATGTTCAAATTAAATAATAAGAAAAAAAGTAAGCAACATCGAATGCAATAAAAAATTTGACTTCTAAATGCGTAGTTAATTTATAAGTTAAGTTATTCTTCAGTAATAAAAAGTTCTTTGTCATGTGTTTTAGAAATAGTATAATATTGTTTTAATTTTAATTTGCATAACTTCGTATTACATAACATTTAAAACGTGTATCGTATTCATAAATTTAAAATGAAACAAAACAAACTCCCCGAATATTAAATGCAATTAATTAAAATTTTAATTTGCCGCTGAAAAAATACATTTACCGACCGTCGATAATCTTATATTATGTGTGTAATTAGTTAATATTTACTTTTTGATAGGACGCCTTGTTTTTGTTTTCTTTATAAAAAGCAGCAATAAAAATTGACAAATTAAATTTTAAGCCAAACGAGACAAGCCAGGAAAAGAGTAAACAGGCAAAACTGTTCTTCCGAAAAATTGTTCAATCAAAAAAGATCTACAATGTAATAAACTTTTGTTCTAAGAATACATTTAAAATGAAAAAAACTAACTGTTTAGACAAACGACACAAGCTATAATAAAATTTTAAGGAATTCTTTTTTTGCATAAATTGCATCTACAAATTTTCTTCGAGCCACTTTCCACTTTACGGATGTTTCAATAAAAATACCTATTATGAATTTTAATAATAAAAATTTATTGAATTAATAATTTATTGAAAATTTTTCATGGTCCTGGAGAATAAAAATTAGTGCAAAATAAGAAGCAAACATATAACTGATCACGAAAAATAAAATGTGTACATTATTTTTCAATATTTGAATAAACTTTACCAGTTCGTTAAACACGAAGGAGCTTTAACAAAAGAGAATTCGCAATCACCAATTTAGAGTTGTCGATTAGTTGAACTTTGATTTTAAAAGCCTTGCATATAAATGTAAGGAAAACATAAAGACCAAGCTCGTAGCTCGAGGTAAATACATTATCGAGCGCAAAGCGCGAAAGAAATATATTATTGAGCGCGAAGCGCGATAAACACCAATCGCGCGCGCTCAAACTAGTAAGTCAATATGAACCTGTCCTCTGCCTTAATCAATAAGGCAATTTGAATTTTTTCTGCCTTAGAAAAACATTAAAATTTATAATTTAATTGACCTAAAATTCTGTTTTAATGTATATTTTTTTTAATTTCTTATGTTTCTTGATAAATTTAATAATTTGGCAAATTTTGCAGATTTTAGCAAATTCAGTTATGGACTGACTCACCGGACTTGTTAATAAGGCAATGTGAAAAAATTCTAGCTTAGACAATCATTTCATTTTAAAGTGAAAAAGGACATCATCCAATTGACCTAAAACTCCTTCATAATATATATCTTCGCAAAATTCTGATGTTTCGTAGTAAATTTATAAATTTTGTATAGTTATTAAATTCAATCCTGAAATGCTAACTCGCTGAATTCACAGAAAAAACTAGGGGTTCACTTATGCATACAGTTCGTTATACTTACTTTATAAAGTTGAAAATATACTTAGGGTATTTTCTTGAAATAAAAAAATAAATTCAAAGGGTTAATGCAAGATTCTCCTTTTAATAATTGAATATTATTGATAATGACTTATTTATAAATGTGAGCATGCATAATAACTTTATCGTATAATGATTGGGAAATGCCTCAAAAGTAATTTACTAATCCTAAAATAGAATTTTTGAGTGACAGATCAAAAAATATTGTGATTTTATTGCAAAAAACGTTTTTAATTTTGCCTTCCGAAAAACATTTCAATTTATTTTTAGTAACTTTATTGATTTTATTTTCAATCAAATAGTTGCGAATAAAAATAATAAAAATCAGAAACTAGACAGAGACAAGATTAATCATTACTGTTAATGCATTTCCTAATCATTATTTATTATAAATATCACATTTGAATATCGACACTATTTAAAACCAGCCCGCCAACAGTAACCAATCGTGTTGCCGGCGGGACGCAAACGCAGTTCAAAAAGTTCCCAAGATTGGGAGCACTGATATGAATAAGCCTTTATATTTACAAATTTGCTACATAACCTGCAAATGATATTTATCAATTAATTATGTCTATTTTAATTGCAGTAATACATATTATAAGAATTATGTTCATTAAGCTTTGTCGATCAGAGTTCGATGACATGTGTACTTTAAGCTAAATATTATGTTATTAATTAAAAATATTATCCAAGTAGGTTAAGCGAAAATAGATTCTTTAGGAATAGGCTCAATTACATTTGAGATCCTTTCGAACCCCAAGTGTAGTATCATTTAGAGCTCATTTATCGTTTTGGGTTCCCTTTCAGCAAATGGGGCTCATTTTTGTTGCAGCTCCTTTGGAACCAAAAATGGGTTCCAATAGAAACTACAGTTTTTTCTGTGAACTTGCTAATAGTGCAGAGTGAATTCACCCTCTCTTAGAAAAACATTACAATTTATAATTTAATTGACCTGAAATTCCGTTATGTTATATAATTTCCGAAAATTCTTATGTTTTGTAGTAAATTTGGTACATTTTGTAAGTTTGGTAAATTTTGCATGATTGACCAAATTCCTCATCCTGTCTCAGACAAACATAGCGATTTATAATATAATTAACCAAAATTCCATTATAATGTATATTTTTCCAAAATTCCGTTATAATGTATATTTTTCCAAAAATTTTATGTTTCGAAGTAAATTTTGTAGAATTTACCAAATTCAGTCCTAGACTTCTAACTCACTGGACTTGTTAATAGAGCAGCGTCAATTTGTCCTGCCTTAGACAAACATTACAATTTATAATTTAATTGACCTGAAATTCCGTTATAATGTATAATTTCCAAAAATTCTTATGTTTTGTAGTAAATTTGGTACATTTTGTAAATTTGATCAATTTGATAAATTTTTCAGAATTCACCAAATCCAGTCCCGGACTGACTCACTGAACTTATCAGTAAGGCAATGTGCATCATTCCTGCCTTATACAAACATAACGATTTATAATTTAAGTGACCAAAAATTCCGTTACAATGTATATTCTCCCAAAATTTTAATGTTTCGTAGTAAATTTTTTAAATTTGGTAGAATGTACCAAATTCAGTCTTGGACAGCTAACTCACTGGTCTTGTTAATATTCTAGTGTGAATTTGTCCTTCATTAGAAAAACATTACAATTTATAATTTAATTGACCTGAAATTCCGTTATATTGTATACTTTCCAAAAATTCTTATGTTTTGTAGTAAATTTGGTACATTATGTGAATTTGGTAAAATTTGCAGAATTTACCAAATTCAGTATTAGACTGACTCACTGGACTTGTCAGTAAGGCAAGGTGCTTTATTCCTGCCTTAGACAAACACAGCGATTTATAATTTAATTGATTTAAAATTCCGTTAAAATGTACATTTTCCCAAAATTCTTATGTTTGGTAGTAAATTTTGTACTTTTTGTAGAATTTACCAAATTCAGTTCTGGACTGCTAACTCACTATCCTTGTCACTAAGGAAATGTGAATCAGTCCTGCCTTAGACAAAAATTAAATTTCATACATTTTCCAAACATTCTTAGGTTTTGTAGAAAATTTGGTACATTTTGCAAAATTTACCAAATTAAGTTCCAGACTGCAAACTCACTGTCCTTGTCAGTGAGAGAATGTGAATCAGTCCTACTTTAGATAAAAATTACATTTCATCATTAATTTGATTGACCTTAAGTTCGGTTAATATGTATGTTTTCCAACAATTCTTATGTTTCTTAGGAAATTTGCTAAATTTTCCAGAATCTACCAAATTCAGTCTCTGACTGACTTATGTTTCTTGGTGAATTTGGAACATTTATAAAATTGCTTAAATTTGCTAAATTTTCCAAACTTTACCAAATTTAGTTAGGACTGACTCACTGAAGTTCTCAGTAAGGCAATGTGCATCAGTCCTACCTTAGAAAAACATAACGATTTATAATTTAATTGACCTTAGATTCCGTTATTATGTATATTTTACAAAAAATGTTATGTTTCTTGTAAATTTTCTACCCAGTGGGCACAAAGTTTGGCGACGTCTTTACGACATCGTTACGACATCTTTACGACAACCTTACGCCTTCGTATGTCCGTGTCGTTAAGGTGTCTTTACGATATCGTAAATAAGTCGTATAATCTGACGATGTCTTTACGATATCGCAAAGATACCGAAACGATATGGACATATGATGTCGTAAAGTTGTCGTAAAGATGTCGTAACGATGTCGTAAAGACGTCGCTAAATGTTGTGCCCACTGGGTACATTATATAGAATTTACCAAATTTAGTCTAGAACTGACTTATTGGACTTGTCAGTCATAGAATGTAAATCAGTTCTGTCATAGGCACATAATACAATTTGTAATTTAATTGACCGCAAATTCCATTATAATGTACAACTTTCCAAAAATTCTTATGTTTCTTTGTAAATTTGGTAAATTTAGCCAAATTCTTGCAATTCAATCCCGGACCAACTCATTGGACTCGTCAGTAAGGCAATGTAAATTAGTCCTGCTTCAGACAAACATTGCAATTTATAATTTAATTGAGCTAAATTTTTGTTATAATTTATATTTTCAACAAATTCTTATGTTTGTTAATTTGGTAAAATTTGCAGAATTTCTAAAATTTTATTAAACGAAAAAGTACAAATTTATTACAAAACACTTGAATCTTCAATTTAAACAGATTCACTTTCAACTAAACAGTTTTACTTTTATCTAAAAAAATTAATTTTATGCGCAAAAACAAATTTTCTAACAAAATACATAAATCTTTAATTAAATATTGTGTTTTTCAAACGCGAAAATTAATTTTCTACCAAAAAAATATGAACTTTCAAAGTTTTCAGTAAAAATATTACATTTAGAACCAAAATTATGACTCTTTAAAAAAACTTTATGCATCATTAAAATTTATCTGGTAAGCTAAATATTCGTTTTAATTCAATAATAAATCAATAGGTAGAATTTTTAATTTAAAAAAAAGAATTGTTACCTAAAATGTAATACTTGATGACATTATAAAAAATATTTTAATTTGAAATAAAAAATATTTAGATATAACCACAAAAACATAACTTCCAAGAAAATATTTGAATTCTCACCTGAAAAGGATTACTTTTTAACTCAATGTTCAAATTTTGATGAAAAATAAATTATTTTCTAACAAAACCTTAAAATTTTAAGTAAAAAATACACATTTTCGACAAAAAATTGAATTTTTAACAGAAGAAAATTAGTTTTCAAACAAAAGGCAATTATTTTTATTTATATAGTTCAGATTTTTATGAAAAAGACAATATTTCTACATAAAGAAATGAACTTTCAACCAGAAAATTTTTTTCATCAAGAAAATCAAAAATTTTTCAGATTTCAAACCAAACAGACGGATTTTTAACAATATACTTTAATTTTCAACCAATTAGTACCATTTTTTTAAACCAAATTTCTGCAATTTTAACAAAGCAAATAAATTTTGAATCAATTCATAAAATTTTAAACATAAAAGATGAATATTTAATCGAGTAGCAGGCCCGTGATCATGAAATAGAAAAATGACGAAAATTTATTTAGGGTAATTTAATAATGAATTAAAAATAATTGGTTAGCCCCAAAAGTAAAATTGTTCTATGCATCAGACTGATCGGGTCTGTTTGACCCGATCATACCACAACTCAGGTAATTCCAAGGATCAGTAAAAAAAAGTTTTAGGTGGAGAAAACCACGATTTTTATACGTTTTGGAGGTCGCTGGATCTGAATCCGAGGTCTTCATGACCCCGTCAGGTCAGAATTTAGGCCATTCCAGGTTCAAATTGAAGAAACCTCTAAGCAATGAAAACCACGATTCTTTCAAGTAATTCGGGTCGCCGAATCTCAATCCGAGGTCCGTTTGACCCCATCCGGTCAGAATGAATGTCATTCCAAGGTTAAATGAAAAAATGTTTACGTGGAGAAAACCATGATTGCTACACATTTTTGGTACCACTGAATCTGAATCTGGTGTCTGTTAAATCCCAACAGGTGAGAATTAAAGTCCGTTCAAGGTCAAATCAAAAGAGAAAAAATCTAATTAGAGAGACTACGATTCCTTTACGTTTTTGGGTTCGCTGAATCTGAATACGGTGTCTGATGGATCCCATCAGGACATGATGAAGGTAATTTCAAGGTCAATTTGAAAAAAATGCTCAAGCCGAGAAAACCAAAATTCCTATACGTTTTCGGGATTGCTGAATCTGAATACGGGGTTCGTTTTGAAATCATCAGGTCAGAATTAAGGTAATTCCAAGGTTAAATAAAAAGAGTATTTAAGCGTAGAATATCATGGTTCTTATACATTTTTGAAGTTGCTGAATCTAAATCTGTGGTCTTTTTGACCCCATAAGAACAGGATCAAAGTCATTCCAAGGTTGCGGCTTTTTCCGATATTTTTCACTTTTTGTCTCGTTTTCACTTAAAACGTGGTGATAATAATTAAAAGTCAACAATAATAATTTTGTAAACATTTTATTATTATTTATAAGTATATTTCTTCTTCTATATGAATGCTAGACAGTTGCGAATTTTTTTCTGACATTTTGAAATAGTCAACTTTTCACTTAGAGCCGCCACCTACGAAAACTCACTAAAAATGATTATAATGCGATAAACAATGAGTGGAGATTTTTTTGCTTTTTTTTGTTTTATGATGACATATATTTCGTTTCCCAAAACCCTACCCCTAAGTCTTACACAACTACCCCCGGGATCAAAAAAGTTTTCAAAATGGGAAAACTACCTTCAACAATGTAAACATGATTTAGGGCTTCAAATTGATTACATGACACTTGAAACTTTCGCCCTCTTTATAATTTCCCCAAAACTACCCTTCCACGTGAACGTATGCAGCAGAATATTTATATGTATGAAAAAAGCAATAAAAATAATCAAACTTTGAAGAAACTGTAAGTTGATATTTTTTTGCTCTTTTTTTGCTCTGCGATAATACATAATGTGTTCCACAAAAACTACCCCTAAGTCATACATACATACCCCTCGTCATTAAAAACGTTTTAAAAGTTGTAAAACCACCTTGAACAATGCAAAAATGATTTAGAACTCTAAATTGATTACGCGGCACTTCTAAATTTTTCCCTCATCATAATTTTTCCGAAAAACTACCCTTACACGTGAACGTATGCAGCAGAACATTTATATGTATGAAAAAAGCATTGAAAATAATCAAACTTAGAAGAAACTGTTATTTGATATTATTTGCTTCTTTTTTGCACTCTGATAATATATAACACACTCCCGAAAAACTACCCCTAAGTCATACCTACTCACCCCTCGTGATGAAAAACTTTTTAAAAGTTAAAAAACCACCTTTAACAATATAAACATTATTTAGGACTCAAAATTATTAACATAAATATTAAAAATTACTCTCTCATTATAATTTCCCCCGAAACTACCCTTCCGCGTGAAATTATGCAGCGGAACATATATATGTATGAAAAAAGCATACAAAATAATAAATCTTAGATAACACTGCTCGTCGATATTTTTTTGCTCTTTTTTTTGCTCTTTGATAATGTATCATACGTTACACAAAAACTACCCCTAAGTCATACATAACCTCCGCTCGTCATCAAAAACGTTTTAAAAATTGGAAAACCACCTTGATGAATGCAAAAATGATTCAGAATTCCAAATTGATTACATGGCACTTTAAGATTTCCCCCTTTTTATAATTTTCCTTAAAAACGTAAATTAAAAAAAAAATGTAAACATTTTAGAGTTCTAAATCATTTTTACGTTGTTCGAAGTGGTTTTCCAACTTTTAAAACATTTTTGATGACGATGGGTATGTATGTTTAATAATTTTTAATGATTTTTTCATACATATAAATGGTCTGCTACATACGTTCACGTGGAAGGGTAGTTTTGGGGAAATTATAATGGAAGGGAAATTTCTAAGTACCATGTAATTAATTTGAAGTTGTAAATAATTTTTACATTGTTCAAGGTGGTTTTACAACACGCAGAACGTTTTTAATTGCCGAGGGGAGGATATGTATGACTGGGGGGTAGTTTTTGGGTAACATATTATATATTATCAGAGAGCAAAACAGAGGAAAAAATATCAACTAACAGTGTTTTCTAAGTTTTATTATTTGTATGCTTTTTTTCAAATATATAAATGTTCCGCTGCATAGGTTCACGTGTAAGGGTAGTTTTTCGGAAAAATTATGAATATGGGGAAATTTTAAAGTGCCATGTAACCAGTTTAGAGTTCTAAATCATTTTTGCATTGTTTAAGGTGGTTTTCCAACTTTTAAAACGTTTTTGATGACGATGGGTAAGCATGTATGACTTAGGGGTAGTTTTTGGGGAACGCATTATATATTATCGCAGAGCAAAAAAAAGAGCAAAAAAATATCAACTAACAGTTTCTTCTAAATTTAATTATTTTTTCATACATTTATATGTTCTGCTGCATACGTTCACGTGAAAGGGTAGTTTTGGGGAAATTATAATGGAAGGGAAATTTCTGAGTACTGTGTAATTAATATGGAGTTCTAAATCATTGTTACATTGTTCAAGGTGGTTTTACAACATGCAGAACTTTTTTAATGCCGAGGGGAGGATGTGTATGACTTGGGGGTAGTTTTTTGGTAACATATTATATATTATCAGAGAGCAAAAAAAGATTTAAAAAATATCAACTAACAGTTTCTTCTAAGTTTGATTGTTTTCAATGCTTTTTTCATACATTTAAATGTGCTGCTGCATACGTTAACGTGGAAGGGTAGTTTTTCAGGAAAATTATAAAATGGGGGAAATGTTGAAGTGCCATGTAATCAATTTAGAGTTCTAAATCATTTTTGCATTGTTCAAGGTGGTTTTCCAACTTTTAAAACGTTTTTGATAACGATGGGTATGTCTGTATGACTTAGGGGTTGTTTTGGGTAGCGTATTATATATTATCAGAGAGCAAAAAAAGAGCAAAAAATATCAACTAACAGTGTTTTCTAAGTTTTATTATTTGTATGCTTTTTTCATACATATAAATGTTCCGCTGCATAGGTTCACGTGGAAGGGTAGTTTTTCAGGAAAATTATAAAAAGGGGGAAATTTTGAAGTGCCATGTAATCAATTTAGAGTTCTAAATCATTTTTTCATTGTTTAAGGTGGTTTTCCAACTTTTAAAACGTTTTTGATAACGAAGGGTATGTATGTATGACTTAAGGGTTGTTTTTGGGGAACGCATTATATATTATCGCAGAGGAAAAAAAAGCAAAGAAATATGGCGTATTCCATTTTATAATTTTCCTTGGTGGCGGAGCTGAGTGGACGGACCTTAAAATTAATTATTGTTGAAAAAATTCTTCTCATTATTTATACGAGAAACTTTTGGCTTGGAAGCTTCTAAGCCAAGAATATCTATATTTTTATCAAATATAAAATAAGTCCACGTTTGTCGCTAGGATGCGGACCAGTGTGGGTACGTGGGTTATAACAGAAAAAAATGGAAGACTTGCAAAGAATGTCGACCAAACTGAATATAATCATGGGTCTAAAATCAGTAAATAATTGTCCACCTGGTACATTTGTATATTTATTTCCACCTGGTTGGACCATAATTGCATTTGTAATTTTTCTACTAAATCGGATTTAGATTTTAGAATATAGTTCTGTTATCTGAATCAATTTAGAAATAAAAAATGTTACCAAGGTTTCCAAACTAGGGTTCGCAATCGAAAAAATGGTCCTGTTTGAAAATAGTCAATTGTCATCGAAAATGAGGGTGTTTAAATAGATGATTTTTTACCCCTCTTAAGCGACCTTCTCTTCCACTGGCATCAATGAACATTTTGTCCCCTTATCTGGGGTACCTGCTCCAGCATTTGTCCCCCGAAAAGTCTTTCCAGTCCAACGCGTCCGAAGAATAAACCTTCAGAGACTAAACGTTTCTAATCTTAGTCGAAATATAGTGAACTGCAATAAAGATAGATGCTAACTAGATTGTCATTCGTGCATACTTAATCTTATTTACATATTTTGCATCTAATTATTGATTTGCATGTAAATTCATTAGGTGTCAGTTCATAAATCTAATCTAAATGCTAATGTGTTGCCTCCAGGAAACTTCTCCCAAAATAAGTTGTTATTCTCGCCAACTTAATTTAAAACTGATTTATTAATTTTAGAAATAAGAGAAATTACCCCTTATATCGTTCAAATCTCCCTCTTGCACACTTTTCCTCCCCTGCCACCATTTCGCCTAAGTCCCCTTCCCTTCCATCATTTATCTCCTCTTTCTGCCCCTAAAACTCTTCCCATCGTCTGCTATTCCTCTTCTTACTTTCCCTCCCTTCCCATACTTCTCCCTCCTATACTTTCCCTCTCCTTACTTACCCAAAACCTCCCCTACCCACCTCTAATTTCCCTTTTTCTACTGCACCACCCCTTACTTACCCAACCCCCTACTCTTTCACACTTCACTAGTCTTCCTCACCTCACTTCCCCTCACTTTACCTTCTTCCTCCTCCTACCAATACTCCTACTTCCCATGACTTCCTCGTTCTTCACGCCCTCCCACTTTTCCCTTTCTCTCATATCCCCTCCCTTAAATTCTGGGTGTCCTTCCACTCATTTACTTTTTTATTTCCTCCCCCTCATTTCCCCCACCTCCCCTCACGGAAAGAATTAGAACGGAGAGAGACACGTCTGAAAGTATAAGGAGCTTCTTATTCGGGGCTAAAAAAACCCTCAAAATGAGTCTAATAATATAACAATCACTATACATTTTTTTAATTCCCGTTTACTATGAATATAAATAATATTTTTAAGCAGTTACTTATCAAATAATGTACGGAAGTCCTAAAAATAAAATCAAGAATCCAAGGGCCAAATTTGGACAACCACCATAAAATGTTCCTGTTACAATATAAAAAAAGAAAAAAATTTTCTTGCTTATTTTTTACATTTTTTTTTTTATTTTGATTTGATTATAATAAAAATAAAAAAGTTCAAAGAAGTGAAATAAAAAAAGGAGGATATTTGATTGGTAATTATTTAAATTATTATCCTTTAGTCTACAAATGATAAAAATTCTTCGTTTTTGCAGGAGTTTTTTCCGTTTTATCGGTTTCCCAAAATACAAAATTTTAATTGAAAGTTCATTTTCTTCGGATAAGAAATCATATTTTTAATTTTAGGGTAAGCAGTTCTCTTTTTTTTTTTTGTTAAATATGGTTTTATTTGTTCTTTTGGTTTCAAAATTTATGTGTTTTTGTAAAAATTTAATCTTTTTTTAGTTAGAAATTTGTAGAAAATCATCTTTTTGTAGATGATTAACTTTGTTATTTAAAAATTCATCTGAATTATTTTATTCAAAGTTGAGCTGCTTTCTTAGAAATTTATTTTATTTGTTCCAAAATTATAATATTTTCTGGTTTAACTCCACAGTTTGTTCATCAAACAAAAAAATTTCTTATTTTCAATTTAGGTTAAAAATTCATCTATTTAGGATTAAAATTAAAATCTTTGATTATAAGTTAAAATTCTTTTTTCAAAAAAACATTTTGTTTGTTAAACATTACTGTTTGTCTTGAAAATTCATCAATTCAGTAAAAAAAAACAACTATTTTCTAGCAAATTAATTTTCTTTATTACCAATTTTTTTTAAATGAAAATTTAACTATTTGATTTTAGGTTATTGATTTATCATTTCTAGTTTCAAATTTTAACTATTTGGTTTAAAAATTTAATAGAATTTCTTGAAAAATTGTCTTTTTTGGTAGAAGATTAATCTCGTTGGTTGTAATTTCAACTTGTGGGTTTTTGACTGAAAAAATTCTTTTTTGGTTGAAAATTCAACTCACGATGTCTATAAAACATTATTTTTTTATGCGAATATTTAATTAGTTAGTTTGAAAATTCATCTGTCTTTTGTAGAAAATTCCTCGGCTTTTCTTTAAAATTCCGCAATTTAGTATAAAATTCAACTGTTTTCTACAAAATTAATATTCTTTATTGAAAATTATTGTTGTCAAATTTAAATTCAACTATTTTATTTTAGGTTAACTATTGACCTTTTTAGTTTCAAAATTTAACTATTTGGTTTAAAATTTGATGCCATTTGTTAAAAATGTGTGCTTTTTGGTAGAAGGTTAATCTTCTTAGTACAAAATTTAGCTTTTCAGATAACAATAAAATTGTTTATTCAAAACTGCAAATGCTTTGTAGAAATATCATCTTTTTGGCTCTGAAATTTAACATTTAAAATTAAATTTATTGTCTTTCTTGACTGAAAAATCTTTCTTGGTTGAAAATTCAACTCATAATAAAAATTTGTCTTTCTCATATGGGAATTCACCTCTTTTTGTAGTAATTTAATCCGACTTTGTTTAATTCAGCCGTTTTTTTTTCGAAATAAAATATTTTCTAGCTAGAAATATCACCTATTAGATTTTTTTACCGAGAATTTATCTTTTTTAGTAAAAAATTCATCTTTTTGTTTGGAAATTCAATTACTTGTTTAAAAAATCAACATTTTGTATGAAATTTCTTATCTTTCTTAGCTAAAAAATTTAAAAAATCATTATTTGTTGAAAAATTAAACTTTTTTTGAAAAATCGCTGTTTTATTTAAAAATTAATTTCCTTTGATTAAAAGTCGTCAAAAATTGCATAAAATAAAAATGGGGAGGGGGGAGCGAATCTTATGGATCCTAACGAAGGGGGGTATTACGAGGAAAAAAATGATCGATAATTTTTTTTCAATTCCCCTTCATATTGATTACATGTTTTTAAGTTTTTTTATTCTCTTTTTATGAAGTGCTTGTCAATAAGAAGGAGACAGACCGTAAATTTTCTATCAACTGATCGCACTAAAGTGGGAAAACCTGGGTGCGAAAATCCCTTTTCGGCTCGTTGACAAAGCCACCCCGTGATTCCAGAATTGGTAAAAAAAATAGAAAAAGTGATTTTTGTAAGCCGTCAACACTACGGCAGCTGGGACCAGTGAGGCGTGATTAAAATTCACGTCTGAAATCAGAATGCTGGAAGATTGCACTCGTCTGTAATGTAATTCAATAGAATATTGATCAGGTGAAGATCAGAGTGCATTTAAATTAGGCAAAATAGTTACTGCCTCATTTAAATATTTTATCCAATTTTATTAAATTGTATTTAATTTTAGTTGACTTTTCAACTTGACTGATGCATTTCCAACAAAAAAATACATTTTGGACAAAGTAATTCTATTTATTGGTTACATTTTAAACTGAGAAGAAGAATTTTCTACTAGAGGTGAAAAATTTTTAAAAATAACGAATTTTCAACTAAATAGTTCAGTTTTCAACAAAAGCGATTTTTGTCAATCAAAAAGAAAAGCGGATTTAAAAAAAAAAGAATAAAAATTTTAACTAAACTACTTTTACTAAAATCAAAAATCTGCAACCAGTAAATTAAATTTTTAACAAAATAGCCTAACTTTCAATCAAATTGTTGAATTTTCAATTAAAGAAGGTAAGTTTTTAAGTAAAAATGAATGACTCGAATTTTTAGTTTAATAAACAAACTTAAAAAACAATTATAAAAAATAGTTTAACTTTCAACCAAATCATTTTCAACTAAAATCTAAAATCGTCGACCAGAAACCTGAATTTTTTTACAAAGCTGTTCAACTTTTAACCGAGTTGTTAAATTTTCAACTAAGGAAGATAAATTTTCAACTAAAAATGAAATAGTTGAATTTGCAGGTAAAATATTGTTTTTCAACAAAAACAAAAAAAGAATTTTCAAGGAAGAATTTTTCCTTAAAAAAATGAATTTTGAGCCGAAAACAAAGAATAAATTTTCAAAAAAATGGTTTAATTTCCAAACAAACAATTTTCACTAAAACCTAGAATATTTAATGAGTAAACAGACCTTTAGAAAAGTAGTTCAAATTTCAATCAAGTTTTTGAGTTTTCAATTGGAAAAGATACATTTTCAACTAAAAATGGAACAGTTTAATTGTCAGTTAAAAAATAAATTTAAGAAAAAGGAGATTATTCAACAATTTAGTTAAATTTTTAATCAAAAAAATTAATTTTTTATCAAAATAATTGCATTTTTATCTCAAAAATATTAAGTTTTAACAAAAAAGTTAAATTTCCAACACGAAAAGATAAATTTTCAACTAAAAATGTAATAGACAAATTTTTAGTGAAAAAATTAATTTCTAACGAAATTAGAACAAATTTTCAAGCAAATAGTTCAATTTTTAACCAAAGAACTTTCAACTATAATCAAGAATCTTCGACCAGAAAAATGAATTTATGAGAAAGTAGTTTAACCCAAAAAGATCAACTTTCAATTAAAAATGGGATAGCTAAATTCCCAGTTTTTCGATAAACTTGAATTTTCAAGTAAAAAAGGTTAAATTTCAACTCAAATGTATTTTGTTGAAATTTTGTCTTTTTCGTTGAAAAATCAGGATTTTGGCTGAAAAATGCATTTTTATTTATTTTTTTATTATTTAGAAATGATAAAATTGTTATCTTCAAGACTGATATTTTATTTAAAAAAATAAGGTGTAACTTTTTAATAAAAACATACCAGAGATTTCTACAGAATCTTTCAAGTAATAAAATGATCCCTACAACATTAGGATTAAATCAAAAATGCAACTTTTAATTAAAGTTAAAGCAAAATCATAAAATTAAATAACTATTCTTAAATAACAAATTTTAACAAAATAAACAAAACAAATTTTTTTAAACAAATTATTTAATGTAAGAATATTTTTTACAATCTTCCTTAATTTTACGTCTTTTAAGTTATATTGCAATTGAATAAAACAATATGATGATAAAGAAATTTCTTCTTGACATCATTATTGTTAATATTGTAAACAAATGTAATGAACAAATGCAGTGATCATCCATTTTTCGATAGAAAAATTGGTTTTTTTCGGTGTAATTATTTTTAATCAGAGATTTTGTAATAGTTTTATACAAATTCATAATTTTTTTATTGATATTATAATTTTTATAAACAAATTTAACAAACAAATGCATTATTTGGGCATTTGTCGGCAAATAAATTCGTTTTTTTTTTCAATTCCAGACCTTTTAGTTGAGAACTTTATGACACTTTCAGAAACATGCGAAACTAGTTGATACATCGCATCATCTCTTTAAACAAATTTAATAAAAAAAGCACAGATAAGGCATTTGTCGCGAAAAAAATTTGTTTTTTTTTCAATGAAAAGTTTTTGAATTAGGAACTTCGTGATAATTTATAATTTATTTATCAATTTGATGATTTTTTAAACAATTTTAATAAGCATAATTTAGGATTAGTTGATAAATTTGAAGAATTTTCCAACGAATTTAACTTTTCACTCACACTCATACTTAGTTAAAAAATTGTATCATGTTTTAAACAAATTTAAGTTTCCCATTGCTTTCATTCTTTCAATAGTGCTTAAGCTTCAGAATAATGCATTTTTTATGAAATTCGTCTTAAAAAAATATAAAATTCATCCACTAATTATGAATTTTACTCATATTATCATGGATTCCCCCATTAAAAAGACTGACATAAAAAAAGAATTCCTCCGTTAAAAAATGCCACAATAAAGCATTTGTTTATTAAAATTGTTTTAAAAAGCAATAAAATTCATTGATGAATTAGGAATTTTTTGAAATTATCATGAAGTTCCTAATTTAAAAAAATTTTATTGAAAAAAAGGAATTGTTCTTTTGAAAAATACCTTATCTAATAATTTGATAATTAAATTTGTTCAATAACATCATAAAATTTATCAAATATTTAAAAATGGTGTAGAAATTGTTATGAAGTTCTGAAATGAAAGGACTGAAATTGAAAAAAATCAATTTTGTTGTTGACGAATGCCTGAATAATGCATTTGTTTATTAAATTTGCTTGATGAAGTTCCCAATTCAAAAGACTGACATTTAAAAAAAAACGAAATTTGTCCGTTAAGTAATGTCCAAATCGTAAATTTTTTAAATTTGTTTAAGGAAAATATAAACTTATTAAAATATTTATGAATTTTGCTGAAATTTACGTAAAGTTTCCAATTACAAGGACTGATATTCAACAAACGAGTTTTTGTGGACAAGTGTCTGAATAATGCGTTTGTTTATTAAATTTGTTTTAAAATACCATTAAAGTTATAAATTTATTATGAATGTTGCTAAAATTATTATAATATTCCCAATTAAAAGTACTGACACAGAAAAAAATGAATTATTTTGTCAACAGATGCACGAAAAATGCATTTAAAAAATTTAATCTTTTTAGGAAAACATACGATTTAGTAACTAATTTTAATTTAACAATTAATTAGTTTTTCTGAAATTATCATAAACTGTCTGATTTAAAAAACTGATAGAGAAAAAAAAGAGTTTTTTCGTCGACGTATTTCTCAATAATGCATTTGTCTATTGAAATTGTTTTAAAACATCATAAAATTTAATAAATATTTATAAATGTTTCCTGAAATTGTCACGAAGTTCCCAACTGATAGAACTAGAATTGAAAAAACGAATTTTTTGCCGATAAATGCTCAAATAATGCATTTGTTTATTAAATTTGTTTTTAAAAATCAGAATAATAATCAACCAATTATAAAATTTTATAAAAGTAGCATAAATTTCATTATTTTCTTACTGTGCCTTAATCTGAAAGCCCAGGGTTCGGATCTCAGCGGAGCTTGAGAGCATTGTTTTCATAATTTAAAATAAAAAATCAGTATTAAAAAATATACATTTTAGACCAGTAGACAAAAAGCCATTAAGATCAAATTGGTTAATACATTTTTTCTGGTCAAAAGCATAACGTCAAAAAGTTTCAAACATTCGAATTCGTGTAGAAGTTGTGATGAAATTAATCTCGCATCTCTGTAGCTTAGTGGATAAGATCATCAGACCAGGAATCTGAAAGACCTGGGTTCGAATCCCACAGGAGCTTGAGATAAATTTTTTCACAATTTAGAATCGAAAATCAATATCGAAAAAATATAAATTTCAGACAAGTAAACGATTAATCATAAATTTATTTAATAATAAATAAAAGTAATCAAATATAAAAGATAAAAGTAAATCAAATTATTATTAATACATTTTCTGGTCAAAACTATAACGTCAAAAAGTTTCAATTATTCGAATGTTTGAAAAATGAATCTTACAAGTATGAGGAATTACGTCAGTATTTAACTTGTAGGAGTTGTGATAAAATCCATCTTGTTTGTCCGTAGCTTAATGGGTAAGAGAATTAGACGGGCAATCACAATTTGGAATAAAAAATTAATATTAAAAAAATATGGATTTTAAATTAGTAGGCTACAAAAACCAAAATCAAATTATTTGATACAGTTTGCATAAGGTGTAAATAACATCAAAAATATAAAACATTTAAATGTTTCAAAAATTAATCTTACAAGTATAAGGAATTACGACGGTATTAATCCTTTACGATTTGTGATGAAATAGATCTTATCTCTCTGTAGCTTAACGGGTGAGAGCGTCAGACCAACAAGCTGCAATTACACCAGTAGACAGCATCAAATTACTTAATACATTTTGTATAAGGTGAAAACCATGAGATCCAAAAATAACAAAGATTTGAATGTATAAAAAATGGATCTCGTCTCTCCGTAGCTTAATGGATAAGAGCATCAGACCGGTAATCTGCACTACCTGGGTTCGAATCCGAGTGGAACTTGAGATGATTTTTTCACAGTTTAAAATTAAAAATCACTATTAAAAAAATACAGATTTCAAATCAATAGACAAAAAACAATCAACATCAAATCGGTATCAGGAATCTATATTCAGAATCGGCCTAATATATCTATATTGTAGAAACTAGTGGAATTTATTCACCGATGAAAAGCAGGTGATCCCAGAATTGATACCACTGTACCTGACGGTACAAAAAATATATCTGGAATTTTTTCGCAGCCATCTCTAGTTTGAAAACCGGTCTCTACGCTTTGGGGTTGACACACCCCGGAATGGCAAAGGGGATCTAGTATTGTAAACAATGACAGGCGAGAGTGGCTCAATGGGAGAAACAAAATAGCGGAAAACGCATGAAACCGCGCGTTGCGTTGTTTGCAAATGTCAAAAAGAGAAGGGTGGAGAGTCATCATTAGAGCCTCCGGAGGATGAAATCTTTTCTTTCTTTCTTTCTTTCTTTCTTTCTTTCTCTCTCTTCTTTCAAATTTAACCGGAAGAGTTCTCCGAAGCAGGACCCATCAATCAGAAGATCCCATCCCAGCCAAAATCAGTCCATACCAGTATATAATATCGCGTTGACGGAGCAAAATGAAAAAAAATAAGAGCGTAATCCGCTTTTTGAAATGAACCGGCAACCCCTTCCCTGTGTCACAGCATGGGTGACTGATTGTAAAACCATGGACCAACCCACAAGAAGGGTTGCCTCCGCAGCATGAAGAGCGTTTAAATTTAAGCCTTGTAATCGAGGTGTAATCCCTTAAAATCGTGACAGTTTGAAGAAGGCCAAGTGTTTATGCGAGAGCGGTTTTTATTTTAATCCATGAGACTAATTTAAATTGATTTTGGTTTTTATTAGGAAGGAGTTGGTTGAGATCAAAAAGATTGTTTGGTTTTGCCAGATTTTGGAAAAAGGGATTTGATTTTCAATGCAAAAAAAAATGTAAAGGTAGTTCTGATTTTTTATTGTTTACAGTAGTATCGAATTGTACGAACATTTTAAGATGGAAACGACAGTAATCAGTTAGAAGCTTTTTGGAAAAAATCGAGTTTTTCACTATAACAAATTTAAAAAAAACTTTTTTCTCTCATAAACAACGTACATTTTTTAAACTTTTTAAGTCGCTATTGAAGATGCGAATATTAATATCAAATACAATACTTTTATATTAACAGTTTAAAAAAAATTCCCTTAAAAACAAAGTAAATTACTTTTGATTAAGAAATTTAAAAACGATATTGGTAGATTTTGGTGAGTCTTGATATGTCTTAAAGACGCGAACATATATATCATAATTTCTATTTTATTCCCAATATTAAAAAAGTATTCCTTGAATCAGCAAGATAAACAAAATATTTTGTTTATAAATCGGTTTTGATAGATTTTAAGAGGTTAGCATTTTTTTAATACTAACTAAAAAATGGATTAGTTAATATTTCAATTATAAAATTAATTTTCAAGAAAAAAATACCAATTTTTGTGAAAATAATAAAAATTTCAACAAAATTATTTTTAACTAAAATAGAAAATCTTCAACAAGTAAACTAACTTCATTAAAAATTAGTTTACCTTTCAAGAAATCAGTTGAAATTTTCAAGGGAAATAAATAAATTTGCAATTAAAAATGGAATAGTTAAATTTTTAGTTACAAATTTAATTTTTAACAACAATTAAGTTTTTAACAAATTAGTTCAACTTTTAACAACGTTTTTCAACTTTAAACTGAAATAAATTTTCAACCAAAAATGGAATAGTCCAATTTTTGGTTAAAAAATAAGTTTTCTACCAAAAAACGATATTTAAAGAATATAATTAAATTTTTAACAACAACCTTAGTTTTTTACGAATATAAATAAATTTTCAACTCATAAAGTGGACTTTTCAACAACAAAATTTGAATTTTCAATTGGAAAAATGGTCTAAAAGTGGAATAGTTGCATTTTTCAACCAAAATATTTTTAACTGAGTTTTTAACCAATTAGTTTAACTTTCCGGAAATTAGTTTAAGTTTTCACATAGTATTTTAAATTTCAACTGAAATGAGTCAATTTTGAGCAAAAAATTAAATAGTTAATTTTTTAGCCTGGGAGTCAATTTTCTACAAAAAACAACGTTTTTTTTTGACAATATAGTTAAATTTTCCCCCTGAAAAAATATTTTTTTTACCAAAAAAGTTGAATCTTTAACTTACAAAGACGAGTTTGCAGCAAAAAATTTGAATTTCCAACTTGAAAAAAATGTCACTAAAATTGGTACAATTCAGTTGTCAGTTAAAGAATTAATTTTTAACATCTGAAAACAACGATCTTTCAACGATATACTTAAATTTTTTCACAAAGGATTTGAATTTTTAACTGAAATAAATACATTTTCAGGGAAAAATGGAATTGTCAAATTTTTAGTTGAAAAGTTAATTTTCTATTTTAAAAAACGTTTTTTTGACAGTATAGTTAAACTCTTAACCAAAAGAATCAGTTTTCCACCAAAATAGTTGAATTTTCAACTAAAAAAGACTATTTTTAAGCAAAAAAATTTGAATTTCCAAACAAATTTGAATTTAAACCAAAAAGGACGTGTTTTTAAAAAATCAGTTCAATTTTCTATTCAAAAAGATAAGTTTTAAAGCTAAAAATGGAATAGCTTAATTTCCAAGTAAAAACTTAATTTTCAACAATAAAATAAGGATATTTTCAGACGCTTGAGAGAAATTAAAATCTGAATTAATAAAAATGTAGGATTTTCTATTTCTACATCTGTAACATCCAAGAGTTTTCAATTGTAATTCTTTAAAAATAAAGAATTTTAAATTGTAAATCGTTAAAATTTAAGTATTTTCAGTTGAAAAACTCGAAAAATTAATTGTTACAAAAATTGTTCCAAATAGCATTACACCAAAATAACAATCTTAAAAATTGAATAATTTGTAATACTATACTTTTTAAAGTCGACCATTTTTAATTTAAACTCTTCTGTAATTTCAATCATTTACATTCGCAATTTCTGTAATTTGGAAAATTCATAATTGAAAATTTGACTTTGGATTTTCAGAATCATTCAAATTTGAAGACTTTTATACATCAATTATAAAAATTGAATACTTTTTAATTGTGAAATTTTAAAATTAAAGTAATGTAATTTTAATGAGTTACTTTCGAAATGTCTTCAATCTAGTTCATTTATAATTGAAAACTTGACTTTGGATCATCAAAACCACTAAAATTTAAGAATTTGTATACATACATTTTTGAAAATTTATAGTTTTCAATTTTGAAAGTTTACAATTGAAATATCTGTAATTTTAATTATTTACTTTTGAAATTTCTTTAATCTAGCACATTTATAATTGAAAACTTGACTTTTGATCTTGAAAAATCAAAATCGTCAAAATCGAAATTTGTTTAAATATGCTTGTTTAAAATTAAATGGTTTTTTATTTTTGTAATTTACGGTAAAAATTATAGAAGTATTAAATTTCACAATTAAAAAACCTGTAATTTTAATGGTTAACATTCAAAATTTCTCTAGTTTTTGAAATTTTGAATTGAAAAATTGACTTTCGATCTTCAAAATCGACCAAATTTAAGAATTTTTATATATACATTTTTTAAATTGAAGATTTTCAAATGTTGACAGTTTACAATTTAAAAGTATGTAATTTTAATGATTTACTTTCGAAATTTCTTAAATTTGCAATATTTAGAATTGAAAACCTGACTTTTGAACTTCAAAAATAAAAATCAACAATATTGAAATTTTTAGAAATATAAATTTTTTAAATTAAAGAGTTCTTAGTTTCAAAATTTTTTTTTAAATTTATGCAAGTGTTAAGTTTTACAATTAAAAAGCTGTAATTTTTATCATTTATGTTCGAAAATTCTTCAGTTTGGAATATTTAAAATTGAAAACTTGACTTTTCATCTTCGAAATCATTTAAATTGAAAAATTTTTATACATAAATTTTCAAAATTGAAGAGTTTTTAACTTTGGGAGTTTACAATTTTAAATTCCGTAATATTAGTCATTTTATTTCAACATTTCTTTAATCTGGCATATTTATAATTGAAAACTTGACATGCGATCTTGAAAAATCAAAATCCTAAAAATTGAAATGTTTTTTTTTTTAAATATACATGTTCAAAATAAGAGTTTTTTATTTTTGAAATTCACATCAAAAATTAAGAAAGTCTTAAGTTTTACACTTAAAAAGCTATAATTTTTATGCTTTACATACGAAATTTCTTCAATTTGGAACATTTCGAATTGAAAACTTGACTTTTGATCTTAAAATCATCCTTTAATAACTTTTATGCATACATTTTTTTAAATGGAAGACTTTTTAATATTGAAAAGTTTAAAATTAAAAATTCTGTAATTTTACTCAATTACTTTCGAAATTTCTCCAACTTAACTTTACATCTTCAAATAAATTAAAATTCAAAAATTTCTATTTATGCATTGTAAATCTTCCAAATTGAACTATTAAAGAAAAAAATTCAAAACTACATCATTTCAAATCATAAACATTAAAAATTGAAGGATCTTCAACTACAAATCTTCAAGATAAACCTATTACAAAAATATCTTTAAACCCTTATAATTTTAAGCAATAAATATTAATAAAAAATACTTGGTATTATATAGTACTTCAAATTACACCACATATTTTAATTTTATTTTGATGCGCTCAAAATAAGAAGCATGCAAAAACCACCCTATTTTCACTAGTATATAATACATATTTCTCAATACCATAAAGTAAAAAAATCCCTCCGGCATATTCTCTAATCTAAAATCAAGATTTCAGCATTTTTAAGAGGTTGAAAAACCCACATTGCGATCGTTAAGGACTTTTCGATGTAACGACCACAGTCAGTTTTGATGTCCCGATGAAGGGCTCCTCTTCGGGGAGGGTG
>NC_046665.1:125866974-125920689 GCF_010883055.1 Belonocnema kinseyi
TTAAGAGAGACTGGTAAAAAATCGGGCATAAAATTAACAGTATACAGGCTGCATTCTGCAGTTTGCTGCTCGATGGCAATATTTCACGACGATCTCCCTACCCCTGCGGGGAGAGGGTTGGTTCTCCAGGGGGGTGTTTAACAATGGAACCCTTTACTGAGCCCCTAGCCTAGCGCCCAGCCAACATCCATACATCATCATTCATACTAAAAAAAAAGGATGGGGGCACCTTTGCAGAACGTTGGAAGGGCCTTCGAAGGTCCTAAGTACCGAGTACCAAAGTACCAAAGTACCTTTACTATATTTCAAGGAGGGCAAAGGGCTTTTGTAATTTTACACATGATTCTTACTATTCTTATTTCTTCACTTTCTCGTGAGATTAGTTCAAGAATTATTGAGGGCATTGAGCTGGATTTTTGAGGTCGTTGCTCATGACCCGAGTGATTAATCTAATCTAGTCCGTTGACCGAGAAAGATGAGAGAAATTATTAATAATTTTTAATCGAGAAAGATTAACTTTTAACGAAATTGTTCAATTTTAAACTAAAAGGGATAAATTCTCAACGAAAAAAAGCATCGCTCAGTTTTATGTACAAAAAACTAATTTTTAACAATAAAAAATAGTATTTATTTCTAAATCTAAATGAGTAGGAAACTATTAACTGGTACCAGTTTTTAACCAGTTGAATTTTCAAACCCAAAATATAAATTTTCAACTATAAGGCATAAATTCTCTACCAAAGTTTCAATTGCTGAATATTCATTATTTAAAACTAATTTTTAGCAATAAAAAAACCTTTATCTCTGAACCAGTTGAATTTTCAACCACGAAATATAAATTTTCAACAACAAAATTAACTTACAACCAAGCAGTTACATTTTTAACAAAATATTTATGTTTGCAGTTAAAAAATGATATTTTGTTAAAAATAAAACGAGGTTTTAGCACAGTAGATTAATTTCCAACCAAACGTTTGATTTTCAACAAAGAGGATTACTTTTCTACCAAACATACGATTTTTCTACAAGTAATATAAATTTTCAAATAAATTATTTAAACAATAGACGCGATGTGTTGCTAGTTTTTAAAAGCTTGTAACTAAATAGTGGAATTTTTTAACTAAAAAAGATCAAGATTTTGAGCTAAAAATGATCTAGTTAAATTTTGATGCAAAAAAAAATAAATCAAAAAAAAAGATTGTTCCGATAAAACAGTTAGCAAAAAGTTAATTTCCAAACAACCAGTTTAATGTTCAAGCAAATAGTTAAATTTTCAGTTTCAAGAAATTAGTTCAACCTACTGGTAGAAATTTCAAACTAAGAAGGGGATTTTTGACGCTAAATGAAATTGATATTTTAACGAAAACAAAAATATTCTCATTTAAAATTTAAAACAAGTTGAAAGTCACCAACAAACATAAATTTTGAACAAAATATTTGAATTCTTAACTGAAAAAGATTGATTTTCAACCCAAAATTTGAATTTTTATTTTAAAAAACTGTTTTACCAAATGATTTAATTTTTAAACAAAAAATTCAATTTTCGTTAAAACAGTTGAATTTTCAACAAAAAAGTTAATGTTAAACCAAAACGGTTTATTTTTTTTCAGACAGTTGTATTTTTACCAAAAAACGTAAACAAGTAATGAAACTATTTTAAGAAATAATGAAATAGCTGCATTTTTAGATGAAAAATTAATTTTTAAAAACGAATTTCTAACAAAACAGTTAAATTTTTTAATATATAGTTTAATTTTTGAATAAATAGTTTAATTTTTTAATATAGTGGAATTTTCAGCTAAAAAGTATGAATTTTTAAAAAGAAGTTAATCTTTAACTAAATTGTTAAACTGTCAAGCCAACTGTCAAGCCAACTGTCAACTGTCTACAAAATAAAATGAGGTATCCACAAAATACAGAAATATTCAATTTTAGCAGTTAAATTTGTAAATATAAAAGATTATTTTTTAGCAAATAGATAAATTGACAACAGAAAAAGTTCAATTTTTAACATAAAATTAAATACTTAAATTTTTGTTTAAAAATGAATTTCGAGCAATATAGTCAAAGTATTAAGCAAATAGTAGAATATTCAACAAAACAAGATGAATTCTGAACAAAAAATATGACGTTAGATTTTGCAACAAATAAAAAATTTAATTTGAACTAAAAATAGTTGGATTTTTGTGGATTTTCTTATTGGATATAATTGATTCTGTTCAAATTTAAGCAAAAAACGAGAAACCTCGTTAATGCTTATCATTTTTTATTTTATTGGCAAATTACATTTCAAATCGGGCAGAGAAATCCAGCTATTAAATACAGAAGATAGTGACTAAAAATAATAATTTGTTAAAAAAAAATAATGAGCACTGAATTGCATTAATTATCACCTCACTCTAAGTAAAGAGTGGACAAAAAATTGAAAATTTCATAAAAAACCGCTTCTAGCATTATGCAAAGAAAATATTGTTAAAAGTAATAATAAATTGTTTTAAATATTTTTAATGTTAACTGAAATTACTTATTAACTCACTATAATTAAAAATTGTACAAAAAGTTAAAACTTTCTAAAAAAAATCACAATTCTTTACTTGTTCTATTAGAAAAGATTCTCTTCAAAAATCATAATTTGTTTAAACAATTATTTTGATTAATTTGTTTTAATAATTAGCTCACTCTAGGTGAAAAGTGGACAAAAAGTGGAAAGTTTCAGAGAAAACCAAGAAAAAAGCTACAACTTTCTAGCATTACTCTGAGATAATATTGTTATAAATAATACATCGTTTAAACCATTTATTTAAATATCTATTGATCATTACCTCGCTCTAACAGAAAAGTTGCTAGTTAAAGATTTCAGAATAAACCACTACTTTCTATCTCTGTTCTAAGAGAAAATGACTATAAACAATAATAAATTGTTTAAACAATTTATTCGAACGTTTTATTATCGGTAGAAAATAATATTTTATATCAAAAACAAATGTTACTTTTTTACCTTCTAAAACATACTTATGGGGGTGAAACTCAAAAAGTAAATTTTAGATTCAAACAAAAAAACGCATTTATGTATTTTTAAATTCGAGGGAGATATGCACCAAAATTCGAAAGAAAAAGTTTGGACCACCCTATTCTATACCCATATAGTATACCAAAAAATAATGCTAAAACTAAATTGAAATTGGAAATAGGAATTTGAAATTCGATAAAAGATTAAAATAAAATTTAATCCCGCCTTTTGTGGGCAAGTTTCGATACAGTATCAAACGAAATAAAACGCATTTGCTAATCACTAATGGGTCTAGAAATTTGACACCGAACCCGATCGCTATATGCAAATCGGATCGGACACGGTTTTAAAAATTCGCCCCGGCCCTTCTCGTATCTCAACAATGCATGACTCTGACAACAATGGGTAATAATAAACCGTGATAAATATACAAGCAAATACACGACAAACGAAAGAACTTCGACGCGATATTTCCAGGTGCACGATTTGGATTCTTAAACAAATATGATGGGCAAATAGAGAAAAATTCAATGGGGCAATGTCGGGTCACCGTATTAACTTTCCAATTTGAATATTTGCATGCTTTTAATTTGTCAGGGAGATGAGTTATCGACTCTCCTGTTCTGCAAACAAATCCAAAAACATGTCCAAACATTCAAAGTACATTTTAACTCTCGAAAAATGAAGAACGATCAAACTTGACAGGTTAAGGCCCATTGTATATTTTTTTTATTTGAGATCACCTTCTAAACTATGATATATACTTAACTTTTATTAACTAATCCGTTTTTGGAAATTTTACTTGTTCATCCATAATCCTCACATTCAACCTTTCCTAGAATTTTTACCACATTCTCTTCAAAGCTTCCTCTATCTTCTATTCCTCTTCCCATTTACATAAATTTTGGAATTTTACATTTTCTTTCATCATCCTTTAATCCATCCTCTCTTAGAATCTTTATCACACTCTTTTGCCAGCTTTCATTATCTTATCTTCCTTCCACATCATCCACATACACTCTCCCATCTTTTCTCTTCTCATTTACAGAAAGTTTTGAAATTTACTTTTTCATTTAGAACCCTCAAATCCATCCTCTCTTAGAATCTTTACCGCCCTTTCTCTCCAACTTCCTTTATCTTCCATTCCTCCTAAATCCTCGCCATACACTGTCCTACCATTCCTCTTTCCATTTGAAGAAATATTATAAATTTTACTTTTTAAATAATAATTCTCAAATACATCCTCTCTTAGATTCTTTACCACACTCTCATCCCAGCTTCCTTTATCTCGCACTTATCTCATTCTTCTCCTACACTCTCTCCATACAATCTCTCATATTTCTTCTATCAATTTATAGATTCTGTACTTTCTTTACTCTTTTTCTTAAAAACATTCCTTCCCTTACCTCCTTTTGCAATGTTAACCTGTCTATTCTGCTTGATTTTCTCTCCTGTTGTATTTGATAAAATCTTCATAGTTCAGGCCAGTCCCCTCTCCTATATCTCTACCACTAATGCACTCGCTCCTTTCTTCTTCTTTTCCATGGGTGCCACCAACCCCTTTACCCTTAACTCTGACTATCCCTCTCCACGCAATACTCTATTGCACATTATCTATTAACCTTCCTTTAGCTCTTGTCCTTCCCCTACCTCCCTATATTTTCAGACTTCAATCAAAAGCTCACATATATACCTGGAGCCTTTTTATCTTTTATTATTCGTAACATCTTAACTATTTATCATCTTCTTAAGTCCTCTTTTTCATCTCTCTTTCTGACATATATTAATCCTTTCCTCTCTACTCCGTCCAACAATTTCATCAAATATATCTTTCATTCTACCTTCTCAATATCCTGGTTTACTTTTTTCCTTCTCTTTCTCTTCCTATTTAATACCTTTTATACTTTTTCTACCACCCTATCATCTGCCTCTTCTTGAAACTTCTTATTTTCCTCCTCTTTTTTTTTGTTACACGCCTCAATATACACCTTCCTCTTTCCCTTTTCCTAATTTTCTTATTCCTTTCTTACTTCCTTCTTCCAGAATTATCTACAATAGTCGACAAATTCTGGAAGTTTTTGAATTCTTCTAATGCTGAATAATCTTCTAGGACGTCTAGAATGTTCTGAAATGTTCTTATATTTTAAAACTGTCTTAAATATTTGTTTATTAATCAAATTGACTCTGAATTATGAGATACTCTAGACATTTCTGAAATATTCCGGAATTTTATTATATATTCTTGACTTTTCTAGAATATTCTAGAATGACATGAAATATTCTGGCAACCTGATTGGCTTTCCATAACGTAAAGTTCAGTTACGTGTTTCAATTAAACCTTTTAAATTATCTATAATATTATTAAAAATATTATACATTTTTTATATCATTCCTTCAACAATTTTAGGTTATATTAGGGTTTTAATCTTAAAATGGGTATTTTTTTTAAATATTAGATTTCAACGATACAAAATCAGTGCAGCAATGAACATTTTTTCGTTTGTTTATATTTTCATTGGAATTGGACATTTTTTAACAAAAATTCTTGGATTTTGAAGGCTTATAATTTGTTTAACAATCTTAGGTTAAGTTAGAGTTTGACACCACAAATCAAAATTTTAATACAATAATCATTATAGTTGGAACAATATTTGCATTCTTTAAACAGTTTCCTTTTATTGTAACGTGTTTCACAAGGAAATCAGTTATTAAAAATTATTTTAAATTATATTTTGAAGGTAATTCAAAAACTAAATATTTTCTCTTAGCTTAGTGTTTTTCATTGTAAATTGAAATAAATATTATAAAATCATTAGATTTTAAAGAAAATTAATAATTTTTCAACAACTTTAGGTTACGTTGGCATTTTAAATAGAAATTTACCATTTTTAAACAAAAATCATTACATTTTGAACAAGGTTTTCAATTTTTTGACATTTTCAAGTTATATTCTTAACATCATTACTAATTTCATATTTCAATTAAAAAATTTTTCGATAGAACAAAGAAATTGCATGCAATTTGTCTAAAAAATTGAAATTCCTAGTTTAGAAAAGTAATTATTCATACTGCCTTTTAAAAGCAGATTCCTGTAAACGATATTTACCGACATTCGAGTACTTTTAATGGTTCGTGTCCATGCTAAATTAAAAAACTTCTAGAAAAATGTAATTTTTTTACCGGTAGAAATAAATTTCCGAATCAGAAATAACACTTTTAATCAAAATATTTTATTTTTTCAAGAAAAAATGATCAATTTTCAACAGAAAAATTACTTTTCTACCAAAAGTTGGACCTTCTTCCAAAAAAGTTAATTTTTTAGCAAAATACATGAATTTTTATTCCCATCGTTGAACTTTTGTACCGGAAATATTAATTGTTAACAATAAAGTTAATTTTAAACAAATCGTTTAATTTGCCACCATTCTCAAACAAAAATAAAACAAACTTTTAACACAAGATATAAATTTCCAGCAAAAATGCTTATTTTAACATTAATAGGTGAATTTCAGACAAAAATTATTTGCATTTTCCACCAAAAAAAATCAAACTAAAAAATAATAATTGAATTTTTAACTAAAGAAACTCATTTTCAACTAAAATTATTAAACTTCCACCAAAAAACTGAATTTTCAACAAAGCAATCCAACTTTTAACCGAATAGTTACATTTTCAACAAGAAAAAGCAAATTTTCAACAAAACAACTGAAATCAAACAGTTGGATTCAATAAAAAAATACTCAACAAAGTAGAAAAATTTTCTGCCAAAATATTTAAATTTCCAAGACAAAAAGCTATTATTATGGTAAAACCGATATATTAAAAAAAAGAAGCCACATTTTGAACCTCAAATGGAAGAAGTTCGACTGAATTGTTCAATTTGTATGCAAAAAGGACGAATTTTTAGAAAACGATCGCATTTCTTAACTAAAAAAAAATTATTCATTATTTGCCACAAAAAAGTCACTTTTTAAACAATTATTTTTACTAAAGAAGATAAATTTTGAAACAAACAAAGTCAAATTTTTAATCAACGGATAATTAAATTTCACTAAATTATTTAATGTTCAAGCAAAAGACACGAATGTTTTAAAAAACCGTTGCATTTTTAAACCATAAATTATTCATATATGCATTATTAGCGAGTGAAAACCCTTTTTTTTGGTAAAAATTCAACTATTTTGTTGAAATTTTTTATTGTCAAATTATAAGTTTAATTACTTTTTTTTAATGAAAATTATTTTTTTAACTGAAAATTTATATTATTTTTTCCATTTTTTTCGTAAATGTATCTTTTTTAATAGACATTTAATAATATTGGTTGAAAATTCATCTGTTCAGCTAAAAATGTATCTATTTTGGCTAAATTTTATTTTTTTGAAGATTTAGTCTTTCAGTAAAAATTGCATTTCTGTGGTTACGAATGCAACTATTTTGTTAAAAATTGATTTGCTGTTTTTTAAATGATTTTTCTACTGAGAATTTTTTTCCCATTGTTGTTAGGAAATTGATATTCTTAAGTTGAAAATTCACTTTTTTAAAAAAAAATACTTTGCCAGAGAATCCTTTTTTCTGGGTTGTATATTTGACTTTTGTGTCAAGAGTTCGTATTTGGCTTAAAAATACAACATTTGGGATGAGATTTTTTTTCATTATTGACTGCAAAATAATTCTTGTTTGAAAATGTCTGTAATTTTCTGTGACTTGATTTTTTCTCGTAGAATATTAATCTTCTTAATGAGTGAAAGATTTTTGGTTCAAAATTTAATTATTAGTTTCAAAACTCCCTTTCAAAATTAAAATTTTTTTTAAGATTAATGTGTATTATTTTTATAGTGATAAATTTATCTTTTAGATTAAAAATTAAACTGCTTCTTTAAAATCCATTTCTTTGGTTGAAGATTCATCTTTTTACTTAAAAATGCATTTTTTGGTTACAAATATAAATTTTTTTTTATTTTTTTTTGTTTTGTCTTGAAATTACTTATTTCTGAAGGTGTAGCTATTACATTTTTCCTAATACATTTATCTTTTTAAGTTGAAAATATTCATCTATTTTGTGGAAAACTCGTCTTTCTTGGGTTGAAAATAAGAATAATTTGTTCCTAAATTTCAAATTCAACTTCTTTGTCACAAATTTGTCTTAGACTTGAAAATTCAACAATTTGGATATTTTTTGAATTAATCATTGACTGAAAAATCGTTCAAGGTTGAAAATTTCTGTATTTTCTTGAGAATTTTATTTTTTTCTGGTAGAATATTTATCTTCATGGCGAATAAGTCACCCTTTTGGTAGAAAATTTGCACATTAGGCTGAAAATTCGTTTTAAAATTAAAAATTTGGTTGAAGGTTCATGTGGTTTGGTATAAATTTTTTTGTTAGTCAGAAAATTAATATTTTTGGTTAAAAATTTATTTTTTCAGCTGAAAATTGATTTTTTCAGTTGAAGATAGTTTTTTTAAATTGAATATTAATTTTTGTAACTCAAAATTTAAGTGTTCTATTTTTTTAGAAAAGTAAGGTTTTTTAATTGAAAATTTACTTCTAGTCTCTTTTTCATTTTGAAGATTAGTCTGTTTTGGTTCAGGATTCCAAAATTTTTGGAAAATGCTTATTTCTACATTTAATGTAACTGCTTCCGATTAAAAATTAAAATATTTTGTGGTGGGAATGTCGATTTTTAGACTTTTGGTTAAGATTTCATTTTTTTAAATCGAAAATTCATCATTTTGGTTGAAAATTAAACTATTTTTTTAATCCTCTTCTTCTTTGTTGAAGATTAATTATTGTGACTGTAAAATGTCATTCATCTATTTTTGTTCAAAATTTATCTTTTTCAGTATATTTTGGTTTAAAAAAATACTTATTTCAATCTAAATAATGCAATGAAAATATTAAAAAATTATCATTTTTCACCTGTTGTAAAAATTAAAAACAATGTGGTAACAATACTTTGGACATTTTCGTGACACCTATTCTTAAGAGAAGGATTTAAAATTGAAATTTTTTAGAGAAGGATATAAAATTGAAATTTTTTAAAGAAGGATTCAAAATTGAATTTTTTTTTTATAATGATTAGTTTTTGATCGACATTTTCGACTAGCAATTGAATCTTGATAAGGGAGGGTTCTCTAATAAAAAGTGGTCCACAGAGACAGATTGAAGGGCATTCTCAAATAAATCAGCCTTTTGTTTTACAGCCCTGAAACGGCCGGTGGGGATTTGGCTCAAATAAAACGTCTTTCATTCATTAAAACACCCCAACTGGAAGCGACAATCTCAGTGTAAAATAGAGTCGACATATTTCATAATTACTACTCTTAATAAAAATATGTCAAAAATAAAGTTATTGAAATGTCTCAGAAATTACGGAAATTATATTATTATATGTATTATTATTTATTATTAAGGTCTATTAATGCAAAATTTTATTATTAAATTTTAAGTTAAAGTAATTTAAAACGTTAATTTTCTATTAAAAAAAATAATTTTCAACCAAAAAAGTTAATCTGCTACAACATTTAAAAAAAAAATTATAACAGCTTAATTTTATGCCAAAAAAATATTTTTTTAACTAAATAAAATAAATTTTCAGCAGAAAGATTAAATGGCTATTAAAAATGCAAATAAAATTAAAATAGTTCATTTTTTAGTTAAAAAAGTTAAATTTTAATAAAAAACAAATAATTATCCATCTTAAAAGTTAATCTGCCAAAAAAACAGAAAGGTTAAATGTCCATAAAAAAAATCGACCAAAAATGGAATAGTTAATTTTTCAGTTAAAAGAGTTCATTTTTAATTAGGAAAAAACAATCATTTCCTATCAAATAAGTAAAACTGAATTTCTACTAAAAAATATAAATTTTTAACAAAAAATAGAAGAGTTTCATTTTCAGTTTGAGAAACATTTTTTTAACCAAATAAAACAAATTTTTAGCCCAAAAGATGAATTTTAAACCCAAAATAAAAATAAACAAATAAAATTTTCAACCACAAGAGAAATTGCTACTAAAAAAGACAAACTTAAAAAAACAACATTTTTAACAAAAATTATAATAGTTTAATTTTAAGTTGAAGAAATATGATTTAAACTAAATAAAATAAGTTGTCAGCAGAATGATTAAATGCCTCTGAAAAATTCGACGAAAAATGAAATAGTTAAATTTTTAGTTAAAACAGTTAATTTTTAATTTAAAAAAAGTCTAATTTTATCCAAAGAAATTATTTTCCTACAAATGAAATGAAATTTTCCACTAAATAAAAGAAATTTCGACCGAAAATTATAATAATTTAATTACTAACATTAAAAAATCAATTTTTGACTAAATAAAATAATTTTCAACAGAAAGATTAAATTTCTATAAAAAAAATTTCCTCTTAAATTGAATAGTTAAATTTTTAGTTAAAAGAGTTAATTTTTAAGAATGAAAAAAATTGACTGAAAAAGTTAAACTGCTACAAAAAAAATTAAAAGTTTTAACAAAAATTATAATAATTTAATTTTAAGTCAAAGAAATATGTTTTCAACTAAATAAAATAAACTATCATCAGAAAGATTAAATTCCTATGCAAAAAATTTTGACAAAAATAGATATAGTTAGACTTTTATTAAAAAAGTTAATTTTCAATGAAAAAATATATCATTTTCAACCAAAGCAGTTATCTGCTATGAAGAAGACAAATTTAGAACTAAATAAATGAATTTTAAACAAAAATTATAATAGTTTAATTATTAACTTCAAGCAATAAATTTTTCACTAAATAAAATAAATTTTTAACAGAAAGATTAAATTTCCATTAAAAAGATTTTGACTAAAATAGAATAGATAAATTTTTAGTTGAAAATTGATTTTTTGATAATAAAAAAAAAATTCGACCGAAAAAGTTATTCTGCTACCAAAAAAAAAATTTTAACAAAAAATATAATAGTTTAATTTTAAGTTAGAGAAATATGTTTTTAACGAAATAAAATAAATTTACAACAGACAGTTTAAATGTCTGTAAGAAAATTTCGACTAAAAATGGAATAATTAAATTTTTAACTTAAGAAGAATGATGGTCAAAACAACATGATATAGATGAATTTTCAGTTAGAGAATTGATTTTCAATAAAAAAAAACAATTTTTGTAGCTAGCAAAATAAATTATAAATCCAAAAGATCAATCTTTGACAATATTGATCAATTTTCAAACAAAAAGGTATATTAGGCACCAAGAAAAGTAATTTCCTACCACAAAAGATCAAGTTTCAACAAAATACGGAAATTTTCAAGCAAATAGTTGTAATTTCGATTGAACATCATAAAAATAAATAAACAAAAAAATACTAAAAAATTTGTTAAATTTTAAAAAAGCAAAAAGGATCTAAAAATAATTAACAGAATTTTCAAAGAATCGTTAGAAAATCTGTTTGAAAGCTGCTGAAAATATAAAATTCCAAAGCTGAAAGTCGTTAACCATTTTCAACACGATTTCTCAACGAAAAAATTTAACGTTGAAATTATTATTTTATCATTTTTTTTTATACTTATTGATTTGATTAAAATCATTAATTTTCAAGCAAACTAATAAATATTTGATAAAAAAGTAAGTTCTTGGCAAAAAGTGTAATTCTTTAAAATTCGTTTTTTAATGAAAGCTTATTTTCGTCACTAAAAATTGAACTATTTTATTCATTGATGGAAATGGAAAATTATCTTTTTTTGGCAGAAGATTAATTATCAAAGTTAAAAAATAATTTCTTTGATTAAAAATCGAACTATATACTTGAAAATTAATGCATTTCGTTAAAAATTAATCTTCTTACTCGAAAATTTATCTTTCGAGAAGAAAATTAATTTCTTTGATCTAAAATTAAAATTTTTTCTTGAAAACTCCTTTTTCCTGAAAATTATGGTTTTAACTGAAAATTTATCTATTTCATTGTGTGTTGAAAATCTATCTTTTTTTTATGGTCGAAAATTTAACATTTTTAATAAAATTGTTTTTCTTTGTTAATTGGAAAATCTTGTTCAGGAAACATTAATTTTTAAAATTGAAGATTCATCATTTTTTTCAAAAACTTATTTCTTTAGTTAAGAATTAAACTATTTTCTCAAAATTGGTTTTTTACTAAATATTAATTTTTTATCTTCGGTAAAAATTTTTTAACAATTTTTTTCAGAATTAGGAATCCTTTAAAGAAAAGAATAGAGTGAAAAATTCGTTCTATATGTGTTAATTCGGTTTGAATTTCAAGGATTTTTGGTCTGAAAACATGGAAATCTTAAAAACCTGGGTTCGGATCCCAGCGGAGCTAAAGAGATTTTTTCACAACTTATAAAATTAATAATCGATATTAAAAAAAGAATATCATCTTTTTTTAAATTAATGCAATTGGTAAAAAAGCTAACTATTCCTTTCTTAGAAAGTTATTTTTGTTGGTTAAAAAATCATCTTACTTGTTTAAAAACTTAACTGTTTTTTTTAACAATCTACTGTTTCGATTGAGGACAACTGTTTTTAATTTTTATTTCAAATTAAAATATTTTGTTGATAGAAGTGTTAACTATGAAATTTTTTTTTAAAGCTCATCTTTATTTGTTAAAAGTTTGACTAATTGATCTAAAGTTAAACTACTTTCTTATTATTTTTTTTTTTTAATGGTTCATCATTTCAAATAAGAATTCAACTGGTTTGAAGAAAATTTCATCTTTTTGGGTTAAAAATGCAACAATTTGATTAAAAAACGACTTCTTATTAAATTCATATTTTTGCTGAAAAATGCAAGTATTTGTTTAAAAACTAAACTATTTTGATCAAAATTTAACTATTTAGAAAAAATGTAACTATTTTGTATCAAATTATATTTTCCTTGAAAATCATTTTTTTGGGTTGAAAATTTCACTGTTTTGTAGATAATTAACACTTTTCTCTTTCAAAATTCACAACTTTGCTAAAAATTATGTTTTTTCTTGAAAATTTATCTTTTTAGTAGCACGTTTTAATCTTTTGGTTAAAAAATCCACCTTTTTGATTAAAAATTTAATGTTTTTATTGAAAATTCATCTTTTTGGATGAGAATTCCACACTTTTCTTAACTAGTTTTTTTTTTAATTCCGCTAGTTGAAAATAATTTTTTTTTTTCGAAAATTCAACTGTTTTGCAGATAATTTGGTTTTTTTCTCTTTAAAATACAGAAAAATAACTAAAAATGATGCATTTTGTTGAAAAATAATCTTTTTTGGTAGAAAATTCTTTTCTGTAGAAAAATCCATTTTTTTAGGTTAAAATTAAATTTATTTCCGAAAATTCTTCCCTTGCGTTAGAAAATTAATCTTGTTTGTTGAAAAATCATCTTTTTAGTTTAGATCATAACTATTTTGTTAAAAATTCGTTTTCGTTTAATTCAACAGCTTAAAAATTTTGTTTTTGTTTTCGTTTGAATAAAAAATGCAACTCTTTTGCTAAAAATTCAACCTTTAAAATTAATAATTAATGTCCTATAGTAGAAGTCTTAACAAATTTAACAATTTGATTAGAAAGTCAACTATTTTTTTAGAGATAGTCATATGGTATTTTGTGTTTAAAAGATTTTTTCACCTATTATTTTCATATTTTTGTTAAAACTACCATATTTCCCTTTTTTTTTTTTTTGATAAAATTTTTGGGTAGATTATTTTGCGAGGAAGGGTGAGTTAATACAAAACTACGGTAGTCCGCAGAGAAATATCAACATCAATTTATAGAATTATTTTAATTTGAATAATCGCACGCCTCAACGTTTTGAAAAATCGCACTCGCTGAGGATTCGAACCCTACCTAAACGCACTAACCAACTGAGCTATCGAAACATGTCTGACATTGACGGTCGTCGACAGTGGAGTGTTGTCAAAAATAGGCAAAAATAGTATAAATTATTATTTATTAATTAGATAATACAATTTATATTTTATTTCTATATAATTAATTAATTAATTAATATTAATCTATCCTTTATGCCAATCCGAAAATGGAAAATTCCAAAACTAAAAGTAGATTTATTTAAAATTGGCACACTCTGAAAATTTTTATTCTACAATTTGCTCAAGAATCTTTGTCCTTTGACTTCTAGCCTCAATGAGAACCCAGTTACTGACAAGCTGGCTTGAATTCAGTCACTTCTCTATCGCGGTCGTTTAACTTTCTCGGCTTACATATCAGTAATTTGAAGACCACAAAGTGCATCAGTGAACAATATTAATTTTTTTAATAGAAATATCAAAACTTAGATATTTTTCGAAAAACTTCTTATTGTAATATAATTTAAATTTTGGTTTTACAATAAATTCTGAAATTCTTGAAACGTTAAATTCCCCACAGACATAACCAAAATAAAAAGAAAATCTGTGGCATGGATAACCACAGTAAGTAAAAAATAGCTATATATACAAATAGTTAAAATTTAATCACCTTAAAAAATAATTTGAGAGGGATTGAGTGTATAAATCCTTTTTTTCACTGGTTAAGTTAGAATTCTAAAATTATTGAAATTTGAAACTTTTACACTTTTAGGTTGTTAAATTGATTTATTTTTAATTGTAAAAGCTTATTACAATTGAAAATTTAACTGTTTACTTTTTTAAAGTTGAATTTTCGACACTTGTATTTTAAAAAAATGAATTTATAATAAAGAAGATTAATTTTTCAGCAAAAGCCGTAAATTTTTAACAAAAAATGGAATAGCTGAATATTTATTTTAAAAAAATTAGTTTTCCACAATGAAAAAAAATTGATTACAGAATACTTAAATAAAGAAACCGTAACTGGAATAGTTCAATACAAACATCTGTAACTAAAGAAAAGAAGATTTAAATTCAAAACCAAATTAAACTTACATTAAAATGAATAAATTATATTAAATGTTAAATAATATTTTTAAATTTCAAACAGAGATCAATTTTTAACTGCTCTTAACTCATGAGTTGAATAATTTAAAAGCTACTTTAAAAATATTCAGTTAATAATGGCTCTTCGAACTTTTCCCATTTTTAATTAAAACGAAAATAAAATATGAAAAAAATGGAATAATTAAATTTTCAGTAAAAAAATAGTTTACAGGAAATAATAATAAACAAAACCCTAATAATACAGATAAATAATTTTATTTTCCATTTTCAACCGAAAAAGAGAAAACTGCAAAGGAAATAGAATCATTAAATTTTTATTTAAACAAAATTCAACCAGATAGTAAAAGTTTCAACCAGTGTTTAACAATAGATTTAATGCTTTTGCGATGATTCATTTTAATAAAATGAGATATTTCGGGTTCCAGTCGTGTAAAAAACTATGAGTTTTTCCGACATTTTTTGAAATATTTGATTTTAAACATTGTAAACTTATAAATATAATATTGTGCAATTGTTCATCAATTCAAATTGTGAAATGATGAATTTTAAATAATCTGAATTTGAAAAGAGTCCAGTTTTAAGGAAATTCAGGAATTTAGGGAATTCAGTGAATTCGGGGAATTTAGAGAATTCAGAGAATTCGATGAAATTAGAGAATTCAGGATATACACAGTATTAAAGAATTCAGGAAATTCCGAAAATGAAGGGAGAATGAATCAGAGAATTTTGAAATTTCAAGCAATTCGGAGAATCGAAGAAATTTTAAAGGTCCAAGGAATTCAGAGAATTTAGAGAATTCAGAGAATTTAGAGAAATCAGAGAATTTAGACAATTCAGAAAATTTAAAGAATTCAGCGAATTTAGGGAATTTGTTTAATTAAGAAATTTCAGAGAATTCGGAAAATTCAGAGAATTCAGAAAAATTCAGGCAATTTTGAATATTCAAGCAATTCTAAAAATCGAAGAAATTTAAATAATTCAAGAAATTTAGAGAACTCAGGAAATTTAGGGATTCAAAGAATTCCGGAAATTAAGGTAATGCAGCGAATTTTCAAAATTCAAGCGATTCGGAGAATCCACGAAGTTTTTTTTAATTAAAGGAATTCAGAGAATCTAGAGAATCCAGAGAATTCAGGGAATCCAAGGAATACAGAGAACTCAAGAATTCAAAGAATTCAGAGAATATAGGGATTTCAGGGAAATCAAAGTATTCAGAGAATTTAGTGAAATCAGAGAATTCAGGATATACGCAGAATTAAGCAATTGACAGAATTCCGAAAATTAAAGGAATTCGGATAATTCAGCGAATTTTGAACATTCAAGCAGTTCCGAGAATCCAGAAAATTTTAAAAATCGAAGGAATCCAGAGAATTTAGAGAATTCAAAGAATTTAGAGAATTCAGGGAATTTAGGGATATTCACAGAATTAAGGGAATTCAGAGAATTCCGAAAACTAAGGGAATTCAAATAATTAAGCAAATTTTAATAATTCAGATAATCAAACAAATTTTAAAAATTCAAGGAATTCGGAGAATCCAACAATTTTTTAAAAATTCAATAAATTCATAGAAATCAGAGGATTTAGAGAACTCAGGGAATTCAGAGAATTCAGGATATTCACAGAGTTAGGGGGATTCAAAGAATTCAAGAAATTTGAAAAATTCCAGACATTTACAGCATTAAGAAAATCCAGAGAATTCCGAAAATTCAAGGAATTCAGAGAATTCAGAGAATTTAAGGTATGCAGAAAATGATGGAAATTAAAAAAATTCAAACCATTTCAAAAATCCAAAAAATTAACATTTTTTTAAAAATTCAGAGTTAAGGGAATTTAGAAATTTCAGAAAATTCTGGGAATTCAGAGAATTCAGGGAATTTGTTGAATTAAAAAATTTCAAATAATTCAGGGAATTAGTGAATCCAGAAAATGCAGGCAATTTTGAGTATTCAAGCAATTCCACGAATTCAAGAAATCACAATACTTCAAGGAATTTAGAAAATATTAGAAATTTTGGGATTCAGAGAACAGAAGGTATTTACAGAATTAAGGGAATTCAGAGAATTCAGAAAATTGAGGAATTTCCGAGGATTTCGAGAATTCCGAAAGTTAAGGGAATTCAGATAACGCAGCAAATTTTGAAAATTAAAGCAATTCGGAGATTCCAAGACATTTGAAAATTTAAAGCAATTCAGAGAATTCAGTGAATAAACAGGCAATTCAGATAATTTAGTGAAATCAGAAAATTTAGGATATACACAGAATTAAGGAATTTAAAGAATTCCAAACATTAAGGGAATTCAGATAATTCAGCGAATTTTGAAAATTCCAGCAATTCAGAGAATCCAAGAGATTTTAATAATCGAAGAAATTCAGAGAATTCAGGGAATTCAGAGATTTCCTGGAAGTCTTTGAATTTAAAAATTCAGAGGATTCGGTGAATTCCGAAAATAGAGGAAATTTTAAATATTCAAGCAATTCTAAGAATCTTAGACATTAAAATCATTCAAGGAATTTAGAGGATTCCGGGAATTTAAGGATGTAGAGAACAGTATTAAGGGAATTCAGAGAATTCCGAAAATTCAGGGAATTTAGAGACTTCAAAGTATGCAGAAAATTAAAAAAATTCAACCAATTCTAAGAATTCTAAAAATTTTCAAGATTCTAGGAATTCAGAGAATTAAGGAAACTTAGAAATTTCGGAAATTTCTGAGAGATCATAGAATTCAGGGAATTTAGAGTATTTAGAGAATTAAGTGCATTTCAGAGCATTTGGGTGATTCAAGGAATTCAGGGGATTCAAACAATTTCATGAATTCAGAACATTTAAAGAATTGAGGAAACTCAGAATATTCATGGATTTCAGGGATCTCAGAGAATTCAAGGAATTCAGTGAAATCAAAGAATTAAGAGATTCTAAGGAATTTAGGGAATCTATCAAATATTATGCAATCTAAATATAAAACTCCTAATTTCAATAAAGGAAATAATAAATTTTAAAGTTTTTTTTATGTATTATACTAAGAAGGTTAAACAATTAACCATTTTTCTACTAGAAAACAAATTCAAGATACTTACTAAGTAAACGGTTTCGAAAGATTTCACATAAATTTCGCAGACTTCGAATATTTCATAAAGATTTGAAGAATTTCAAAGATTTTAAAAAGGCGTTTACATCAGATTTCAAAAGTTCCAGGATATTAAAAAAAATGTTAAAACAAATTTTAAAAGATTATAAAAGATCTCTCAACGATTTCACAAAAATTTCAATATTTCAAAAAGATATCAGGGATTTTAAAGGTTTCGACAAATTTTAGAGGATTTCAAAAGATTCAAGATTTTCAAAGATTTCTCAAACAGTTTTGAAAATTATTTCAAAGGGTTTTAACAAATTTGAGAAAATCTCAAAGGATTTTAATGATCTCAAACGAAAACAAAAGATTAGAAAATCAAAGATCAATGAAAAATTGTAAAAAATATTTAAAAGAATTCCTAAAGATTTTAAAATATTTCAAGAATTTTAAATATATAACAAAAACAGTTTAAACTATTTCAAAATGTTCCTACAAATTCGAGAAGTTTTTAAAAGATTTTAATGATTTTAAAAGAAAACAAATGATTTCATAAACAAAGATCAAAGAAAAATATCACAAATATTTTAAAGAATTTATAAGTATTGAAAAAGATTTCTAAACAAACATTTTAAACCATGTAAAAAGGTTTCACCTAATTTAAGAAGTTTTCAAATGATTTCAATGTTTTAAAACGTACAAAAACATTTCACAAGCAAAAATTTCAAGAATTTTAAAAATATAACTAAAAAGATTTTAAACCATTTCCAAAGGTTTAAACAATTTCGAGAACTTTTTAAATGATTTCAAATGATCAAAAAAAGATTGAAGAAAGATTTCACAAATGTTTCAAAGAATTTATAAGGATTTTAAATAATTGCAAGAATTGAAAAGATTTCAAAAGGTTTTAACAAATTGAAGAAGATTTAAAATGTTTAATTGATTTCAAGCAAATACAAAATATTTCACAAAAAACGATTAAAGAAATATTTTACGAAAATTTCAAAGATTTTATAGAGATTTTAAAAGATATTAATGATTTTAAAAGAACACAAAAGATTTCAGAAAAAAAAGGATAGGCAGAAATTACATAAATATTTCAAAGAATTCGTAAGGTTTTCAAAAGATTTCAAGAATTTCAAATATATAAGAAAATAATTCAAAAACATTTCGAAAGGTTTCGAAAGTTTGCAAAATTTTTTAAAAGATTTAAATGATTTCAAACGAAAACAAAAGATTTTATAAACAAAGATTAAAGAAATATTTCACAAATATATCAAAGAATTTATCAGGATTACAAAAGATTTCAGAGATTCGAAGATTTCTGAACAAATATTTTAAGCTATTTTAAAAGGTTTAAACAATTTCGAGAACTTTTCAAATGACTTCAAACGAACAAAAAAGATTAGAGAAAGATTTCAAAAACGTTTTAAAGAATTTATAAGGATTTTAAATAATTTCAAGAATTAAAAAGTTTTTAAAAGGTTTTAACAAATTAAAGAAGATTTAAAATGTTTAATTGATTTCAAACAAATACAAAATATTTCACAAAAAACGATTAAAGAAATATTTTACAAAAATTCCAAAGATTGTATAGAGATTTTAAAATATATCAATGATTTTAAAAGAACACAAAAGATTTCATAAAAAAAGGCTAAGCAAAAATTACATAAATATTTCAAAGAATTCGTAAGGTTTTCAAAAGATATCAAAAATTTTTAATATATAAGAAAATAATGCGAAACCATTTCGAAAGGTTTCAACAATTTTCAGAATTTTTTAAAAGATTTAAATGATTTCAAACGAAAACACAAGATTTTATAAACAAAGATTAAAGAAATATTTCACAAATATATTAAAGTGTTAACCAATATGAGAAGAATTTAAAGGATTTCAATGATTTAAAAATAAAACAAAACATTTCACAAGCAAAGATCAAAGAAAAATTCCACAAACTTTTTTAAGAATTTGAAAAATTCAAGAAATTCAAGGATTTCAAAAGATTTCGAGAATTTCAAAAATATAATAAAAAGATTTAAAACCATTTCGAAAGGTTTCAAAAATTATGAGAAGTTTTTAATAGATTTCAAACCAACACAAAAGATTTTACGAAGAATTTATAAGAATTAAATAAGATTTCAGAGATTTTAAGATTTCTGATCGAATATTTTAAACCATTTTAAAAGCTTCAACAAATATGGGAAGATTTCAAAAGATTTATTTATATTAAAAACTGCAAAGATTTCGAAAAGTTACAAAAAGTTGAAGAAGATTTCAAAAGACTTAATTGATTTCCAACGAACCCAAAATATTTCACAAAAAAAAAAGATTTTACAAATATTGCAAAGTCTTTATAAAGATTTTAAAAGATATTATCGATTTAAAAAAAAAACACAAAATACTTCATGAAACAATACTAAAGAAAGATTTCACAAATATTCCAAAAAATTCATAAGGATTTCAAAAGATTTCAAGAATTTAAAAGATGAGAAAAAAAATTTTAAATCATTTTAAAAGGTTTCAACAAATTCGTGAAGATTTCAAAAACTTTCACAAAGATTTCAAGGTTTCAAAGATTTAAAAAAATTAAGAACATTTTAAAAGATATCTTAACGATTCCACAGAAATGTCAAAATTTCACAAAGATTTTAATTAATTTAAAAAATTGTTTACTAATTTATAAAGATTTCAATATATTTCAAAGATTTCATGAAAATGACTTATGCTCGCAAAAAATGAAGAATTGTTTTTTATGGTTTTGCTTTATTTATAAATTTTTGGCTTATAAAAAACGCAAAAACTAATTCTTTTACATTTATAATAAACGGTTATTTCATTACCTTTTGATGTAGAATATAATTATTTTTTTATTATTTATAGATTGAAAATTTATTTATTTCAAAAATATTATTTTCTTATCATGAATTGAATTTTGTTTCAGAATTTCAAAAATTTTATATTTTAATTCGGAACAATTTTATGTATTAGCAATTAGACATTAGTATGAAAAAACCATCTCTGCAAACAAACTTGATGCTGCGAACAGAATGTTTTAGCTTCGAGCTCTTGTAGATTATTATTTAAAACAATAATTAATATTAATAATTTAATCCAATTGGATTGTAAATGTAAATATTTTGGAATTAAAGGACTGCCAGGGAGCTAATCGTGTAATAAAGTAATTCTTTTTCCTCGGGCAACTATAAACATCGTGAGTGAAACCTCCGACGGTTAAGATTTATGTGTGCGTGCATGAATATTTAATTTATTGTTCGTCTTAAAGATATAGGAAAGGTGTTGTAAATATAATTGCGCTGGCGCGGGTCAATAATCAGGAAGCATGTTGCTTGGCGACGAGAGCCAATTTTCTTCAAAAGGGCTAAATCTCCTTCCCCAAGGATCCAAGTCTTCAGAACTTCTTCGGCGTTCACCAAAGAAGGACTCCCAAGGTAACAAAAGTGGCTCCTCAAGATCCTAAAAACAAAAAAGAAAAGTGTCTTATAGGAATTAGTGTTCCGTGCAACCAGTGAAATAATATAATTATATTATCTGTTTATAAAGAAAAATTAAACAAAATTTAGTTCTTTTTTAAACTGGAAATTCCACTTTATACATTAACAAATTATTTAGGAAAAATTCCAGAAATTATAATTATTGCGAGTGACAGAAAAGGCAGTGATTTCGTGATTAGAAATGAACAATTTTTATTCAGGAATAAAGTTTTTAATTAAAAAAAATTCCTTAAAAAAATTGACCCCTTTTACTTATTTAACTATTTGATTGTAAATATAATTTTTGTTGTTGAAAATTGATTCATGGGATTTAAAATCTATGTATTTGTTTGCAAATTCAATTATTTGTTGATAATTCAATTATTCTTTTGCAATTTAATCCTTCATGATAGAAAATTACCTGTTTTGTTTATAATTCGTCAATTTATACTTAAAATTCCTAACTTTTTCTACTTTCGATTTTTTTGCGAAACCAAATTAATTCTTATTATTTTTTATTATTTATATTATAGCATAAATTACTTAAAGTTTTTTGGGATGGGATTCAATGATTTTTATATACCGTATCAAATGGGGGGGGGGGCATTTTTTTGGTTAAAAATTATTTTTTTGAACAGAAAATGTAAAAATTCCTTTTTTGATAAAAAAACTTCTCTTTTTAAGTTAAAACTTCAACTATTTAGTTGCATTCTTGTGTATTTTGTTGAAAATTCGTATTTTTTTGCAATAAAATGTTGTCAAATGTCAACTGCTTTGTAGAAAACCAATCTTATTAGCTGGAAAATTCAACAATTCATCAGAAAATTATTTTTTTATAGAAAATTCAACTCATTGGTAGACCATTAATATTTTTTTAAAACTAAATTATTTAATAAAAATTAATCCTTGCATTTTTTGTTAAAAATTGAGATTTTTTATTGTAAAAATTGAACCATTTGGTTAAAATCAACTCAAAATAAATCAGTTCATTTCCAAATTTAAGTGTTTGGTTTATAGTTTATCTATTTTAGTCAGAATTCTTTTTTTTTAGAAATTAATTTTCTTAATGCAAATCTTTGGTAGAAAATTAAATTATTTTTGTTGTAATATAAAAATGTTTTTAGTCAGAATGTTTACTATTGCATTTTTGGTTGAAAACTCATCTTTTTAGGTTGAAAATAAATTTTTTGTTTGTTAAAAATAATTTTTTTTACTTAAAATTTAAAAATTTGGTTGAAAATTCAACTGCTTGATTTAAAATTAACTTTGTTGGTTGAATGTCCATATTTTTGGGTTGAAAATTCAACTGCTTTGTAGAAAACTCGTCTGTGTGGCTGGAACATTCACAATTTAGTAGAACATTTTATTTTATTATAGAAAATTAATCCTTGTTTTTGTTAAAAATTAATTTTATATAATAAAAAAAAGTAATTATTGCATTTTTGTTATATAAGTTTAAAGAAAAAATTGTTTTTTTTTAAGAAAGCACAGAATTTTTCATCAAAAGCTGTATTTTCCAGCAAGAATATTTATTTTGTAATAAAAAGAGTTTTTTTAACGAAACACATAAATTTTTAAAGAAATACTGAATTTTTTAACAAAATAGCTTAGTTTACGAGCAAAAATATGATCATCCTTCTAGCAAAATCAATTTTTAACAAAGCAGTTCAACTTTCAACCAAGTATTTGAATTTTAAATTAAAAAAGAGAAATTTTGAAATGAAAACTGAATTAGTAAATTTGCAGTAACAAAATAATTCTCAAACACAAAAAAATGTTTAACAATATAGTTCAATTTCCAATGAAAGAAATTAATTTTCTACCAAAAAAGTTTAATTTTCAACTCAGAAAGACGAATTTTCCACAAAACAATTAAATTTAAAAAAAAATTACTTTACAAACTGTTGAAATTCCTGAAATTCCTCCAGCAACATGAATTTTAAATAAAGATATTAATTTTCTGATTAACAAGAATTTTCCACTAAACACTTCAGTTTTTAACCAAAAGTAGATTAGTTTAGTTATCAGTAAGAAAAACTAATTTTCACTAATATAGTTACAATTTTTCAAAATTAACGCATTTTTTCACCAAAAATATGAATTTTTATTATTCTTCTTGATGGAAAATCGAAATATTTTGAAGAAAAATGTAATAACATTGTTGAAAACTAATTTTTTTAGTTAAAAATTAATTTTTTCGATTGAAAAGTTAACAATTCAATTTTTTATTATATTTTTAGATAAAAAATGAAACTATTTAAAGAAAAAATATGTATTACTTCAAAATTCATCTCTCTTAGTTAAAAATTGAACTGTGTTTAAACTCTGAAAAATCATGCAAAATTAAAGTTTGAATTTAAAGTTATCCAATTTATTCACTTTCAAGATTTTTTGGAAACTACAGAAAAAAATTCTAATTCAAATACTTGAAATTGATGAATTTTAAATACAATATAATATAAAGGATTTAAATTTAAAAGCAAAAGGGCTATGTACAAATTACGTAAAGTTTTTTTTTGGCGGGGGGTCAACGATTTTTCTATGTGGTCGCTCATGGAGTAGGTGGGTTGGGGGGGGGCGTGGTCAAAATAATTTTTTGCCTATGGTATTTTCAGGTCTGTAAATGACTGAAAAACAAAATTTTAACAATTTGGTAGAAAATTTGATTATTTATTCAAAAGATGCACATGTTTTTGGTAGAAAATTAATTTTTGCAACTAGAAATTCAAATCTTTTATTTTAATAAAAAATCTATCTTTTTTAGTTGAAACTTCAACTATTTAGTTTATAATTTATGTATTTTTTTTTTGTTTTGAATAAAAATTTAACCTTTTTTTTAATCCATTTGTGAATTTATTCTTTTTGTTGAAAATTAATATTTTGGGGTTGAAAATTCAAATGCTTTGTAAAAATTTTGTCTTGTTGGCTGGAAAATTCAACTGTTATGTTTTTAATTCAACTTTATCGTGAAAAATTTGTTTTTTGTTAAAAAATAAGTTTCGTTCAAGAAAAATTAATAGTTTTAGTTGATAATTTAATTATATTGCTAAAATTGTTTCTTTAAATTAATTTTCAGAATAAAATTTAAATATATTTTTTTTTGGCAAAAGTAAATCGTTTTTAGTTAAAAATTCAATTAATTGCTCAAAAATTGAAGTCGGTTGTTAAAAGTTCTTTTTATTAGTTGAAGATTAATCACTTAAGTTGAGAATTTAACTACTTTCTTGAAAATCTCAATTTTTTTTTAGAGAATTTCTCTTTTTGTCTCAAATATTGAAATTCAACAAAAATGTATACTGACTAAAAAATCTTTCTCGGTTAATTTGATTTGAATGAGAACTCAAGTTTTGTGTTGGTAATTAGTTTTTTTATAGTTCAAATAAACTTCTCTTTATTTAAAATTAAAATGTTTTTTACAATATTAATTATTACATGTTTTATTAAAAACTAACTTTTTTTAAATTCTACTCCTTAGGCTGAAAAAAAGCTTCTTTCGAAAATTAATTTTGTTTTTGTTAAAGATTTCTAATTTTAGTTAAAAATTTAATTATTTTGTTAAAAAATCGAATATTTTATTGAAAAAATGCCTAGATTTATGATCAAAAATTGCACTGTTTTGTGGAAAATTCAAACCCTGCATAAAAATTCATATTTATGGATTAAAAATTCAATTATTTGGTTGAAAATGTAACTATATTGGTTTGAAGTTTAATCTTTTCTGTTAGGAAACTCGACCATCAAGTTAAAAATTCATATTTGCAGGTTCAAAATATAAGTATTTTGTTGAAAATTTAATAATTTGTTGGAAATTCAACTGTATAGTTGTCAATTTCATCTCCTAAATAGAAAATTCAACTGTTTTGTTAATAATTCCTCTTTTTGGTCGAGAAATCGTCTTTTTCGATGTAAAATTCATCTTTTTTGATTTAAAAGTAGTCAAAAACTCAACTGTCTTCAAAACATTTTTTTTTCTTTGACTTGAAGATTCAGTTAATTGTTTGAAAATGAAACTATTCTATTGAAAATTCGTCGCTTTTGCTCGAAAGTTTATTTTTTTGTTGTTAAAGTTCTTAAAGTTCGTAAGTTCATAACTAATAGTTTGAAAACTTATTTATTTGGTTAAAAAATCTACTATTTTCTTGAAAATTTAATTATTTAAAAAAATTTAACTATTGTGTTTAAATTTCCTGTTTTTAAGTCGAAAATTGAACTGCTTCGTTGAAAATTAATTTTTAAAATCTAAAAGTCATCCTATTGAATGAAAAATTAATTTCTTCTGATATAAAAGTGTTTGGGTAAAGACACAACTGTCTTCAAATATTTTTTTTTTTATTTGATTGAAGATTCTACTAAATGGTTAAAACTTGAAAAATTTGTTGAAAATTCGTCCCTTTTGCCTGAAAGTCAAACTATTTGGTTATGAATGCAATACTTTTTGTAATAATCAATTTTTGTTATTGAAAAATTATCTATTTTGTTGAAAATTGAACTATTTTATAATTATGCTTTTTTAATTCCTTTTTTATATATATAAAAATCAACTATTTGGTTAAGAATGCATTGTTCTGTGGCTGGAGTTTAAAAATTTTTTTAATTTGACTTTTTAGTAGAAAATTATTCTTTTTTGATTGAAAATTCAATAAATATTTCGACTTAAAATCTTAAGAGTTTGATATCGAATTCAATAATATGACAAAACGTTAATTTTATTTAAAAGCAAATAAATTTTTTTTTAACTAAAACAAACAATCCCTAATTAAATTTTGAAGGACAGATATTTCCAAAAGAAGTTTTTTATCCTTTAATTTATTTAAGGTTGATGTAACTTCATTAATTTTAATATATTTTTGAACACACGTAAACAAATTTTTGTTTTTCTTTCGGATTAAATTTTCCCATATTATTACAATTTCAAGTGAAAGTTTTTTTTTTATAAACAAAATTTATTTTCATAGAATATGTGGAACTGGAAGAAAAGTGTGGATGCAGACGTATCAAAAGAAAATAAATGTAACGAATCTGACAATACTAAAAATTACAGACTGAATTTTTGGAATCCAGTGAATTCTTCAAGCAGAAATTTTGAAAAGACTTTTGAAAATATTTGCGGTTTTCAATTGGCGGATCTCACGTGTTTTGAAAAGTTTGTGAAGCTACTTTATAGACCAACTGATCCGTCGAGTTTAGGAGTCGCTCGAGCCCTTTTTGGTAAGCAAAATTAAATGAAATTTGGAATAGAAATTTTAATTTGCAATAATATTTTTTAATTAAATTTTTTTAGGACTCTGCATGGTGATCGATATTGTTAATGAAAGAGGCTTATCAGAAATTGATAAAAAATGGGGAGATCCCCGAATCTGTCGATTTCCTCTAATTCATGGAATGGTTCCTCCAACTCTTCCTTGGATGATTATTATTTACACAATAATGTGGTTTGGTGCTTTCGGAATCATGTTAGGATATTATTTTCGATTTTCCTGTTTCTGTTTTGTCTTACCCTATTGGTATATTTTTTTATTGGACAAAACTTTCTGGAATAACCATAGCTATCTTTATGGAATCGTTGCTGCCCTTTTTTGGGGAACAGGTGCAGACCAATACTTGTGAGTTTTTCCAAAACCTCAAATTTAAGCTTAGTTGTTTGATTATATATATATATAGTGCTAAATATAACACAGGACCACAGCTCAACTAAGCCTGCAACATAAGAGGGACTAGGTGTACCTAATATTTTTGAGGTCGCTGAATCCAAACCCAGTGTCCGTTTGATCCTATCAGGTCAGATCAAAGTCAGTTCAAGGTCAAACATACAAAATTCATTGCTCAACGAGGGACTGGTCACTGAGATTTCAGGTGACTCCCGGACTTACCAAAGACCCTGTGGAGGTCAGTAGGAATCTCTAAATTATATTGTGTTGTTCCTTGGTTAGTCCTAGTTAGTCTAAGCCGGAAAAATTCGTAACTCTGTCGGGAACACTCGGAAGATCTGTTTCAAATACCGCGCGATTAACTTTTTCTAAGTGACCAGCCCCTCTTCTCTCAAAAACTAAATTAGGGTACTTTTAGGCTTAATTGGTCGTTAAATTCGAATCCGGTGTCCATTTGATGCCATTAGGTCAGTATCAAAGTCAGTTCAAGGTCAAACCTACGATATTCATCGCTCAACAAGTAAATCAGGGCACCTTTAGGTTTAAGTGGTCGCTGAATTCGAATACGGTATCCTTTTGACACCGGCAAGTCAGTATCACGGTCAGCTAAAGGTCAAACCTACAAAATTCATCGCTAGCTAACTAAATTTAGGTTTAAGTTGTCGCTGAATTCGAATCCGTAATCGAGATGGAATTCGAGACTCTTATCTTAATACGAGATATTAATCCAGGATCATTTAATGTCATAAATAAACATTTCGTAGATCCAATAAAAGTGCTGTTACCACCATAACATATAAAATTCGGCTTTGTAAAACAATTTGTTAAGGCAATGGGAAAAACAGAAACTAATGCTTGTATGTATGTTCTTGAGAACTTTCCTAAACTTTCCGATGCTAAAATAAAAGGAAGAGTATTTGACGGTAAACAAATTAGAGCTCTACTTAACGATGATGAATTTGAGCAAAGAATGTTTAGTGATGAAAAGCATGGCAAAGCTTCAGGCAAGTTAGCTCCAACTTTTTAGGAAATCATAAACACCCTAGCTACAAAGGGTGTTTGATGAATTTAAAGATTAATTTATTGGATACTCAATGAAGACCGTTCATAAACAAAAGAGTATTCGAAGGTCAATAAAGTCGAAAAGAGGCGTTCTTCAGAAAAAAATAATTCGTTTTGAACATGGTTTGACCTTGAACTGACCTTGATACTGACCTTCCGGTGTCAAGAGGGCAACGGATTTGAATTCAGCGACCACTTAAACCTAAAGGTACCCTGATTTAGTTGATAAGCGATGAATTTTGTAGGTTTGACCTTGCACTGACCTTGATACTGACATGATGCCGTCAAACGCACATCAGATACAAATTCAGCGACCACTTAAACTTGAAGGTACCCTAATTTAGTTGGTTAGCGATGAATTTGGTAGGTTTGACCTTAAACTGACCTTGATACTGACCTTATGGCGTCAAACGGATACCGGATTCAGATTCAGCGATCCTAAAAAAAATCACGTACACCTAGTCGCGTGCAACTAATCATACTAGAATAACTCTTGTTTAACCTGTCCCAATCAGTCTTTAAATTAATATATCAACTCCTTCGTTTCTTAATGTGAAGCATTTTCATAAATTATCTCTTCCTCTCATTAATTTCACTATGAAATATTACAACAGTAACCCAATCAAAGTCATAACCAATATCAATAAATTTCCTTATATACCTGGCATGAAGAAATTCCCACTTGTTGCGCGATGGAAATTTATTTATTCAATCAGTTGCTTATTTATTGATTAAATATTTATTTTTGTTTAATAATAAGCGTCCTCAATAGAAATTAATTCAAAAAATGCCGAAAAATGCACATTTGATTGGTGATGGAAATTCATTTATTAAAACAATTATTTATTTATTAAATAAAAGGTGTTCATTATTATTAATTTGATCATATATAATTAATTGACCACTACTACTTGACTTAAAAACTTATATGTTAAGAAATTGGTCGTAGTCTTTCTGCAGTGCGATTTTATTTATTGAATTCTAATTTTAATATTTGTCTCAATTATTTTTTTGGGGGGGGGGGGTAATAATTTAGAAAGCGGATGATTATAACAATATTCAAAATTTCCTTTGTGAAATAAAGCATGTGACAAACCCAAAGCTCCGTCGACTAAGTTTTTGATTACAACAATTTTGTTTTGAAAAGAGTGAGAAAAATGAATTAAAAATTCTACCTATATATGTATTTTTCCTGTACCAGTTGGTGATAATATTACCATTCAGACCTGAATTAATTCTATGTCCAAAACTTTTGTCCAGGGAGAAAAATTTTGTTCTTTTTTTTCCTAGGAGAAAAACGTTTTTTTCTTTATTTGTTTTTAATTATACAAATTATACAAATTGAAAAAAACATTTGCTCTTAACTCTTAAAGTGCATCGTTGGTAAACCGGTCATTAAGTGCATCGCGGGTATTCAAGACCCGAGCGACTTTGAACGTTAATTACTCATCTGCTATTAAATGTTTTGTCACACAAATTTAATCTTATATGTTACAACATATCTTTTTCAGAATAAGTTGGGTATTTCAATTATTGATTTACTTTAATTATGCGAAAAACATTACTAAAGGAAAAAAACGGAAAACATGTATATTTTTATTTAAAAAATTGTCTCTCGCGTGATTTATAATATTTTTAGCTAAAAATTTGGAATTGCACTCTTGAAACACTGTGCTATTAGAAAAAAATACTACAGTACGGGTGTACACAAGAAAGATATTTATTTGCACATATGAATTGCCAATTTTGAGAGTAAAATAACACGTCAATTCTTAGCCATTTTGATCAATTTTTTTTTTTAAATCACAATGATGACAAAATACAAAAAATGAAGAAAAGTAGTAAAAAGTATTAATTATAAGCAAAAACAAGTATTCTCTTCTTCAACTTAACTTTCTTTGCCGGCAAAATAATCATTATCGTACAACGTTTCTAATTACGTTTGACGTAACAACCGTGGTCGTAGGCTATAAGGCATCTGAAACGCAACAAAGTTTTAAATAATGAAAATATATTTTTGTTTCACTTTCACCGATGAACTTACGTAAAAGAACACCAACTTTGTATTCTAGCACGATGACAAAATTTGCTTCAAAAACACTTTTTCACTCACTACGAGCACGGCGGGTGTCGGAGACCCGTGGATTTTGCAACGTCCACTTTGAGCAGCTGCTGTCCGTACACTAACGCTTGCCAAACTATACTAACCTACCCAGTGGGCACAAAATTTGGCGACGACTTTACGACATCGTTACGACATCTTTACGACAACTTTACGACATCCTATGTCCATGTCGTTAAGGTGTCTTTACGATATCGTAAATAAGTCGTATAATCTGACGATGTCTTTACGATATCACAAAGAAACCGAAACGACATAGACATAGGATGTCGTAAAGATGTCAAAACGATGTCGTAACGATGTCGTAAAGACTTCACCAAATTTTGTGCCCACTGGGTACTTTGCTTACACTTAGTGATCTCAATTAAAGGCAGATGACGACAATTACTGAATCTTTTCAGAATAAGTAATGTTTTTAAGAGCTCAAAAATGTTTGTGGGTGTGTAACACCCTACATGAACTTTAAGGGTCAAATACTCTTGCGTGGTTGAATTAAATCTTTGAAATCATCTGATAAATTATTGTAGATATTATACGTTTTTTATGATGCTGCTTTTCGCTGAAAGTAAGAAAAATTTTTTAACTATTTTAAATTATGTCTAGTTTTTTTCACTTGAAATAAGAATTTTCAAACGAAAATAATCAAGTTTCCCTATTTTCAACTATTTCAGATTATGAAGAAAAAAAGAAGTAATACTCTCCATATTTAAATTGATTAATAGGTTTTTTGCCAATTACAGGGAGTAAATACCAATAATTATTCACAATTAATTTCGCAAAGTTTCGTCAGCTTGGTTTGCAGAGCAACACATAGAGCCAGTAAAAAGAAAAATATAAATGATCAGGGGAAAAATGTTTTACTTTAAATTATATAATAAAGTCAAGATTTGACATGAAATTAAACATTTTTTAAATTTACAAAAAACATAAATAGTTTTCTTGTCAACTAGTTTAAATTTGAAATTTAGTTTAACGTTTTGATGACGTCTGTAAGATGAGGACAATAACTGAAGATCCTGAGACACAGGGGTGATATTTATACCCAGTGGGCACAAAATTTGGCGACGTCTTCACGACATCGTTACGACATCTTCAAGAGATCTTTACGACATCCTATGTCCATGTCGTTTCGGCGTCTTTGCGATATCGTAAAGACATCGTCAGATCATAGGACTTATTTACGATATCGTAAAGACACCTTAACGACATGGACATAGGATGTCGTAACGTTGTCGTAAAGGTATCGTAACGATGTCGTAAACACGTCGCCAAACTTTGTGCCCACTGGGTACTCTAAAGCCTTACGTATAATTGACGTATAATTACGTGCAGATGAGTAAAATTATATAAACTTTATAGTTATAGATTTTTAATGCTGGATTGTACCTATGAATTAATAAATAAATATCTTCTTTTTAATTAATACTATTGTTCTAAATTTTAATATTTATCACTTGAGAAATTAATCGTTTTGATAATTAGCTTCAGATTCAAGAATTGTTCTATTTTTCAAATCAAATTTATGGTTATTAAAAGTACAATCTACATGTATAACATACATTTTTTTTATTTTATACGTATATTTAGCATTCTCTTAGTTTCAACAGTATAGTAAACAGGATCATTTTTACAACAAGTTTTATGAACAACATTGATATGAACCCATTTCTTTGACACATCTCAACCAGAGTTATTTTAATCAGGTAGATATTCTATTTTTAGTTTACGGATCTTAATTGTTCAAATAGTTACATTAACAGGATAAATAATGTTTTGTAATAATTGAGTTCTAATTTTTTAATTCTTAGCATGAAATTTTCTAATTAAGATAATTTGCAAGTCTTTTTGCCATGTGCCAGAAAATTTGACAAAAATGTCTAAAACTCATAAAATTTTTTTTTAATTTTGTAAAAGCTCTAGCTTTTCGAGTTTTTGTCGAATCTAAAAACTTAACTGAGATATTTTCTAAATATATTTGTTATCCATTGAAAAAATTAACTAAAATTTCTTAATCTCTCAGAAAAATATTTTTTTTTATTTTTCTGAATATTTTCAAAATTTTGAAAAGTATATAACTTTTCTGATTTTAATTGAAATTGAAAATTTTATCTAAATAATTGGAAAGTCCCATCTATACCCATCTATAAGAAATTGTGACAAAAATTTATAAAATTAAAAAAAAATTTGTTTCAAATTTTGAAAATGCTCTAAATTATTTAATATTTGTTCGAAATGTCTGCTTAGCGAACTTAATCTTTATTATTAAAACATTAATATGTATATCAAGGGCTGACTCGGTTGGAGAAATCCTTCAAATGTAAGCGTGGCTAGAATATTCAAGTAACCATACAGACAGCCAGCCATACATACAGACATACAGACAGACATATATATACAAACAGACAGACACCGATAAAATTTTATGATTTTCGGATTCTGTGCGTGCCAAAACGTAAAGATCCGTTAGAAAACAGAGACTGAAAATTTGGACGATTACATTACACTCTCATGAATGAGAATGTAAAAAGAAGCGCAACATCATTTGTTTTAAATATTTTAAGGCAATAATTTTCCAGGTAATTCATAATCATGTCTGCAAATAAGACTGAAATTCACGAAATTCATGACATTCAAGGAATTCATGACATTCACGGAATTCATGACATTCACGAAATTCACGAAATTCATGGAATTCACAGAATTCATGGAAATTAAAGGAATGAGTGAAATTCATGGAATAGTATACATTTGCGGAATTCGTGGAATTAAAGAAATTCAAGAAATTTACAGAATTCATGGGTTTCATGGAATACATGGAATTTGTAGAATTAGCAGAATTCAAGGAATCAAAGGAATTAAAGGAATTCAAGAAATTTTTATAATTCAAAGAATTTATGGAATGTATTGAATTTAATTGCAGGTATTGGTTCAATTCCATGAATTACATGAAGTCCGTGAATTTAATCAATTCCGTGAATTCAATTAATTCCTTGAAATCCATGAATTCTGTGATTTTCATTAATTCCGCGTATTCCGTGTATTCTGTGAATTCTCTTAAATACATGAATTCAGTGAATTCCATGAATACGTTAATTTCCATAATTTCCCTGAATTCCAACATTTCCGTGAATTCCAGGAATTCTTGAATTCTAGAAACTTCCTGAAGTATATTAATTGCGTGAATTTCTTAAATAGTATGAATTCCTTGAGTTCCGTGAACTCTTTACATTCCGTAAATTTGTTGAATTTCGCGATTCCTTGAATTAAATCATTTTCTTGAATTTCTTGAATTCCGTGAATTCCATGAATTTTATGAATTTCGTGAATTCCATGAATTTTATGAATTTCTTGAATTCCATGAATTTTATGAATTTCGTGAATTCCATGAATTTTATGAATTTCTTGAATTCCTTGAATTCCGTAAATTTCATGAATTCTGTTAATTTCCTAAATTCCAGGAATTCTGTAAATTCCATATGTTCATTGAATTTGTTAAATTCAGTAAATTCCATAAATTCTGTGAATTTCTTAAATTTAGTGGATTCCCTAAATTCTTTAAATTCCGTAAATTCTTTGAATTCCGTAAATTCTTTGAATTCCGTAAATTCCTTAAAATCCAAGGATTCTTCGAATCCGTGAATTCCTTGTATTCCGGGCATTCCACGAATTCCGTGAATTCCATGAATTGCGCTAATTCCATGAAATTAACCTTTCGAAATACTATAAATTTGTCGATATAATTAATTTCTATTTATATCTCTTATATCGTTTTTGAAAGCAATCTGTAATCTGTAAAGATAAATTGACTATATCTATAAAAGAATTAATGAAAATCCTCTTTGAAAAATGACAAGAAAATACTTGACAAATAGCAAAAGATTTCAATGATAATAACTTCTTGCAATATAAATATCATAATAATAATGAGCTTCCTTGCACTAACACTATACTAGCCAAAAGTCCCATAATCCATTTCACTCTTATGCGCAGACATGGTTATGGATGATCTGGAAAGTTATTGCCTAAAAATCAGATAAATAAATTTATCCGATAAATTTGGTTAATTACAAATGAAGATCCTTGAACTAAAATAAAACATATACCTGATCAGACGACGTGCAAACTCCTGATTTTATTATACAGTAGAACCTTGCTTATCCGAGCTTTTGTGGACCGGTCCCAACTCGGATAATTGGGAAACTCGGATAAAACGGAATTTTACATTTCAAAAAAGTTTCAGTATAATAAAATGAAAGTATACTTAAATAGATATTCAATTTGTACAATTACATGTTTAAAAAAGTCTTTAAATAGTTTGTATTACATATGCTATAATGTATCTTTATTTAAAAGCGATCCACAAAGTTCTTGACGTAGGGAGTATTTAGATTATTAATCAATCAGAGCCGAGGTTTAAGAAGATCTGCTCTAGTTGGCTAAGATACGTTCATATGTATGAATAATACATAAGGCTCGGATTAAACGGACTTCTTTTGCGCTATAACTCGGATAAGACGGGTCAACTATTTTTGTTTCAACCTCGGATAATCCCGAACTCGGATAAAGCGGGCTCGGATAAGCGAGCTTGTACTGTATAAGGTAAGGTGTAACCTTCATTTATAATTATTCATAACTTATTTTTCTGTACTTGTTCTATATATTGGTAATTTTCTATAAACTTTTAACCTGAATAGGTCAGCCAAACAAGCTGACGAAACGTTATAAAATTAATTGTGATAGGGTATTGATATTTGCCCACTGTGATCGAAAAAAAACCTATTATTTATTTGAAATTTGTGTTAGTTTTTTACGCTACAATTTGTATTTTTTAAACAGTTTCGGATTGTATTAACGTTTCTCACCAAAAATATGTTGTAAACCAAAATCAATAAATAATACGAAAAATATTCAACATCTTTTAACAATTTTAACTTATGTTAGTTATTTTGGCCGAAATCTGCTTTAGTTTAGTTTAGTTTGGGTTAGAAACCCGATGAGGCCCTCTCACGCTTAAGCTGTGAAGCTTATTGTGTCACACCTTTAACTATTTAATCTCCAGTATGGGTTCAAGAACAGATCAGTTCGTCTGAACATCTCAAATGTCCATGACAAGCTTGCTGATTTGAGTCTCAAGATGTTATGTTCAGTTCCGTTCGCTATCTGAGATTACCTCCATATATTTAACTGAGTCTGTGATCACCAGCTTCTTACCACGGAATACAGTGGCGCCATCTTTCGACACATTGTACTTTCTCGTCAAAATTACCAGAGTGGTCTTTTCCAGATTTAACATGCGCCCTGAGCTATCATACCGGATCTCAAAGATGCTTAGCGCCGAACTTGTACGGCTCATCCACGTTTCCAGATAAGCTTCGCTGATTAGGATTGAAAGTCATACATATATCCCTAGATATGATAACCTTCCTTATTTAGCCTACTGAGGAGGCTCTCCACTATAATGCACCAAATAAGGTGTAACAGGACACCCTCCTGTAGACTACCCCGCGAGTATCCAGCTTACTAGCTGGTCTGGGAAGCCACACCTTGAAGCCTCTCAACATATGACTTCTGGAAGGGTACTGTTAAGGGCACCCTCTCTCTCCAAGAATGTGGCCACAGCATACTCTCCCTATTCCAGCTTCTGCTTCAATTTTGCCACAGCGAAGAGCGCAAATTATACAGAGAAGCCTGCCTGAAATGCGTGCTGCCATCTGTAAAGCGGCAAGTCTAAAAGCGCCTCATCCCCGAAATACATTCCCTTTTGTAAGAGCATTGGATAGAGGCTATACTTTCCCGGTGATTTGAAGGTGCAGAAATTGTTCTCATTTATAATTTTAGCTTTTGGGGAAGTCTGCAAGCCTGCATTTGAGTTCCTCTTTATATCAATCCCGAAATATATTCCTAGGGTTCCTGATCTTTCAAGCTGCCAGTTTCCATGGGGCTGAACGGCACAATATATATCTGTGGTCCGAGAGGGACCTCTCATTAGAGACTTCATAGCCTTGATGCATTGCTTCTCAGTTCTTGCGAACCTAAAGTCAAATCACTCCTGTTTATAATCTGGAATGAGTATCGCCACAATCAAGGATCTTCAGCTCAATATTCAGTATCAATTTTGATCAAAGCTTAAGAGTATAGGGATCCTATCCTCTTGGCAGTGCCGAATTGGGGCATTGATCTCTCTAGGAGGTGGGAATACCTCAGGATCATCTGAGAAATTAGCTGTTGCGATATATATATCTCTAGTCTTTCTCCGCTTCTGCCTCTGAGTCTCAACTTAATAACAGTTAGGTTCCTAAAGCAGAGCTTAGAACCCAGAGCCACTAATCCTTTGTTTGTATAAGCAGGGTTCTTGGATTAAGGCAATCCCTATCTGCACTACTACCATACGCCTGGTTTCAACCGCCAAAGCGCGCTTGCTCTGTTACCAATTTATCTGCATGAATGAGATTCCCGTATCAGCCATTGAGAAACTATTTCGGGACGTTCCTTGAAGTCTTTCATCCGCTTGCCTGCAGAACGAACAAGAACAGTTGCTCCAGATTCTGCTGTGATATGTAAGGCCTCTTGTCGGGAGCCTTGGTTTTTTTTAGAGATCCGCGCTGCACCGGCTTTCCCTTTCTGGGCTCCGCTAGGGATTTTCCCAATTAAAGAGAGCCAAATAATCATTTCTTTAACCGTGAAAACTTGTTCGTTGTCATTGGTTTCGATTCTTTTAATATAGCCCCTGAGGAGCCGCTTCCCTTTAGCAGTGGGTTACATGAGGACCCCGAGCCGGCTCCCTTATTGTTTTTGTTTAGTTTGTTTTGATAGACCATGTTGGTCCCAAGAGTAGTTAGGGAAATCAATAAAATTTCCTGCAGAGCCTCGCTCGCAGGAAGAGGGTCTACACACTAACGATTCCTAATATCCCAAAGTCTTCGTTAAGACACCTTCAGTTACACCACACGATGCAGTCGCTCTAAATCACAATCTCCATGTATCTACTCCGCTTAGAACCTTAATCCGTACCGCCAGCTACAAGGCATGTGATTCCTAGGCCTATAGAGAGGTTGCAGACTGGTAATTTAACTTAAAAAATTGTATTTCAAAGAATAATATAAAATGTTTGACAATTTTAGATTATGTTACGATTTTACACCGAAATTTGGTCAGTGAAACTCTTTTAAAGCGCCGATTTCGGGGCTGATGGTGGGTGGGAACTAACTCAATACAACCCTACCTACCTACCTGCGGCGCAACGTCGCTTCTCGGAAGGGCTATAGAATAAAGGGCTATTGAAGAATTTTACACCAAAAGTGTCACTTCAAAACAAAAATCATAATATGAAAAAAATTCGAATATTTTTATTTTGGATTATGTTAGTGTTTTCAGTCAAAAATTAATATTTTTAATTTAAAAAATTAGTTTTTGTATAATATTCATCAATTTTGACAATATTGGTTTATATTAAAGCATTTTACGCCTGAAGTAATTATGTAAAAAGGAGAATTAATTCAATTTGAATGAGATTTAGAATCTCTAAATATTTTTGGACTATTCTCGATCAGTTTGTGGGGATTTGGTATCTTATCATTTTAAAAAATCACATAAGATTCACAAGCTAAAGCTTGTTTGTTCTGCGATTTTTCTGGGACAGGTGGGTGTGGTCGATCAAATAAATGCCTCTAAGTTGTTAAACCTTATTTATTTCTCCGAAAATAACACATAAACCAAGAAAGTAATTTCATTAAATAATGGGTCTTCTTTTCTTTCTTGGCGACAGCGAACTGAGCTGTTGAAAGCAGCGACCGGCGCTGTCATGGTGGCCTTAGTACACCTCGGCGCTGAGAGTGGAGCTGCTAGGCTCGCTTTTAAGCGAACATCCCGCCCGCCTCTGTCTGTGCGTCTGTCAGGAGCCGCCCTCCGTCAGGGGCGTGATCTTGGAGATTCTGGAGGAAGAGTCGTGAGACAAAATTCTAGCTAACTTCGAAATCCCTCCTGTTTATGTGCGACTGGCGTTCTTGACCGATGCCACCCTTACTAAACCATCTGGACATGGATAAACCTCCAGGATTCGACCTAGTGGCCAGTGTCCATTAGGCCGAAGCAGCGACGGTTCAAGCAAGATTACCACGTCTTCCTTGGATAAGTTGGACTGTGGAGAGTGCTATTGGTGCGCTGCTGCCAATTATTCAGGTCCTCTCTGCTTCAACTGGTCCAAAACTTGTCGCGTGCTCCCTAAGCGAGCTCCCAATGAGACAGGCGGTCGAGGTTAACTTCTGCACCGTTGGGTCGCGTGATCGATGTAAGTGGGCTGCCGACGAGGAAATGCGCAGGGGTGATTACGTCGAGGTCTTCTAGGTCTCCCAAAGAGGTGTCAAGGGTCGACTATTCAGAATCATTTCGATTTCGACAAGAAGGGTGTAGAAGTCCTCGTAGGTGAAGCGAATGGAACCAGCGACCCTCTGCAAATAAGTTTTCACGGACTTGACTCCTGTCTCCTATAGGCCACAAAGTCGGGGTGGAGGGCGGAATGAAGAGCCAATCAATTCCGTTTTTAACAAGCGAATCGGCTACGCATCGCCAGTCGATCTCAGCCTCTTTGAGCAGCCGCCTCAACTCAGCATCAGCGCCACGAAATTTCGTTGAATTATCACTCGAGAGCTCGGTGGGTTTCCCACGACGTCCAACAAATCGGGCTAGAGTACCGAGAAAATTTGCTGTAGTGAGATCACTAACTAATTTGAGGTGAAAGACCTTCGTCACGAGCCAGACAAACACTGCGATATACGCCTTGAAGGTGGCTACGCCCCTACCTCTGCATTTGTGTATTTGAAATGGCCCCGCGTAATCGACGCCAGTACGTAAAAAGGGTCTATCGAGGATGACGAGATGCTGCTCCTCGAATGAAAGATTCGAGTGAAGAATCCTGCCCCCAAGGCGAAGGACTTCTTGATCGTCGAGAAAAGGATTGATTCTTCTTAATCGATTCTCTTTTAGAAGTATCTTGCCTTGCCTAATGAGTTCTATTTTATGTGGAAAGTCTTTCTGTTGTCTGGCTCTCACTTGCATTAAGAACTCGCGGTCGATTTCCTTTACCGTCAGTGGAGACAATAGATTCAGCGTACAGTCATCATCACATTTTAGCAGTCGTCGGCGTCTTGGCTCTAATGAGTAATGCGTATTTTTTCTTGCGGCATTCGTCCACGATTAAGGATGATCAGTGAGCCATGCGGGGCTGTGCCACCACAGCTGGTTTTGGACGATGTTAGATAGAGAAGAGCCTCTGGTGGCTATGTCGACTAGGTTTTCAGCGGATGGTACGTAATCTCATATCTCCTTGGGCACTAACTCTTGTACGTGACTGACGTAATTGTCTGATGGACTCCAGATGATCCTATGCAAGTTTTCATGTTTCGGGAGAATCCGAATTTGAACGAACATCATTCTGATATCAGCACAGTACGCTACCTGATGCATCCTGCATCTTATCACCACGGGTGCTAAATTATTTTGAAGCTTGGACCGAGGGTAAAGGACGTCGTTCAAACTGCTCCTAGTCGATGTCGAGCTAGATACGTTAAATAATACCCGGAATTTCCTACTGTTGTCCTGTCGCTGCCAAATTCCATGATGGGGATTGTAATTAACTTGGACAGTCGAGTCATTTATCTTTTGCAGAGTTATCTCTCTCATGTGTCCCAATTGAAGATAGTCGTTGATAAATTTTACATATGCAGTAGACAAACTCGGATCCCGTTGCATTTGACGATGAACTGAAGCTTATGCTGCTCTCGCATTCGAGAGACTCTCCCCCAATAGCTGAATTCCGCCAGACTGTAGAGGAAGTGGCACAACTTATCTTCCACTCCACTCACCTTGATGCATGTTTAGGAAGATACTTTCGCAAGCTTCATCCTCGTAAGATTTTCTTACAGGCCGAGGAATTTCTGCGATTGAACAAACCCTCTGTATCAGATCTATGAGTTGCTCGTGTCATGGTTCAGTGTCATCAGACAGGACAGTAGAGAGCGTGGGCCTTGGTGCAGCCGACTCGAAGAGTCCCTGTGAATACCCAACCAAACACCGTCTTTTGAGCGAGAAGACCGTCCCGTTTAATTAGGCTTGGCAAGATTATACAACTGTAGATATTTTCACGGAGAATGGCGTCATCTGGTCCCGGTCTAAGCATGGCTGGGTCAGCCAGACGAAGATGACCAAAGCAAGATGCCACGTCGAGATTGCAATGAAGTGGCGGAGTAGTGATGCCGATGTGTTTTAGACCGTACACTTTGATTTTGACGGGTGGAAGCTCGGGGTTTAACTTGATGTAGATGGACACCTGAAGTCTTGCAGCATCGAAAACTTGACCATTGACTCCAGCGATTCCAACTCTAACTAACTGAATCGGATCGCCAAGCCTTTGAGCCAGTCTCGCATTCACAAGGGTTAATTCTGAACGCGGATCAATGAGCACTCTTACCCTCTCCGTAAGACTCCCTCCATCACTCAGACTGACCATTGATGTTGGGAGTGGTAATTGTCATTGCCGCGTGATATCCACTTGGCTTGAATTGGATCCAGGGGTCGTGGCATCTTCTTTGCGAGCTCCGGGTATACTACCCAAATAAATCTCCACCAGTTCTCTTCTTATTACTCCCGTGAAGTTTGGTATGATGAGGTGCCCCACAGTTCCGACATGACATGAGCGATGGACAGGTCTGGGCGGCGTGATCAACTTTTAGACAATTAAAGCAGATCCGTTCTTTGACATCTACTTCGCTACGCGCGTTGTGTCATTTTTTGGAACTGCTCGCATCTTCCTGTATAGTGTTTACGTCTGCAGACAACACATGTGTGAAACGAAGTTGTTGCAAAGGCTTTAATAGATGGGGCCCGGCTTTCGCGTGGCGTGCTCTATTGAAAGTCACCTCTGTTACCCTCTGCGAACGCCCAATTTCTAGTAAGCTCTTGTTCCCAACAGCGCTTGGTGTAAGAATCCATGACCTCACTGGCGATCGAAATCATCCAATCATCCCAAGAGTCTACCGGTCGTCCCAACAATGCCAGCTGACTGCGGTTTCGCTCTAATTCATTCGCAAATTTCTGCATTCCTGTCGGGGATTCGTCTCTGAGATCAGGAAGCCTTCTGAGGGCTTTTAAGTGCTTTTGGATGATTTGAATAGTATCAAGAGCCGTCTTGGCTTCCCCCTGTACTCCAGTCTTCAAGTAGTACAATTTCTTGACGTCATTGAAAGTCGGATCATTGTGAATCAGGGAGCGGAACATGTCTCGAAAAAGTTCCCAATCCTGATGCTTACCGCTAAAAGGGGTAATTGTAATTCTTGGTAGGTGACACGTCATGGAGGCGTTGGCAGAGCGTGTTGCCCCGGCTACTGGTGCCGTTGGTGAACTCGTTAAAGGTGTTAGCGCAGGACTGAGTTCAATCATCAAAAGTTTGACGTGCTTTGAACTAAAGTCAGACCAGTAACCCTCTAAAAGTTCAAGTCGGCTCTGGATTAATCCATCTGTCCACTCCTCCGCAGGCATCACAGTTATTGTTCGAGTTGAACTTTGAGTGACTCGTACGAGAGCTCGCTGGAAAGTGATCGGATTCATCTCCCTGTAAGCGATTGAAAAGGTGTAGCTATAAAACTGGACGCTTAGAGCGAGTCGAAACTCGTCGCCTGTATTCTCCAAATTCGTATGGCGTGAACTGATCGATGCTAAGTAGCAAGCATAAATCCAACGAACTGGGCAACAGTCGAATCCATAATTTGACGCATTGGGAGCGACTTAAAAATACAGATTTAACGCACTGGATGCTATTCGCATCCTAAATTCTACGCGATGGATGCAAGTCGAGTCCTACATTCGACGCACTGCGTGCGAGTCGAGTTCTAAATTCGACGCACGAGGTGCGAGTCGAGTTCTAAATTCGACGCAATGGGTGCAAGTCGAGCCCTAAATTCGACGCACTGGGTGCGAGTAGAGTCAAGATTGATTACTAAATATTATTAAATTAATTCTGCTACAAGAAAGAATGCTTTAATATTCTCGTGCAATACATTATTCAAAACAAAATAGAGAAATGGTCCGAAATAAAAACAGTAGGTTCATTAAAATATATATTTAAATATTTTAATTTAAATAGAAATGTTTTATTTTAATCACCTTCTTTAATGTACGAATTATTTAACTAATATTCTTGATGACCTGTATATTTTATTTTGAAGTTAAGTGACAAGCTGAAAACAGAATGAAATTAGAAAAACTTTCAAATATGTTGGCATATTTCTAAGAATACAACAAATTCCCAGTAATGTCTGTTACTCACAACAAACTTCTAGTAATGTCTGTAAGATAATTTTGGTTACTCTTCAATGAACATGCATATTATAAACAACATTATATCGTGCCATGTCCAAAATAGCTGCTTGTTTCCTGATAAATTAAATTCTCAATTGCATCAAAATTTATTTTAGTGATTTCTCTGTTGTATGTGGTTACAAATTTGATTCTTATTTTCATGGGCAGCGAACAGGATTTTGTAAATGAAATGACATTTTTGATTTATTAATACTCACTTGTCGATGGACTCAGATTTCTTTTAGCGGTGATTCCACCGGCTCGAAGGACCAAATGTTTATTCTTTGATTGTTCTGGGGCAGGTGGGTGTGGTCGACCAAATAAATGCTCTAAGTTGTTGAACCTTCTTCATTTCTCCGAATTGAACACACAAATCAAGAAAGTAATTTAATTAAATAATAGGTCTTCTTCTCTTGCTTGGCGACAGCGAACTGAACTGTTGAGAGCAGCGAACAGCGACGTCATGGTGATCTTAGTATGCCTCGGCGCCGAGAGAGGAGCTGCTAGGCTCGCTTTTAAGCGAACAAGAAGATTTAAAATCTTCTAAAAAATTTCGATTATGTTAGTGTTTATCGTCGGACTTTGGTATTTTTAATTTTGAACATTGTAATTGACGAAGGTTTAGAATATTTAAATAATTGTAAATTATGTTAGTGTTTTTCGTTGAAAGTTTATATTTTTAATTTGAAAAATTGTATTTAAAATAAGATTGTTACCAACTTTAACAATTTTAGTTTATGTTCGAGTTTTACTGTAAAAATTAACATTCTAAGACACAAATCTTTATACATGGTAAAATTGGTATTTTTATATTAAAAAAATAATAAGTTTCAGTGAAGATTTACAACTGTTTTTAAATTGTGTGAACTGTCTCAGTGCTTTTCGACGAAAATTGGTTTTCAGCGATTTAAAAAAAAAATTAATTAGATTAAAAGCTTTTTACAATTGCAGGTTATTTTAGTGTTTTACAACAAGACCCTTTTTTTTAAACAAAAATTATTGAATTTAAATGCAATACATTTTGTTTCAATTCAAAAAATTTACAAGCTAGAGCAATTCCGTATTTTTGACTATTTTTCTTCGGACAATGACATTTCAATTGAAAAATCGCTAGTTTTTAAAGAAGATGTAACACTTTTAAACAACTATAGGTTACGTTAGCGTTCTTTTAAAAAAATGGTTATTTTACAACTAAAATTATTACAATTTGAACAAAATTTAGAATATTTTAACCAATTTTCGATTATGTTGGTGTTTTTCATTGGAAATTGTTACTTTTCAAAGAATATATACAACATTTGAACAGTAATAGGTTATGGCAATATTTTTGATCTGGAAATTATTATTTTTCATCAAAAATTCAACATTTTGATTGTCTATCTACATATTGCAAAAAATATTGTTAATGTTATTTCTGAAAATAAGACAATAAATTTAGTTCTAATCAAGAAAAATTGTTTCTGTTTGCAGTTCCATTAATAAGAAAAAAGAGAAAACAGTACCATTTTGGAATTATTTTATTTTGAGATTCCAATTCTTTCTTCTTTACTTTCTTGCCGGATTAAAAAAAACTGACACTGATTGGTTGAACGGGTATTCTGTTGTCACTCTGGCTGGACATTGGGTTTTTCTTCCCTTTACGTAAGTGAAAAATAATCAATTAAAATTATCATATTCGCAATATTAATTTTATCATCAAATAGTTATAATTATCTTACAGAATAATATTGACTCCTGAACAAACTAATTATCTTATAGTACATTTGTTTGGATTCATCTTCGATTTAACTATCGGATTTTTGATGATATTTGACAGAACTCGATTCCCAGCAATGATTTTTTGTACAGCTTTTCATTTGATGAACTCAAGACTATTTCCTATTGGTAACCTTTTCTCTAATTTCATGTGAATGAATAAATTTTAATTCTATTAAAAAATTATGATTAGAATCTTCATTTTTTGTTGCAGGAATGTTTCCTTATACATGCCTTGCAACAATGCCTCTATTCTGTCACGTTGACTGGCCAAGGAGATTTGAAAAATGGATGAAGCCTAGATTTACTTTTTATTTCGATTGGTACTCAAAAATATGGATATGGAAATTAATGGCTTTAACAAAGAAAAGCAGAAAAAATAATAAAACGCAATTTAAAAGTCTGAAAAATAATGAAGAGACTCAAAGAGAAAGTGATGATGCGTTTACCCTAAATAAGGATGAAAAAGAAATAATGAAAGAGAAAGATGAAAGTGTAGAAAAGGAGAAAAAATCTATTTCTCTTTCAAAAAATGTTCCTTCAGAGGATAAAAAAGTGACAAAGAAACAAAAGTTCGTTGTTTCATTATTGCTTCTTCACATAGGATTGCAATTCTTTATGCCTTATTCCCATTTTATTACCAAGGTACTCTAAATTTAAGATTCGACTTAATGGCCGCACAGTGAGGTATAATAAAAAAATGAGGTTCAATTAGAGTTTCGATTTTTATTTTTAATTCAAGGATAAATTCTTTGAAGATTGGTGCTCGTCAATTTTTTTTTTTATTTAGTTTTTATGTTAGTCAAATAAAATAGATAGAGAATTTTTTTTATTTATGAAAATTCAGATTTCAACAAAAGAAATAAAAAGATACACGCTGATACGTGTATGATACGATGGGATAGGAAAAAGAACATTGAAAAGTATTTATGGAAATTTAGATTGAAAATGTGATAGAAAAATATTAACGCGGCTCGGTAAAGGACATGAAAAGATGAAAAGAAGGAATTGGAAAAGATAGACGTTGATAGATGTAGTATGAGATGAGATAGTGAAGCAAAGATTGGAAAATATAGAAGAGAATTTAGATTGATAAAAATATAAAAAGATTGAACTAAATAGAGAAAGAATCGTATGATATAGAGAAGAGGCAATTAAGAAATATAGACGTAAATTCATATTGAGACCGGGATAGAAAAATATGGACGTATATAGATGTAGGATAGGATGATATAGATAACAGGGGATTGGAAAATATAGACAAAAATTTATTTTAATTGATAGATAGCAAGATATTGAGGTGGAGAGACAAGGGATAAGATAAGATATAGAAAAGAGTATTGGAAAAGATAAACATGAATTTAGATTGACAAAGAAATAAGAAGACATGGACCTTGATAGATCAGAGAAGAGATAGTAAAAGATTGAGATAGATAGATTAAGAATAGAATAAGATAGAGAAAATTTGTTTAAAAAAGTTAAGCGCTAATAGATTTTGTATAGAACGAGATAGAGAACAAGAAATTAAGATAGAGAACTGGGAATTTAGATTGACAAATTGATAGAAAAATATACAATTGGATAGTTAAAGGACAGGATAAGACAGAAAAGAAGAGATTGAAAAAGATGGACAAAAATTCAGATTAGCCGAGAAATGTTGAAAGGTTGACATGGATACATGAAGGATAGGATGTGATGGAAAAAAATTAAAAAAGATAGATTGGAATTCAGATTAGCCAAGAGATGGTAAAAGGTTGATGTGGATACATGAAGGATAGGATGTGATAGATAAAAAAAGAATAAAACAGATAGGTCGAAATTTAGATTAGCAGACATAGAAAATGATTGATATGAATAGATAAATTATAGTATGATACAGAAAAGAAGAGGGATACAGAAGAGGCGATTTAAAAAATAGACAGTAATTCATATTAACCGATAAATAGACAAATATTGTCGTTTATAGATAAAAGAGAGGATGAGATAGAAAAGAGGTAATTGAATGAGATAGTCGGGAATTCAGATTGAAAAAGAGATCGAAAAACATAAACGTTGATCGATATAGGATACGATGAGCTACAGAAGAGGAGATAAAACAGATAAATAGAAATTAAGATTGATAGAAAGATCTAAAAATAATTAAGTGGAACAGAAATTTAGATTAGCCGAGAGATACCAAAGACAGACACGTGGATAGATGAAGGATAGGATGCGATAATGAAGTGGGTATTCAAAAGTATAGACGATGATAGATGTAGCCAGGGATGAGATAGAGAAGGAAAGATTGAAAAGAATAGAAGGGAATATTAAAAAACATAAACGTGATTTAGGATTAAAAAATATACATGAAAAAATAAACTTTGATAGATGTAGGATAGGATGAATTAAAAAGAGGAGATTCGAAATGAAAGACGGGAATTTAGGTTGACAGAGAGATAACTAAAGTAATAAGTTGGGTAGATAAAGGATAAGAAAAGATGGAAAAGAGGGAATTGAAAAATATAACCGGAAATTTTGATTAGCTGAGAGATAGTAAAAGATTTACGTGGATAGATGTAGCACAGAATGAGATAGGGAAGAGAAGATTTCCAACAAAATTGGCATGAATAAATCAAATATAGTATGATCTAGGGAACAGGGTATTGAAAAACATAGACGTGAATTTAAATTAAAAAAGAGATATAAAAGATAAAAATCGATATATTTAGGATAGGATGAGATAGAAAAAAGAGGATTGAAAAAGATAGTTGTGAATTCAGACTGACAAAAAGAGATAGAAAAACATAAACGTCAATAGATGTAGAATACGATGATATACAGATGAGGAGATTTAAAAAGATAGATGTAAATTCAGATTTGATAAAATATCATAAAAGGTTGACGTAAATAGGGGAGGGATAGGATATGATAGAGAAGAGAGCATCGAAAAGATCAAAATAAATTCAGATTAACAAAGAAATAGGAAAATATAAAAGTTGATAGATGTAGTATAGTTTGAAATAAAAAAGAGAAGATTGAAAAAGATAGTTGGGAATGTAGACTCACAGAAAGATAACAACATATTGGCATGAATAGATAAAGGATAGAAAAGAGCGGATTGAATACGATACACGGAAATAGAGAAAAGAAGACTGAAATGAATAGAAGGGAATTGATATTAAATGAGATAGAAAAAGATTCACATGAATAGATGAAGTATAGTATGATATAGAGAAGAGGGGATTGAAAAAGATAGACGTCGATAGACGTAAGATAAGTAGGATAAGATAAAGTAAAGGAAATTGAAAAAACAGACGGGTACGTAGATTAAGAGAGAGATAGAAAAATATTGACGTGGATAGATAAACAATTGGATGAGATAGAGAAGAAAATATTTAAAAATATAGACGTGAATTTAGATTAAAAATTAGATAGAAAACGATAGACGCTACAAGATTTAGTATAGGATAAGACAGAGAAGAGAAGATTTTAAAAAATAGAGAAAAATTACGTTAACCAAGAAATAGAAAAATATTGATGGGGATATATAAAGAGTAGGATGATATATAAAAACAGGAAATTGGAAAAGGTAAACGTGAATTTATATTGAAAAAGTCAAAAAAAGGTAAACATTGATAAATGTAGGACACGATGGGATACAGAATAAGAGAGTAAAACGGGTAAAAGGGAATTCATATTGAAAGAAAAATAGAAAAATATTAACGTAGATAGATAAAGGATACGATAGGAAAAAGAAGAGGACATTGAAAAAGATCAAATTTAATTTATATTAACGAAAAGATAGAAAAAGATAGACGTTGACAGATGTAGTGCAGGTTAAGAAAAAGAAGAAAGATTCAAAAATATAGATGGGAATTTAGATAAACAAAAAAATAAAAAATATTGACGTTCATAGATAATGCATATAATAAAAAAGACTAGAGGGGATTGCAAAAGATAGACGGAAATCGAGATTGGAAAAGTGATAGTGAAAGATCGACGTAGCTAGACAAAGAATAGGATAAGATGAAGAAAATTTTTCTGAAAAAGTTAGACGTTGATAGATTTTGTATAGAACGAGAGGAGATCTAAAAAAATAGAAGGGAATTCAGATTGACAGAGAGATAGAAATATATTGTTGGGCATAGATAAAGAAAGGATGAGAAAAAGAAGAGGGTATTGGAAAAGATTAAAGTCAATTTAAGTTGATGAAAATATAGAGAAAGGTACAAGTTCAAATATATTATAGGTTAATATAGAGAAAAGAAGATTTAAAAATGAGTATGGAAATTTAGATTAGCAGAAAGATAAAAAGTATTAAGGTAGATAGATAATGGAGATGATAAGATAGAAAAGAGGGAATTAAAAAAGATAGGTGAAAATTTGGATTGAAAGCGAGAGAGTACAAGATTGGCGTCGATAGATGAAGGAAAGGGTTTGATAGAGAGGAGAAGATTAAAAAGGACAGACGGTGTAAGTTTTTATATAGGGTGAGAAAAGGAAAAGGAGATTGAAAAAGACAGACTTTAAGGGAAAAAGACAGACTTAGAAGGGAATTTAGGCTAACAGAGACAGAAAATGATTGACATGAATATATAAAGGATAGTATGATCTAGAAAAGAGGGGATTGAAAAAGATAGACTTGAATTCAGATTAAGAAAGACATAGATAAAGAGAGATATTAATAGATGTAGGATACGAAATGATAAAAGAAGGGAGATAAAAAAAGATAGATGGGAATTTAGTTTAGCAGAGAGATAGTCGAAGATTCACGTAGATAAATGAAAGATAGAATAAGATAAAGAAAAGGAGATTGAAAAAAAGACTTTGACGGACATAGGATAGGATGAGATTAAGCGGAGCAGATTGAAAAAGATAGAAAGGTATTTAGATTGACAAAAAGTTTAAAAAATATTGACTTGTATAGATAAAGAGAAGGAATTGATCAAAAGATATATTGAAGAAGATAGACGTGAATTTAGATTAAAAAGTAGATAGAAAAAGATGAACTTTAATAGATGTAGGATTTGATGAGATAGGGAAGAGGTAATTGAAAAAGATAGACGTGAATTTGAATTGACAAAGAGATACAAAATATACACGTGGATAGGCAAAGGATAGTATGAGATAGAAAAAAGACACTAAAAACATACACATGAATTTAGATTAACAGAAAGATATGAAAGGATAGACATTCCTAGATGTAGAATAGGATAAGATATAGAGAAGAGGGTATTAAAAAAGATAGACGTTAATAGATGTAGTATATGATGAGTTAAAGAACAAAAGATTGAAAAAGATAGATAGTAATTTAGATTGACAGAAAGATAAAAAAATGTTTACGTGAATAGATCACGGACAGGATAAGACAGAAAAGAGAGAATTGATTGATTTTGTATAGCACGAGATGGAGAAGAGGATTTTGAGATAGATAAGGAGTAATTCAGATTGACAGAGTGATAGAAAAATATACACGAGGATAGATGAAGGATAGGATGAGATATAGAAAAGAAGATTAAAAAGATAGAAGGGAATTTAGATTATAAGAAATAGAGGAAGATAGACATGGATAGATAAACTATAGTATGATATAGAGAAGAGGGGATTGGAGAATATAAACGTGATTTTAGATCGAGAAAGAGATTGAAAGATATAGTCATTGATAGATTAAGGATACGACGAGATGCAAAAAAGAGATTGAAAAATATAGACAGGAATTTATATTAATCAAAAAATAGAAAATTATTGACGTGGATAGATTAAGGACCAGATGAGATAGACAAGAGGCGATTGAAAAAGATAGTCGTGAATTCGAATTGACAAATAGATAGAAAAACATAAACATTGATACATGTATGATACAATGTGATACAATGAAGGAGATTAAAAAAGTTAAATGAAAATTAAGATTTACAGAAAGATAAAAAATAATGATGTACATAGGTAAGGGTTACCTAAGGCAGAAAAAGAAGGAATTAAAAAAGATAAACAGAAATTTAGATAAGCCAAAAGAAAGTGAGAGATTTGATAAAGGGATAGGTGAAGGATAGTACGAGACAGTAAGGAGGGGATTGAAAAATATTGGCGATGATAGATGTAGCACAGGATGAGATAAGGAAGATAATATTAAGAAAGATAGAACGGAATTTAGATAGGATGAGATAGTGAAGAGGATATTTAAAATGATAGATGTTAATTTGAATTGACGGGTTAACATGGACAAGAGAGTATTAAAAAGATAAACTGAAATTTAGATTAGTCGTGAAATAGTCATGGATTCTAGTAGATAGATGAAGAATAGAATGAGATAGAGAAGAGAATATTAAAAAAGATGGAGGAAATTTAGATTAACGTAAATAAAAAAAGATTGACATGAATAGATAAGGGATAGTATGATATAAAGAAGATGGGATTGAAAAAGATTGACGTGAGTTCATATAAAGAAAGAGACAGAAAAAGATAGAGATTGATAGATGTAGGATACGATGAAATAAATAAGTTTTGATTAAAAAGATAGATGGGAATTGATATTAGCAAAGAGATAGTAGAAGGTTAATGTGGATAGAGAAGAGATAGAATGAGATAGATAAGAGGGGATTGAAAAGTATATACCTTGATAGAATTAGGATAGGATGAGATAAAAAAGAGGAGATTGAAAAGGATAGACGAGTATTTACGATGACAGACAGATTGAAAAATAATAACGTGAATAGATAAAGAATGGGATATGATAGCAAAATTTTTCTAACAAAGAGATTCAAAATTATTCAGAAAGATAGAATCAGTAATAAGAATCTATATTTAGGAGAAGCCTCTCCCTCTAAATTGATAAAAGCAATTATTTATTTATAATGAAAGCAATATTTTCCAGGGTTACAATAACTGGGTGCCTGGTTTGTATGGTTACTCTTGGAATATGATGGTCAATTATTGGGACACAATAGCAGTTGTGGTTCAAGTTCGAGACAACACAAACAAAGAAGATTTTTTTATTCATCCCCATGCTTATGTGGGCAACAACAAATGGTGGAAACATGGTGACATGGTTATGCAATATGCCAATTGTTTAAAGGTTTTCAATTTTTTAATAATTATTTAGAGAACTTATCCATTTAATCAAATATTCTAAATCTTAACAATTTTTCAACAAAAAAATCTGATTTTTTCAGTACTTTTAATATATTTATGTTTCAGGACAATCTTATGCAGCAAAAACGAATGGTTTTGTCTTCTAAAAAGAAAATTAGAAACAGGGAAAGTTGGGAAAGGCTTTCACATAATATTAGCATTTTTGTGGATGTCTGGTGTTCTCTAAATGGAAGATTTCAACAGAGGATGTTTAAACCAAATGTTGATATTTTGACTGCAGAATGGCATCCATTTAAACCACTTTCATTTTTAGTCCCTTTACTCACACAATTTAGCTCGTATCGGTATGTTTTTAATAATACAGAAAAATTCAGGAAAATAATACGTAACAAAAATTTCCTCTCTTCAAACTAAATTTTTGTTTCAGATTTTAGAAAAACTTTGAAAATCAAAATTTTATATCTTCAAAATCAATAAAAATTCTAAAAATAAAAAAGTACCCTCTTCCAATTGAAAAAATATATGGAAAAATTCCTCCTTTCAACTTAATTAGCGATTGAAAAAATGTGGCCTTTTCCAATAATAATGTTCAAAGGAAAAAAAAATATTCCAATCCAGAAAAGAATTAAATTCATTGCAGCTCAATAAAAATAATAATAAAAAAGGCCGCTTCCATATCTGCAATAATAAAAACCCAAAATATCCTTTCTTCCAACTCAAAAAAGATGCTCAAAGTAAATAATTTTTCTTTTAATCTATAATAGATTAAAAAACAAAAAATTTTCTTTCTTTTTTCAAACTTAGCACTCTACAATTTTAATGATTTAAGGCTTTTCATTTTAAACAATTCAGTTTTAAATTATTTATATTTGATTATTTGTTAATTTTTTTTTCTAAATTTAGTTTTAAAATTTTTATTTGGATGGGTTCAAAATTTAATATTTCATACTTGAAATATATTTAAATAGTAATTGAAATTGAATAAAAATTAGATCATGAATCTAATAATTTGAAATTATTCAAAAATTGCAATTAGTTTACTAAGAACTGTCAGTCGTATAATAAAGTTTTGAAATTATTGATTCAACTTAATTGTCGAATTGAAACCGTTCAGTTTCTAACGTTAAAATCTGTAGATTGTATAATTTTGAGCAGATTCCGAATCTTCTCGTAAAATAAATGGTTTAATTTTTGACCCTTAAACTAAAATTCAGTTTTAAGAATCATTAAATAATTTATATTTATAGTTGATCAACTGGAAACATTTTTTATCCAGGACAACTAAAAACTCTTGCAAATTAAAATTCACGACACTGTATAATTCCCAAATGGGATAATTTTAGAACAGTTCATAATATCATCCAATTTTAAAATCCCGGAATAATAATATTCCTGACACAAAAATACCAAATTACAAAACAATTTAATTAGAAATCTTCCAAATTAGAAAATTCCCGAATTTAAAGAAAAAAAAAGAACTTTTGTTAAAAAGACATTATTTATTGATTAAAAATACAATATTCTATTATTTGACAAGCTTATGTTATTGTTGCATTTCGAGATTTTTACAGTGTCGCATGAATTTTATTTTCGTAGATTTTTCATTTATCCCGTCCCGACAATTTGTAATACTACCAAATTTGAAAATACCCGAATTTAAGCTATTAAAAAAAAAAGTTTTTCAGTCAATTTATATTTATTCAGTCAAATTATAATCAACAAATATTTACATACAAATTTTTTTATGTTTAAAGTATTTCTTCAAATTATTTTTGAGTATGAAAGAATAACGACTGTATAAAAATTGTGTAACGTAATTATAAATTTCGAAAAAAATATTTATACTAGAGTATCCAAATTAATATAATTTAATATTCTCAGATATAAACTAGAAGAAATTCAGCGGCACGTATATACATGGTCGAACTATTCTGACGTTTATTTCGTGGCTGATTATCCTGGAATGCAAAAATTAAACTTTGTAGATGTGGAATTAAAAAATGTCTCTTTAACTGTAATAGAAGGAAAAGTATCATACACAGAAGAAGGAAAAAATGAAAAAGTAACAATTCCTAAAGGAGAAGCTCTGAAAGTGCCAACTGGAAAATTTCACGAAGTAAAAGTTATCAGCTCGGTTCCAGCTTGTTATATGTACACTTTTATAAACCGAACTGAGCAGTATTTAAAAACCAACAGGTAATAATTTGATTAACTGTCAGTATCATTACGAGAAACTGAAACTAAAGTCAGTTACACCAGCCCCCCCCCCCC
>NC_046665.1:125920789-125921658 GCF_010883055.1 Belonocnema kinseyi
CAGGAGGTATATCAGGTGTCACAGGGGGGGGGGGTAGCATGACGCCACCCCCCATTAAAAAGATTAAAGTTTATATCATATGAACTTAAACGTTTTCAATGGCGCTCATATGCGCCACAAATAAAAAAATTTGCGCCACATTGATAACCGAGTTATCAGCGATCGAAATGGGGGGAGGGGGACTGACATCATTTTTCTAAACTAATAACATTTTTTCAAACTCATCATAGCTGTTTTGTCATAAATTTAAATGCGCTTACAAGCACCACCACTAAAAAATGTTGCGCTAGCTATTTAAGAAAGATATATTTCAGTGGGGGGGGGGGCGTGTAAGGCTTCTGTTAAATCTTCAACAGTGATGTGGAATATAAAGTTACTTCGATTTTGCATTCAAGTCTTGCTTGGGGGTTTTGGCGTCGCTGAATCCGAATCTGAAGTCGAAATTCGAAAATTCAAAATGGCGCATCCAGTATGGCGGACGAAAATACATAAAATAAGGCTCAATTTGGATAAATCTCGGTACTTACGGGTTTTCGGGGTGGCTGAATCCGAATCTGAAGTCAAATTTGAAGCCGTTATTTGTATTTTCGTCCTTCATATTGAATCCGCTATTTTGATATTCTCAATTTTTACTTCATATTCGGATTCAGCAACCCCAAAAACCCCAGGATACACATTTTCAGGATAGCAAATATTCCTGCCATATTGGGAATTTTTTGTCAAATTCTCTCTGCCGACGAAAGGCAATTTTCAAGATTTTCAAAAAATCTTATGGCGCATATGAGCGCATTTAAAGACGAATGAAACCATGTCCGCAACTCTATCTTGCACATCACTGTTAAAGATTTAACAACTGCGTTATACTTCCC